>NW_026294525.1:31608596-32168596 GCF_007827085.1 Peromyscus californicus insignis
GCGCGCAGTCGGGCTCCCCAGGGACGCAGGGCCGGCGCCTCTCGGGCTCCCACGCCCCGCCGGGGACTCGGGGACGCGACCCGCGTGCACCCCTGGGCGCACGCGTGGCCGGGGACACGGGCTGCCTGTCGGCTTTGGGGGCCTGGACCCCATCGCCTGCTCCGGCCAGGCGACTGCCTTATTCCGCGTTCTCTGTCCGCTTCCCTTCCAGAACAGAAAAGCAAAAGCGTTGGGCCCTGGTCGTCTGGCCACAGGTTCTTTTCCGCCGCCCCTTGAGTTTGCTGGGCTGTTGGCCTTGCCTTAAACACAAGCTAACTTTCTTTGACCTACCTTGTGTGCATGCCTTTAATTGATTTACCCCCAAGACCCTTAACAAAAGTATTTCAGGAATTCGCATCTGTGTTTTCTAGGTTATAGTCAGGTTTTAAAAAAAGGCGTAGGTAGGGGTTGGGGGAGAGGAAGATAGCCTCTAGTCAAATGCTAATTTTTCCTTCTAATTTTTTATTATGCTTGGATTTTATATGCAAATCTCATTTTTTTTTTTTGATCGCTTCAGATCTTGTGTTCTGGCAATAATTATCATTGACAAGTGGTCTATAATGGGGGCGGGGAGGCGGGGGTCGGGGCGGGGGGGGGGGGGGAGGAGGAGAAAGGAAGTAACCATGAAACGCAGTTGGGTTTGGTCCTGTTGGAGGTGGGCATTTCTTTTACGTGTACTCTGAGCTGCACTGGGCAGAGACTGATAAAACTGTTAAATTGTGTCTCGTGATGTGAAAGCCTTTGGCTTTGCCGCTTCCGAAGTTGGCCCTAGGCTTGTGACTAGTTAAGAATTAGACAGTCGTTTCCCAGTGTCTGGGGAAGTTAATGTGACACTGTATTAACTCACCAGCGTCATTTTCCTCCAGCTGGTTTACTTCTTATATTGCTCCCGATTAACAGTCCTTTCTAATTTTGATTATGATCCCAAGTTCATCCAAGTGCTGCTGGTTGAAATTTATTAATAATGATGTTGAGCTACATGTAGCTCAAGAGTGGAGTGCTTGCCTAGTATGCACAAGGCCCTGGTTCAATCCTCAGCACTACAAAATATTATTGCTATATATACTCTTACTATTAGATAAAACACCTACAGTTAATTTTTAATAATCCACCTACAGTGGATTTTACTGTGGTTCAGTGTAACTTGAAATATTAATGTGTAAAACCACGAGGGGGGGGATCCTTGGTAAACTAAGCTAAAACCAAACAGTGCAGCATACTATTTTAATTGATGAAGGAGCTGGGCTGAAATGCACTTTGGTAGTTTGTGGAATGAACACCCTGATGGAAGATTGAGCACCCTCACGTCCATTGATTATCTCCTATGATTGATTGTCTTGGGGATTGAAAATACAGTATTCATCTTTGGATCTTTTAAGTACTATAAATGGTTTGAAGCAGAAGTTACATTGACAGAGAGCAATAGTAGTGACTTCTCATTGCAGATCTGGCATCTTTAGCATGTGATAACAGCTTGCTGAGAAAAGGAGCTAGTAGTCACATGAGGACCCTGGGGAAAGCCTTCTAGAGACAGGAAAATGGCACCCGGAAAAGCCAAGACAGCAATACGCCTGGAATTTAGTGTTTTAGAAATGTTAATATTTACTCTCAGGCTAGGTATGTGTTCTTAGGAAATTGGTATGCTTGTTTGTTCACACTACAAACATTGATTCCTGACCTATTTTGTAGCCAAGTACTAGAGAATAGAACCAGGTTCTACTCCACCTCTCACACCACACACACACAAATAAAAACCCTGGGGGACAAATGAGAAGAAAGTCCAGTGTGTTTCACTGGTGTTCGTGATTAAGAAAGTGAAACTGACCATCTGTTTTGAGCAGGCTAAATTTTAAACCAGTGTGTGCTTAGTAGAATCTTAAGGATTCAACAGTATGTCCAGTCGTAACTGCAGGGCGGTATTTTACATTCAACCATCGGCCTCAAACATTTCTCTGAACTCCTCTTTGGTTCTTTAGCCACAGTCTTGAGACAGCTCTCATTTTGGGTGTTGCCCTTTGAACTCCTTTCTCCTCTTTCACCTTATAGTGTTTATATGTCTTCATAAAAAGATAATTACTAAGATGTTGAGTTGAACACTGTCCAATAGAATTTTCTGCAGTGATAGAAATGGGTATGTGAGCTGTCCAAGCTTCTGGCTACTGGCCACATATAATTTCTGAGCACTTGAAAGGTGACTTGGGTGGCTTCCATTTAACTTAATTCATTTTAATAGTCCACATCAATAGTAGGTACTCTGCAGGCAGTGCAGGTGCACTCGATGATTTATATAATTATTTTGAGCAAAGGCACTAGGAATTTGAAATGGGTTTAGTGCCTTGCAGCTCAAGCTAGGTACTGGGGATGGTTATAGAGCACAAACATTTTATAAACATAGCATTAATTAGCTTACTTGTAAAAGTCATAAACTTTTTTTATCGATAACTATGTACTTGTATGTGTATTTTTTTTTTGCAGCAAAGATAACCATTTTCCCACTTACATTGTGTTATATCAGATGAGCCAACTCTTCTTGTCTTTGAAATGCCATCATTCATTAGCCGAACAGTACAGACAGGGAGTGTGCTGCTCAGTGTTATTACTTCCACCATTTACATTTCTGAGTTTTTGAAAATGTCATCATTCATTAGCTGAACAGTACAGACAGGGAGGGTGCTGCTCAGTATTATTACCTCCATCCATTGACATTTCTGCGTTGAAGGAAGTCAGGATAGCAAGACCTGTGGGCCAGCAGGAAGGTGGCAAGTTTTGGCTGTGTCGTTGAATTGCTCCACCTGTCCTAAGTTGTTCTACAGAAAGCAATAGGATTTAGTCTATCGTTTGAGAAAAATGTGACCTCCCAGATTTACTTCCAGATTTTAGGTCCTTTGCTTATCATACACAAGTTATTCGTTCTGTGGTGCCCCAGTTTCTTTGTGAAAAACTACAGTGGTAATTATACCTATCACATAGGCTTTTGAGAATCATTAATTTATTATAATAATTATAATAAAATAATGATTAATTTAAAAATAATCATTAAAGCTACCATGTGCAGGAAATATTCAACTTTCTCAGATTGCTGCTCCTTCATCACTCAAGACTGCACTGAGGTGGTCATCTCTATACCCTTCCTCTGACAAATTCTGAACAGGGGAAGAGGATAGCTCTTAGAATGAATGAAGCCCATGTGTCACCAACAGGGACATTCTCCAGTTAGCTTGCTTGAGTCCAAGGATGAGAGCAACAGGCTATGATTGTGACTGACTCAGTGACTTACTTTTTGGAAAAAAGAAAAGAAAAGGAAACACTGAGGTTTGGACTATTATATGTACATGGATTTTGAGAGCTAAGAGAAAGCCAAAATCCTTTGCATGAATTAGCAGGACTCTGATATTAGTCCCTTTGGGGGAGGGAGATTAGGCTTTACTGGAGTGTATGGCTGTGTACCTCTGATGAGGGCCCTGCAGGTGCAGGACCACATCAGATCTGTCCTCTGTGTACAGTGGAAAAGCACTTGGCCCCTGGACATGCCTTATCTTACTTTGATCCTGGCAGGAGGCCCAGCTGCTAAGTGTCTTCGCCCAAGGTAGAGATTTCTGGTTGCTGGTTATACTGGCAGCTGAACAGGCAGTTGGTGAATTCTAGTAATTTTAAAGACATATAGACACTAGAGAAAGCGTGTTAAGGGTGTGGATATGAATGTGAGACTTATTTGTGCCCATGGTTAAAGGAGGAATCATTCACAGTGTGTTGGTGTTGACTGTAAACCATAGGTGCTTTTGGAAGTCTGACTGATAGAGAAAGATGCCACTGAGCCAAGAGAAAATGGTCTCTATCCATTTATTACGATATTATTTGTCAATTAAAAAGATTGAGGTATTGATAGATGCTACAGGGAGCTGGTCCTGGAAAACACAAGGAAGAGAAACAAATCAGTCACAAAGAACACATATTGTACGATTCCACTCATGTGAAACACCTGGAATAGAAAAGCATACAAAGTGGATTAATGATGTTTATGGCTGAGAAGGTTGAGGACAAACAGGAGATGAGAAATGATGGGTAGGGACTTGCTTCTCAGAATAACGTACGTTTTAAAAGTTACGTAGTGATTACCACACAGCTCTATTAACATATTAAAAACCACTGGATTATATGATTTCAGTGACTGGATTGTATGGTATATGAATTATAGCTTAATAAAGATCTTATTTTTTAAAGGATGGGGTTAACAAGCTGGCTCAGCAGGTAAGGATACTTGTTGCCAAGCCTGATGACCTGAGTTTGATCCCCAGGACTCACTTGGTGAGAGGGGAGAACCAACTCTTGAAAGTTGTCCTTGGATCTCCACACACTCATAGTAGCACACTCGCATGCATGAATGCATGCGTGCATGCATGCACGCGTGCGCGCGCACACACACACACACACACACACACACACACACACACACACACACGTGTGTGTACAGACACACACACACATTCAAAACTTTAAAGATATGAAATGGAGGATCTAATTGATTCACAGAATACTTAAAATGGTGTTGGAGTCATTGACTTCCAAGCCTAAGCTGACCTTGAACTCAAGATCTTTATAATTTAGAGACTCCAGTGCTGGGGCTACAAGTGTCCAACATCACGCCTACCTTTTCAGATCTAGTCTCACTCAGCCTGGTTCCCAGCTCTTTACGTGGCTATAGTCCCTAATTCAGTACTTCCAGGGAGGGCATTTACTCCTGCTACCTTGTTGCTGTGGGTCAGTTGTTACGGTTGGAATTTGCTTTTAATGACATTGTTTTTGAGTCTATATTTAGGACCTGGTTCACATGGAACAAGGAAGGAGAATAGAGAATATACCAAAGCCCTCAAGACTATCTGATGACCAGGCACATTCCTCAATGCACACACCCAGTTGGTTTGACCAGTCGTATCGGCTCAGCTGTTATATTTCCTCCCAGCACTGCCCCTTTGGGCCTTCCCTACCATCATGCTCCTTGTATGCAGATTCAACCCACCGTGCATCAAAAATATCATTTAGTTATATCAGTATAGAACATAATATATATACAGGTTTCTTTTTTGAAATTTACTCCCTAAACAGTACATTGTAACAACTATGTACAAAGCCGAAGAAACTTGAGCATAACCAGATTTTAGTTGGAAATTCCAGTGGTTTGATACTGGATTATGGTCAAACAAAACCTAGAAACCAAGACTCGTGCTTCTGAGATAATTACTCCCAATGTTAGCAAACATGGGTAACTTTGGAACTTGAACCCTGGGCTTAAATCTCACCTTCATCAATGGGGGAGTTTCGCTACTTTGGACCAGTTACTTAATTGTGATAAGCTACAGTGTGCTCAAAAGAACAGTTAAGGAGTACTTTAAAGGGGAGGTTGTGAAGTGACGTTAGACAGCCGGTGTGAACTATTTTCCTTTAACAGATCTGTAGTTACTGTTAGGTCATTCCTCTCTTTCCCTCTCTGGGTTGCCTCCCACTGATATCAGCCATGAATCATTTGGTCCAGGGCTGGCCACGAGCTCCCCTTTCCTTTGATAAATATCATTGATCTTCTCCAACTGGTCTTCATGTCTAAGCCTTTGTTCTCCTTATTAATCATACCTAAGTATATACCTTATATGTTGAGGCCTTATAAATGCTTTCTAGAAAATAGCAGTAGTCATTTTCCTTTCTCGACCCTCTAATCTCCCAGGTGGGTAATTTGGGAAATGTACACCAATAATTTCAAAATATAATTGTACAACTTTTGTATTTTTTAGGTGACTCCTAGAAATCCATGTAGCCTACTTGCATCTGATGAAATCAGTCAGTCAGCCAACCAGCCATGTCTTACACTCCAGGGATTGGTGGGGACCCTGCCCAGCTGGCACAGCGCATCTCTTCTAACATCCAAAAGATCACACAATGCTGTGAGTTCAGTTTCAAATCCACTCCACTCTTGTTTTCAATTCTTAATTGATCTTGGTGGTAAACATGATAAAACTCTAGTGATTAAGGGAGGAGGGAGGAAGAAACATTCTTCTAAGAACACGTTTGAAGAGGCTAGAGCTCTTTAGAGTAAGTATGGAGATAATTTAATGGAAGAACAGAGTGCCAACACAGGCCCAGGTTGCACTGTGTCATTAATAAAATAAAGATTTACAAGTTGATGTTTGTGTTTACTCTGAGACCACCTGGTTCTTGAAGTTGAGATCTGCTGCCTTAGTTTCATAAGTTAAAATCTAATGAGTACTAGCAAGAGGTCAAAAGATTTATTTATATTTATTAAGAATAAAATCTGAACAGGTAGGCTTAGGATAATTTTGTGCCTGCAAACATGTGGTATAAAATGAAAAGAGGCAGGAAAGAAGTAAGCACAGCTATTGTAGTTCCTTTGTGTGTTGCTGTAACAAAATACACAAGATGGACAGGTTATAAAGGAATACATTATTTAGTCACAGTTTTGGAGGATGGAGAACACAGCACCAGCATCTTCTGACTTCTGGTGAGGACCTGTCGACTCATGATGTTACCTGGCAGGAAGGGAAGCAGGGGAGTGAGGTGAGGTAGGGACACTCCCTTATGACCATCACCATCATGAGGACCAATCTAGTGTAGAGAGACCGAGAAATGTATTAATATATTAATCACCTCTCAGTGGCACCTCCCAACACTATGACTTTGGGGATCAAGTCTCAACATGACATTCAAACTGTGGCAAGAGGGGATATTTTAATCTGTGGAGGGAGATATTATGAAAGATGGTGTGGATTCCCCTGTGAACTTCCCTTGCTACAGAGACAGCAAGCCAACAGACCCACTTTACCCACCAGCACATGTACATACGTATGCATATGCATATTCATAGGCATGCTTTCAACTTAATTCCTGAATCACAGCTAATCACACACTGTAGACTATTCTAGGCATCTTTCTCTCAGTGCTTTGGGACATTGCCAGGACTCTTTTGAAGTAGAGTCTTCTCTCTCTCTCTCTCTCTCTCTCTCTCTCTCTCTCTCTATATATATATATATATATATATATATATATATATATATATATATATATATATATATATATATATATATTTGGCTCAGAACTTGCTATACTACAGTTCGAGGCTGGCCTCGAACTCACAGAGTTTCACCAGTCTTTGCCTCTGGAGTGGTGAGATTAAAGGTGTGTGCCACCACATATGACACCAGGGCTCCTTGACTGCATAATACACTTTTATTCTTCAACCTTACCAACATGCTAATGTACTACTAAAATACGGGATGTTTTTAAACGATCTCACCATTTTTTTTTTTAAAGTTAATCATTAACCTCTTGATATTGTTCTACACAAGTGATTTAGATGAGGTGCCAATGTACTTTGGAGGTCAAGGGAATAAAGTTACAATATAGGCGGCCTAGAAGATACTGATGTCTACTCTGACTTAGAGTAATTTGTGTTTTCTTTGGCGACTATCAGGGGAGCCAGGAAGGAGTAGTATTGCACATCGTGCTTTTCATGACAGGCAGTTAAGAGTGCTTCATCAAGGCTATTCCAGCTTCCTGCTCCTCCGGTTTCAGATTGCTCCATGGCTTCCTTGCTGCTTATTGTACAGAACAATGATGGGCCTCAGATGAATGCAATCATCTGTGTGACATGTAAGCAAGCTGATAGTTCAGTTTACACATATGGAAAATCCAGACCTTTTTCAAGAAAGGATGCCAAAATAGAATAGGTCCTCTTGGCTCATTGCATGGTGCCAGGAATTCAAGAGGCTGAGGAGTGACTGTACCACTGGGAGATTAGAGAAGTGTTAAGCACTAGATAGTACAGGAAGGACCTGAACTGCTGGAGCCTGTGGAAGCTTGGACTGGAAGAGGAAAGGGCTGGTTTAAATCAGACCATGCTTGCTAAAAGAGATCAGTTGCTCCAGCCAGATGAGACGTGATGATCTGAGCCAGGGTTGACTACTACTCCTACTACAGTGTGGATGACAGCTAAATGTACAACCTAATTATAATCCATAGCACTCTTGGATCATGCAGAAGGCTTCCCCCAACTGTTTACAACCCTTAAGATAGGACCAAGCTGAGCCTTATGGCCTATAATTCCAGATACTCAGGAGTCTGAAGCAAGATCACAATTTTGAGCTTTGCCTGGGCTACAGAGAAAGTTTAAAGCCTGTGCAACTGAGTGAGACCCCTGTCTCAAAAAGTTAAAAGAGGGCTAGGGATTTAGTTCAGGGATAGGGCCCTTAGCTAGCATGTGCGTGGCCCTAGATTCAATTCAATAATTAAAATAATTTTTAAATTAAGACTGAGATCATTACGTCAAGAAAAGGTCCAATGACTATCTTCAGATATGCAAAGTACTGTCTGTCAAGCATGAAACTGAAGCCACATGGACTGTATATGGGTTGCTACACAGGTTCCCAGCTACTGGGAATTAGACTCTAAGTGGAGAAGGAGGAAGAATTTGCACAATTCATATTACTAAAGGATAGCTTTGCCCCTCAAGAGTGAGTGTTGTGACCAAGAGACTAGAAATACTGGTCAGATAATCCCCAAGTTATTAATTCAGAAATTTAAATATTGAAATGATGTTTTAGACGAAGTGACTTTTAGTTGTGATATTCCATTTGGCACATTCAACAGTAGTTCTTTGAGTGTCTGTTACACATTAGACACTGTTTCAGAGAATGTGACTGTAGCTGTAAACAAATCTATAAGGTTCTGTCTTCATAGTGTACAGTGGAATTGGAGGTAACATAGGGCATCAAAGTTAAGCAACACAATCTCCTCTGAGGCAATTGGAGTGAGAGTGACGGGGAAGCAGGCAGCTGGGTGCTTCATTGCTTAGATGCACCCTGGATGTAGGAGGAAGGTCTGGTAGAGAGAGCTACTGGAGCAGGTCCCATGCAGGAGATCAGTAGCAAATCAACATCCCACAGCAGTCAAGAGCTGAGTTGCTCAGAACACAGGGACAAAGAACAAACCTCCATGTCCAAAGCACAGGACTTGAGGGTAGAGTTGCCGGAGGGGAAATCAGAGGTGCCTGGGTGAGTTACCGAGTGCTTTGTCTGCTCCGTAGAGAGTTTAGATGTCACTGTGCAAGGCATTAGAAATCACTGAAAGCTTAAGAGGAGAAGAGACACAATCAGATCTGCACTTTGAAAGGGTCACTGGGGTTGCTCCCGAGAGCACAGGTACGAGGAGAACAAGGGGGCATGTTTTGGTCTTTGTAGAGTCTATTGAGAGAGATTTTTGTTGTGTCAGGGTTTTATCAATGAGGATGGAGAGACATGAAGAGTGTGTGTAGACACAGAGCCACGAGGACTTGCAGGTGCGTCTGGGAGGCAAGGAGAGGAGTCATACTTTTTGCACAGAGCATACAAGTAGGTGGTGACATGTGTGAACGAGATGAGAAAGACTACCATCCGGGACTAGTTGGGGAGAATTATGTTTCCTTCTAGTAATTTTTTTTATTTTTACTACAGTCTTAGGGAAGTATGCTACCACTGGATCACTTCACCCTTGGTCCAGTAAATATTGAAATGTCTTTCGGACATCTAAGTGGAGATGTCAGACGGTTGAGATGCATGCATTTGGAAACTGAGAACCATATCACAGTTTGTAATTTGTAATATGGGATCACAGCACAAGTAGAATTTAAAACCTTAGATCTGAATTAAGTCAAAAAGGACTCAGAGAAAATGACTGGGGTGTTAAGAACTGTGAAAGTCAGGAAGAAAGTAGCATAAAGAATTGAGTGACCAGAGAACTAAGAACAAGATAAAGATTTTTTTTTTGTAAAGGATATTAAGGCCTCATCTATGTCTAATGCTGCTGAGATACCTAGGGGGGAGGAGCAGAGAATTATGTTTGGCAAATGGCACTGAAGAGTAATCTCATGTCTGTCTTCCAAGTGTAGGGTGAAAAAGAACTGCTTTGGCCATTTAAAAAGATATCCCAGAATTCTGCTCACCCATGCTTATGCCTTGGATGTGGTTACCTATCTGCCAGGAATGTATTTGATCTGGGGGTTTTCCTGTTTAAGAAAGAAAGGATGAATCACTATTGTGTAGACAACTAACTGATCCTGCCTTGGAAATCGATGATGGTCAGAGCAGGGGTTGCATTTCTCCACTACAAAAGGAAAACTCTAGAACTTTACAGTGTAATTGTAAAAGAAAAGTCTTTCAAGGCCAGAGGGGACTGGGAATATAGCACTAGAACAGGAATTCTCAACCTTCGGGCCACGACCCTTACGCAGGGGTCGCCTAAGACCATCGGAAAACACAGATATTTACATTACGATTCATAACAGCAGCAAAATTACAGTTGTGAAGTAGCAATGAAAATAATTTTGTGGTTGTGGCAGGGGGTCATCACCACAACGTGAAGAGCTGTATGAAAGGGCCACAGCATTAGGAAGGTTGAGAATCACGGCTCTAGAAAGTGGTTTGCCTTTGTCTACTCTGCAAGGTGAAGCCAGATGTGATACCGATAGAAGTGTAGTCTGTTTCTGAGTACATTTGTCTTTAAGTGGAATATGAAATAAAGGCATCAGGTAAGGAAAGGGAAGGAAGAAATGGGTTTATATGGCTTGAACTACTGAGATAATGAACGTACAGTCCAGCAGGAGGTAGAGAAGGAGGGATTGGTTGGCTGAATGCAGACTTGAGACTTTGGCATGTCTTTAGTGACCAGCACTGCTGTGCATGTTTTCTAATTTGGAAAAGTTCAGTGTCTGAATGAAAGCAAGTTCAGAGTGAAACTATGTGACTGGTCCAGATCTAGCCTACTGTTCTGGTAAGAGCTGTGCAGAAACACGTGGAAGTGAAAGGCAGAAGTGTGAAATTTCAGTTCTCTTTCCCCCGGTCTGACAGCGCTATTAATACAGATAGGCGCGATGGAATAAGGGTTCTCTTCACCATAGTAGGTTCTTCTTTGACACTAACATTTGCATCATTGAACGTGGGACCTTCCAGATTACCTGCTTTTGTAAATGAGTCTAGGGAAGGTATTGTCAGTAAGGTAGCTAGAAAGCAGGCATTCGCTCAAACAGAACCCAAGGCTTTCTGGGACTGCAGTGGGAAAAGTTTATGTTCTGCTAGTTTTGATCAGATAAATAAAGACGTATACAAATAGTGAGTCTTGTAGTTTATTTTATGCCAAGAAGAAAATAGTCATTATTATTATTATTATTTTAGAGGAACCCGCGAATAACAAGAATATAATTTTGTTTTCTTTTAACAGTATCCTGGCAGTTCTGTTTTGAAAAGCATAGGATAGATGAGGTTTTTGCTTTTGTTTTGAGGTAGTAGGTATTAAATTGAAGGCCTCATACATGTGAAGCAAGTGTTCTACCACTGAGCTGTGTCTCCAGAATCCTTAGCCCCCAAACAGTATTTTAAACTTGTTGTTTTTTGCTGTTCAATCACTTCTTTTTGAAGGGGATCTATACTGCTATAAATCTGCTTCAATAGCAAACACTTATACTATGGCAGTGATAGAATTTATAGTAAACAAAATATTTAGACATTATAAGTGTCTGCACATATATGTAACAAGTATATGCTACATAGTGTAGATAGTTACTTACTTTGAAACAATCTGACCTTTCAATGACAAGTTGAGTAGATGGAACAAACTAGAACTTTATGGATTTCTATGTGAACTCCAACATGGAAGATTAAAATGATGTAGCGGATATTTTTATCCCTTGGTGTAGGCTGTTGATCTTTAACAGAGTTGGTAACATGTTTGTACTGCCAGCCCTCCCTTGTGTGCCTGTGTGCCATAGACAGAGCTTTCTGTCACAGGCTTGGTATGGCATCTAGCCCTTCTTAGTTCAAGGGTTCTGAGAGCTGTTCCCAGCAGGCTAGAGTTGCTATGCAAATGAACCTCCTAGGTCTAGAAGCTCAGCATGCATCACAGAAATGAGAGAGTTAGATTCTCAAAGCTTGAGTTCGTGTTCAGGAGTAGCATTTTTGTTAGAATTTCTGGAATTGGGATATCCACTCATTACCTTCTCTTGTCCTCGGTATTTTCCTCAAGATAACTCCTACCTGTGATGTAGGAAGTCAACAAGCCTTTGTGGGCTGACCAGAGAATGATATTTGTACATGGGCCATTCATGCTTCCTCAAAGACCTCATAAAAAATGTCTTTAGAACACAAAAAGAGAACTTGCGTTTTTGAAGAGCAGAAGAAATATGTTGAAATCTTTAGCATCTTTAAGAAGATGGCATACATTTATTATTAAATAATGTATATGACTGACAAGTATGCGGTCCGGTCACTCTCCACCACCATGTCCTGCAGACTGGGGAGTCCATTCGGAGCCCCCAAAGTCCTTTCCGTGCTTACACTTCCTCCATGTCCATCAAAGATAAGCAGGACCCTGAGATTTAAGCATCATTGATTAAGATTCATCCGATAGAGTTAATTAGTGTGTTTATTTTGGGTTGGGCTTCACTCTCTTTTGAGTCTGTGGGATTCATGTATGTGGCTATGGGTCATTTGTTTTCATTTGTAGTATTCCTTCTTCAAGCATTTATACCAGCTTCCCTTCTCTACTACCACAAACATTTGAAGTCTTTATGTGTTGTTGTTGTTGCTTTGGTTTTGCCCTTTGCTGTTATAAGTGATGCTGCTTCTGTTACTGGCTGGGTTGGTTGCTCTTAGGATTTGTGCATGATCGGTGTTAGCAGAGACAACAAAAGCTTCCTAAAGTGCTTGCTTCCTCCAGCTGGTGTGTCAGAGTTCATAGTTCCAATTTCGTGCTAACATAAACAGCCTCAAAGTTCATCCATTTCAGCAACGTTCTTATCTCCTTGTAGCTTAATTTGCTTTTCTCAAAATTCAAATCGGGATGTTTGAGAATGTAGCTGTTAGGAAACTTGGAGGACATAGAGCATTCTGTAATCCAGCAAGCCGTGTGTGTGTGTGTGTGTGTGTGTGTGTGTGTGTGTGTGTGTGTAGGTACCTTTCCTGAGATCAGAGACAAAGAGTGGGAGCTAGCTCTTTTCGCTTTGTAGCATGTGGTTTTCTTGGGTTTTATGGGTGGATTATGGTCTCTTTCAGCTTAGTGAAGCATCACAACCAGAGTCTCGGGAACTTCTGAAAACTCTTCTTACATGTGCAAGGTGGTGCTTTTCTGCCGAGAGGCCATTTGTCATGAGATGTACAGAGCATATTTACAAGATCCCATGATGGAAGCAGCCATTCATAAGAGCGGCTGGAGCAGCCTTTCTCAATGTTCCTAATGCTGTGACCCTTTAATACAGTTTCTCATGGTGTGGTGCCCCCAACCATACAATTATGTCATTGGCACTTCATAACTGTAATTTTACCACTGTTATGAATCGTAATGTAAATATCTGATATGTAGGATATCTGATATGAGACCCCCAAAGGGGTCACGACCCACAGGTTGAGAACTGCTAGGCTGGAGTATCACCAGGATTATATTGTATTGTATGATATTTGGAGGTGGGAGTTATGGGCATAAATGTTTCTAGAGTGAGTCCTGCCAGAATTAATTAAATTAAGAATCGAAGGAAATTGATAAATAGAATCAAGAATAGCTAACTATGAAACAATATTTGAGGAAAAAATTTTCCATACATAGTTGTTATAGTTAAGTCTGTGCCATTAAGGGATAGTTCCAAACCCAGGGTCACTCAGACGACCCTGCTACATTCTGTGGGACAAAACAAAAGCGTAATGGGTATGGGAAGGAGATCTGTAAAGAAATGTGGCTGACAAGAACAGAAGGGAGATGAGAGGTTGAAGAGAGAGTAAGCAGAATGTGTTATAGAAATGTGTGAAATTGTCAATAAAATTTATCAATAAAAAATAGAATTCTTACATTTGAGTAAGGTTTTTTTTTCAAGGAGAATCGTAGGTGGCTAAAAACTTTCAGAAAACAAACTAATCAAATCCATTGGTGGCAAAATCTTCCCGTCAGGGGGTCTGGAGAGATTGCTCAGCAGTTAAGAATACTTGCTTCTCTTGCAGAGACTGTCCCCAGCAGATACATGGTGACTCACAAACATCTGTAACTCCAGTTTAAGGGGATGTCACACCTTCTTCTGACCCCCGGGCACTGCGGGCACATGATGCAAATACGTACATGGAGGCATAACACTCATGTGCATAAAATAGAAAATGAACAACTCTAAAAAGAAAAAAAAAAGGAGAAAAGCCTTCCCATCAGAATTTGAGTACAGAAGTTTCTGCTAAAGTTTGCATGATAATACCACATGTGCTTTCCCATAGAGGTTTTTTTTCTGAAGCTCTCTGGGAGGCTCAATAAAAACTTGAGCCTTTGCTATAAATGTTAAAAGATAACAGAAACATGTTTTGTGTTAAATCATTTATTTCATTTTTTTAATCATATGTCTCCTATAGACTCAACTATTTCATCAGACATAATCTTGATTAGAATTTTAAAAGAACCACAGTGTCTCCACAGTAACTATTCTTACTGCACACATACTGTTCTTGTTTATTATGAAGAACCACTGCTTAGCACTTGATGCCATAAGGTTCTTAGGGCTTTGAAATGAAGTAGGATGTCTCTTTTATACGAGGATGGGTTCTTAAGTGGGAGTGGATCTGGGAGGATTCAGGGAGGAGTTAGGAATGAGTCTAGTCCACATCCATTGTCTGAAATTCTTTAAGAATTAATAAAAGTATTTTTCAAAGTCTAGGTCATTTTGTTGGTCTGGGAGGAAATATGTGCCAGTGTAGTAACGAGACGCCCCCCCCCCCTTTTTTTTTTAACCCTTAACACATGACTGCACAAAAGGGAAGCCAGTATCTTGACTGTTCTTTTTGGAGCCGGAGCAAGCTTTCCTGTTAAAAGGACTCCAGTCTTAAGAAGTGAGCAAATTTACTGGAATCATGTTTACTTGGAAACAGGAAGAGATTTTTCTCCAGGGTCTTTTGGTGGAACGAGAAGGCAGTTAGTGGAGGAAATGGAGTTGAAAACTCACCTCTTTCCTCCTCCTCTGCAGTCCAATCTACCTGTTTCTCCTGCCACAGCATCTGGAAATAGGTGATTGAGATTATTTCCACCCTTGCACATCAGTAGTTTTGGTGTTGTCATGATTTTTTTCCTGCCTGAATTGTTGATACAGCACCGAGATAGGTAGGAGAATATGTCTTATCCACTGGGATCTTAAAGAGAAAGATACCTTTTATCCACTCTAGTGACTTGACCTACAGGTAGAGTGGGGCTGCTATTTGTGAGGCATGAATACACTCATATTTGTTTCATGCACTAAATTCTTATTCAGTGGCTTTAAGGTGCTTCCTGGAAGTTTCTCACTTCCCTGTTTGTGAATCATCTCTGCGCTGATGCCCTGAGCATGAACTGTCTTCCCTTTGGTACCCATCCTACACTCTGATTTGTGAGACTTCCCTGGTTGGAGCCAGTCTAAGTGCACAGCCCACTGGTTCCATACGTCATCTTGTCCATTTCTCTTCATTTCTACTGTCACCACCCAGGTCCACATCGTTCTTACTACTTCAAATGACAGCACGCTCCAAATTGTTCTACTTCCTTTCTTGCCTACCTGGTCTTCTCACTCATAACAAGGCAAACTTTTAAAACTATAGATCAGCCCATGTCCCTCCCTCCCCCATGTGACCCCTGTTTAAAACTCATCTATGATTTTCTTGGCTCTGTAAATCAAGTGTGAACCCCTATATTGCTCACATCCTAATCTGCCCCCTGCGCCCACTCATCACCTACCTCAGGTTCTTTCTGTACCTTCTTGGAGTGACCCTTTGTCTCCTCAGGGCCTTTGTGCTTGCTGTCTTTCAGATGGCTCCTTTGGGGACATTCAGGTGGCCTTGGGGCATCCTTGGTGATGCCTTGTTTGATCTGTTCTCCAATCATTTCCTCATCATCTTGCTTTGGTTTTATAATGTCTCTTATCAGAAAAATCAAAGTCTAATTACTATTTATTTTCTCTGTGCTACCCATTAAAATGTTAATCTTTCAGACAAAGGTTTTAATGTCTCAGCCACCAACGTACTTCCATGAAATTTTTTAAGAAAATGAGGTTATAATATACAAAGGATATCTTTTTCACTATTTACTTTTTCTCTTGCATCTGCTAGCTTCATGTGTTTCATTATTGGGTGTTGCATCTCTCTTTTAACAATCCTTTATTTGTGGAATTTTTATCTTAAGATTACATGTATGTGTACGAGTTGGGGATCTTGACATGTATGCTGTCTATAGGAATGCGTCCTTGGAGATCTACATAGATAGAGCGCAGTGTTGCCCATATGATGCTACATTTACTTAAACAATTACAGTTATTATTAGCTTTATTCACCATGAATATAATCCGTGTCCAGGGATTGATGGAATTACGGTGTTGCTTCCCTCCTATGAAATTACAGTTTGTGGTTAGTTATGCAATGGCCTCATGGGCATTTGGTTGGCTGGAAGCTGACTTGTTGTTCTTTAGGTCTGACTAGGATTTGTTTCCTGGAATTAGTTTGACAATTTTTATCTTGTTTCTTTGCCTTCTTAATAAAACTGTTTGCTTGTTTGCTCTTTACAAGTGCCTGAGAAGTATTTTTCATTATAGAGAATAATTGCCTTTTATGTGTTTACCAAACAGGGTTTTGCTTAAAGGAGTTGATACTGTTAGTTACTTTGGAAGAATCCACATAGGACATGAATCGTGTTCTGCTTTGATGTATTTATCCTTCCTAGACTTCCTCTTACGGTATAGTTATCATGATCATTGAAGACACCATGGCTGTAGTAATGAATTAGTGATGTGACTTACAACCATTTATTTCTATAGATGGATTTGTCTTCATCCCCTATGAAGTCAAAGAGAATGCCCAAAGACATAACCAAGATCTGCTGATAGCCATGGACCATTGTTCTCCTTGGGAATGTGGAAGGATTTGCCTTTAATAAAGGCCCACTGAGGCCTGCTCACTGGCAAAACTCGGAGTATTTCCCTGCTGCTGGGCACGGGTTAGAAGCAGGCTGGTCAGGAAACATCTGGTGATTTTAGTTATATTGTCTTTCTGGAAGGTATCTAAGCTCTTTTTGTGTTTGTTTGTTTGTTTGTTTGTTTGTTTGAGAGTGAGTGATTCTTGCTATATGGCTCCTATTGGCCATCTGCCTCCAGAGTGCTGAGATTATAGCATGTCCAACCACATCTGCTGTCTTAATCTAGTATATTATTTATTTTTTAGTTTTTTATTTTGTGTGTGTGTATGACATGTATGGTGTGTGTGTGTGTGTGTGTGTGTGTGTGTGTTCATATTTAAGTATAGAAGTATAGGCATATGTCCCATAGTGTGGAGATCAAAGGACAACCTCAGGGGCTCACCTGGGACAGGGTGTTTTTGCTGTGTTGCAGATGCCAGGCAAGCTGGCCAGTGAGCTTCTGGAGACTGTCTTGTTTCAGCCTTCTATTTTGCCATAGGAGCAGTGGGCATATAGACAAGTACGACTGTGCACGCTCTGCCTGTATTCTAGGGATTTGAATTCAAGGTCTCATGCTTGCATGGCAAACACTTTCCCCACGGAGCCATCTCCCCAACCTTAACCTAGAGATTTAAGGCACTTTAAATTGTATGTTCTGTGCCTCGTGTTAAGTATCATTATGTTTTAAAAATGTTGTTATCAGCCGGGCGGTGGTGGCGCACGCCTTTAATCCCAGCACTTGGGAGGCAGAGCCAGGCGGATCTCTGTGAGTTCGAGGCCAGCCTGGGCTACCAAGTGAGTTCCAGGAAAGGCGCAAAGCTACACAGAGAAACCCTGTCTCGAAAAACAAAAAAAAAAAAAAAAAAAAAAAAAATGTTGTTATCAGACTTTACCATCAAGTCTATCAGATGAGAAAACTTAGTTTTGGAATGCTTAAGTCACTTGCTCAAGTTCATACAGTGATGGGAGATTTGGGTTGGATCTCAGGACACTTCTGATTCATGACACTATGTGTTTAGATCATGTCGTATTGTATCAGAGTGTAATGTGTGTGTCTGTATAATTTGTCCCTATATATGAAACATCTATTGTGTGCTAACAGTCTGGATGTGAGAGGTTGGTCAGCTAGTAAAACAGATGTTTGCATCTGTAGAGTGAACGTTTAGTGAGAAAAGAAATAAGGTAAAGACGTGAGTTAAAAGGAAAGATTAGCCGGGCGGTGGTGGCGCACGCCTTTAATCCCAGCACTCGGGAGGCAGAGCCAGGCGGATCTCTGTGAGTTCAAGGCCAGCCTGGTCTCCAAAGCGAGTTCCAGGAAAGGCGCAAAGCTGCACAGAGAAACCCTGTCTCGAAAAACCAAAAAAAAAAAAAAAAAAAAAAAAAGGAAAGATTAAGTGGTTTGAACAATAGCAATAACAAAAACATACTGTATGCTGGAGGGGGCTGTATCTATGAGGCGAGTATCTGGGAACCAGGTAGGTCTGCCAAGGAGTTAAAAGTTGAGCTGATACTTGAACTCATCATTGAAGCAATTTGCAGAATGCATCTTGCAGTATCTGAGGGTGTTTTCAATGGGGCAAGACATAGAGAGGGCTGTTCAGATGGCAGCTCACTTGAGGTATTGAGGTGAAGAGGAGCCAGTGCCAGGTTAGGTCAGCTTCACAGGCCATTGTAAAGCCTCTTACTGTGGCTAGAACAAGGGTTTGGGCAGAGGCTTCACAGCCATAGTGCGGAGGCAGAGGGGGCATGCTTTTAGATGTGTCGAAGTGGTTAGTCTAGAGGATGTGTGCAAGGGAGCAGATACAGTCGATAGACTGTAGCGTGGGTGTGTTTTATCAAAAGGCCAGTAAAGAGGAAGGTGAGAAGAGGCGGGGCTGATACAGGCTTATGGAATCAGCATGCCAGAGGGAAGAAGCTGGATGCATAGGAGGTGATGATTATAAGTGATGTGCCTGGCATGACACTGGAATTGTGGAGGAGGCACGGCATGTGACATACCCCAGGAGCATGCAGTCATGGCCCAAGGGTAGAATCATTTGGTGAGCAGTGGAAGGGATCAGCCACTTGTGTATTGAAATCATCAGGAATGAAGACAGGAGTCTGGGTGAGCGAGATAAGAGTTAGCGGAGAGCTACAGCTATCAAACGAGGCAAGTGTGGCCGAGGAAGCAGAGTGCCTAAGACTATCCCGGACAGAGGAGGTGGGTTTGGGTACTTTCTGCACATCAGTTCCTCTGGTGCTCACTCAGGCTTCAGTTCCGAATTTGCCTTTTCTTTCTTTCCCGAGTATGGTGATATTTTATTTGTACTAAAATGGGTTGGTTACATCTACACCCGAGTGCCTCTAGTTTTAACCTTGATAGTCTAATTATTTAACTAGGTCTTCTGGCTCTTTTGTGGTCTTTCTTCCCACATTTTAGGATCATCTTTTGTGCAGTTTCAGTGCCTCTTCGTCATCCTATGGGATGACTTTGATTTTCCAGCCAGGAGGTTGATGTGTGGAAAAGAAAATGACCATTTTCCCTGCTCAAGGACCCCTCTTCCCCAGTCTGTGCTCCCCTCAGGGAAGGGGGGTCTTAATTACTTTCTTCTTTGCCTCTCAGTATTGTCTTGGCTTTGGAGGGTTGTTCCTAAGTCTTGATCACTCCTTAATATTAGTGTCCCAAGATACGCAGCCACCTCTTCCCAAGCTGTTCCTTTCCTTTTAGAGAACAGTTAGCCTTTCATTTAAGTTCAAACCGTCTCTACCCACCTGCCTTGGCAGGCTGCCCAGTTCTTTACTGCCCAGCACTAGCCAGTGAGTGGGGGTCTCTCTTCTTTCTTCCTCTTTCAAGTTGGAACTTAATTATGTTGCATATATACCTTGAACACGTGGCCTAAAGATAATTGTGTACAGTATTTTTATAGTGATTTTGTGGGAAAATTTTTATAGTTTGCAGTTTTCTTCTTGTGTCACTGTGTACGTGCTCAAAATGAGATTTGGATTTTGGACTGGGGATGCTCCATTCATAGTGAGGTTCTGTGAGTGACAGCAGCTCTTCCTCCTTTACTTCACTCAGCATTTGTTGTGGTTCCCTTCCCATCCATGTGGTTCCCTGTCCATCCATGTGGTTCCCTGTCCATCCATGTGGTTCCCTGTCCATCCATGGGTTCTCTGTCCATCCATGGGGTTCTCTGTCCATCCATGTGGTTCCCTGTCCATCCATGGGGTTCTCTGTCCATCCATGTGGTTCCCTGTCCATCCATGGGGTTCCCTGTCCATCTATGTGGTTTCCTGTCCATCTATGTGGTTCCCTGTCCATCCATGGGTTCCCTGTCCATCCATGGGGTTCCCTGTCCATCCATGGGGTTCCCTGTCCATCCATGGGGTTCCCTGTCTATCTATGTGGTTAACTGCCTGGTATCTGCTTATTTCTCCTTTGGCCTATGTTTATCCAATCTTTAAGTTTGTTTTCATTCCTCTGAAAATAAAATTTATAGGGATTTCCTACCCCTAACCCCCACATCTGTTCTGTGCATCTGGATGGTAGAGGAGAGGAAGGAAAGGATTTAGAATCAAGCTTCTGCTGAGTTCCTAAAGGAAGCCGACACCTGTCCTTAGTAACTTAGAAACAGCTGCATGGCATCTTGCCAGTGAGCACAGCTCAGATGCTGGGACAGAGGTAAGGGTTCGGAAACCATTGCCATATGTGCTTGAGGTGACCTGGTGACTCAGCTTGTCCTCTGCTGCTGCTTTCTGACAGAATAGCTGGGCTGTCTCCTGTGGGTGAGAGGAGGCAGCAATTCGATATCAAGAATGCTGGATTACTGCAAGGTGTAGGACATCCCCACAGCCCAGACCTTCTCTGTTGGCTTCTTACCCAGTTCCACTGTGCAGAGCCAGGACCTCACCACGCAACTCAGCAATTTACCCAAGAGCAGAGCAGCTCAGCAGTGCATGTGTTAACACAGGAATGCAGAATGTCCCTGCCAAGAGGTCCAGCCTGTCACGTCTGCTCATCTGGAAATCCAGTTTAAAAAAAAAAAAGAGTTGCTTTTGAGGTTTGTTATTAAGAACCAGATCCACAGAATTACCCTCTATTAATCCAGTGTAGCAGTAAACTATACTTTGCTGACTTACATGTCTCTTTCCCTGCGGTGGGGAGCTGATGAGAAACCTAGACAAGTTCTAGACCTGAGATTGCTTTACAGAGGAAGGGTGGTATGTCTGCAGGGATGCTGAGCTGGGCAGCAAAGGGCTGGACGCTAGGGACTGGGCCTCTGGAGGCAAAGGTTTCTCTTTCCTCTCCACCAGGAAATGGCCTCCATAGTTTGCTCGGTGCTTGAACCCTCCCAGACAATTAACTCCACTGTGCTGAGTCACAAGACAGGACAGGACAAGAGATAAAACACTTTGAAAAGAGGCCACTGGGTTTTTATCAGCCATTGTGTGTGTGTGTGTGTGTGTGTGTGTGTGTGTGTGTGTGTGTGTGTGTGTGTGTGTGTGTTCTCTTGGAAACTTTTCCACATGTGATCTGCTTTTTGGGGATTAGAGCAGAGTTTTCTCAATATTAAATAAGCCAAGTTCATTTGACTTTTCCCATAAAATTGTTTTGTGTTTTACACATTTTCAACCAAGTGAGCATTCCCTGCATACTTCATGCTCCACAATGAACCTGAATTTCAGCTTTCAAACTTGCTAGTAAATGCCTTGCATTCTTATAGAGATCTAGGTCATTTCCAATTGTTCCCATACATTTCCTTTTAATACTCCAAACCATCCTGTAATACAGGTAGGAACTGATGAAGGAAGATTTGACTCTTTTAACATTTAAGGCTTTTTCTAGTTCTGTTTCGATTTTGTATGTCACTTGTAGCAGCTGCTGGGTATATGCCACTGTCAGGTACCAGCTGACTCGTCCCTCCTAATTAAGATGTGTTCCCGCTGATGTCTTTATCATTACCTCTAATTCCAGCAGTATATTGTAGATTGTTGTAGTTAAGGTGACTATTACTATGATGAAACACCATGACCAGAAGCAACTGGGGAAGAGAGGGTATATATTTGACTTACATATCCTGAATCACAGTCCATTGAGAAAAGCCAAGGTAGGAACTCAAACCAGATGGGAACTTGGAGGCAGGAGCTGATGCAGAGGCCATGGAGGGGTGCTGCTTACTGGCTTGCTCCTCATGGCTTGCTCAGACTGCTTTTGTATAGAACCCAGGACCACCAGCCCAGGGATGGCACCATCCCCAATGGGCTGGGGCCTCTCACATTAAACACTGCTTTTAAAAATGTTCTCTGTGCTTGCCTTTAGCCTGATCTCAAGGAGGCATTTTCTCAATTGAGAGTCCCTCTTCCCAAATGATTCTAGCTTGTGTCAAGTTGACATTAAAACTAACCAAGACCTGAATGCTACTGAATTCTCCTCAAAGCATGAGTCACAACGGTTAATAAGGATACTCTTACTGTTCACTTCTGACTCACAAGAGAAAATGACCAACCGCTTGCTTCTGTTAGTGCCCATGTACTGGCTCTCATTGTCTCCAGAACAAGCTGCTTCTCCATGTTGTTTTTAGTTAATGACAACTGGGAATTGGGTGGTTTCTGTGCAGGAGAGTGCCAAGCAGCTGTGGCTGGAGTGATGAGGTAAATGCCCAGAGTCAGCAGCAGGAAGTGGAATCACATTTCCAAGCCAGGCTGACTCAGGTGCCCTTGCCGGTGGCCTTTCCTGGTAGGTGCAGACTTGTCCGTCCTCTCTGGAGTATAAGACTGAATCGGAGCATCAGGGTCACACAGGGTTTCACCAACCATTTTGTTTCTGACATGTCACAATTCTGTCATTCTGGATTCAGTGCTAGAAGATGGTGGTGGTACATTCTGCCCTTGGCTGTTTGGAGGTTATTTGCAGGTGCTCTATGTGGGTTAGAGCAGGCTCTGTGGTCCCCAACAGCCTGTCATACTCCCTTGTCAAACATTTGCAAGAGCTCCACATCCCCCAGGCTGCACCTATACAGAGCCCTCACCCAGTGTACCTGTAATTTGAAAGTACATACACTTTGTTATAAAGTATTTTTCTTATATCCTTGTCCACTAGAGGGCAGCACATCCGCACGTACTTAAGAAGCAACAGTGGGAGCTGCTTGTTTTTGATGAAACAATAAAGCACTTTTGGGTGGAAGTATTGGAGATACTGTTAGGTTATTGAAAAATGTAGTATATTCCATAAAGCCCCCTCCCTGGAAGTGAGCAATAGTACATACAGTACAAAATGGCAGACAATGGCAAAAGTGATTTATTTATTTCATTCTTATAGAAGTCTTGATTACATTTTCCTTTTTTGTAGTAAATTAGGGATTTCTAGAGTTCCTTTTGTAATTTGAAAAGTATTCCTTAATATTTATGCAGCATGTTCATCTTTAATTGAGTCTATTCCAGTTGAAATGGAATACCACTGTCCTGTAAACTCCAAAACCACCTAGACTGTAAACTGAAAAGGAACCATCCAGAGATGGGGAGGAGCATTGTTTTTTCCAGATCACTAGCCTGCTTGCCATCAGCCTGGCAGCGTCTTGCCTTTTCCCTGAAAGCATATTTCCCCTCAGGTATCTTTGTGTTGTATGATCGGCTGAGTTGGGCCAAAGGAATCCCATTAGCCAATTATTCCCATCACTCTCCAAGAGAAAGACATCTGTGGAAGCCCTGGGGTCGCAAAATAACACCATGGTAATAGAGTCTTCTATAAAGAAGTTCATCAGTAATGCAGAATAACTGTAATCCAGCTTCTAAATTAACAACGTAACAGATAAGACTAGTCTGCTCAAGCCTGTGCCTCCAAGGCACTAGTAACACATACTTTCTGAAAATTGTAGGGGTTCAGCTTGATGTCCAAGCATCCTCTGTGGAAAGTTTGCAACATTGTTAAGTATTTATGCCAAATAGACTTAGTAACATAATTAGTTCTTAGTGCATTCAGGGCTGAGTGGAGCTTGTGAATACAGAATTTAGTTAATATTTAATAAATCAGAGCGGGGATGTCAGCTTTTCTATTAAAGCATCAAATAGTAAATATTTTAGACTTTTGCAGGCAAAGCACAATTTCCTACAAATTCTTCATTTTGTTGTTTGTGTTTACTCTTTATATTTAATAGCCATTTTAGCTTGGAAAACTGTACAAAACCAGATCCTGAGCTCATCAGGGCATTTGATGACCTTGGTACAGGAAGGTAGTGATAGGGGTGTGAAGAATGATGATGCTAGCATTTTGTTAGTTCAGAGCACCACAGGAAACAAAAGCAGGCCAGAGTGGGCCTTGCCATCCCCTGGTGGTGCATGGAACTCACTTGGGGTGCTGGGTCCATGCAGCCTCCGCTCGGCTTCTTTCCACTGCTTGTTCAAGTTGGGCACACTTGACTTTTGACTCCTTTGTGTGGACCAAACACTCAGACCGGAAATGACCCCTTTCAGTGTTTCTATCACACTGAAAACATACCAGTTTGAATGCCAGGAAATCACTACTTTAATCCCAGCTCCTTTCCCAAAAGCAGTTTCTTGTACATCAGTTATTCTCTATGGCTATCAATGTCTTTGTAAAATGAGACTGAGTCAATATCATTTCTATCTGTCTGTCTATATCTATCTATCTATCTATCTATCTATCTATCTATCTATCTATCTATATCTATGTATTTCTAATGGATTTGGTAATTTCAGATTTATGTTCCCATGGGCCTTTATCCAGTGTTCGATGATTTAGTTGATTTTCAAGCATACACCTACTCCAGTCAAAGAACACTGCAGAATTGCTATTCATATGCAGAACTTCCCACTGTGTCTGGCCAGTTAGCCAGTAATTACCAAATGAGTGAATTAATTAGAATTGAGCACTTGACAATCTTAAACTCATCTCCTAGTTTTGTTGTATGTTTTAGAAATGCATATAGTTTCTTATATAAATTTTGATCTATCCAGTACTTTTTTATAGTTATGCTATAAGAAATATCCATTGAGCATCAATAGTATGGTCAATCCTGTAAAGACAGAAATGGATAAAATATAGTTCTAGTCCTTGCCTATAAAGAGTTTACTTTCCGCTTGTAGTGTATAATAGGTGATCTGGTCATTTCATTCTGTATCTAAGCATGGAATTAGATAGCTGAGTCTCCAAACTACAAGTGACTTTTCTATTTCCTGTTCCAAACCAATAGAGATGTCACCCCACTGGCGCTTTGGGGATTGTCCTCTAGAAGAACACAGATCTTTTAGGTTCTTGTTTGAATAGATTTTTGCAGTATCTGTTTCTGTGTCTCCTCTTTGGGTCTTCATGATACTTTTCTTCCCTTTTCTGGGCTGGATGCTGCATGAGTGCCCCACATCTTCCCTCCATCTACATCCACACACTCATCAACTAAATGTATCCTCTAATACAACAGCATAATTCTTAAGAATTGCTTCAGAGTGGAAGGGGATTGTTCATTGAAGTGTTTGATTTGTAAGAAATTTGTCCAGAAAGCCTTTTGCTCTAACTGCCTTATACAAGATTCTGGTCTTTTCTTCTGTGGTTGCTACTAGAACTCCCAGAAAACTCACCTGATGGAAAGCAATGCTAAAAGAGGCTCCACACAGTTTGCTACTTTAACAGTTGGGATTTTTCGTCTTCAAAGATTAGTTCTCTGATGCTACTTCTTATTGATCATCATGTAACCAACTAAAAAGATACCAGTATAATAAGACTTTGGAGTGTTAGGCCAGATGTGAAATTCCATTATGCTTCATCCTTTCTGTTTCCTATAATAAGCATGATTTAAAAAAAAAAATCCTACATAAGATAAGAAGAAAATCCTCTGTGTGGCATAGTGCTTCTGTCTTTCATAGACTAGAATATCTTTACTCTTTCCACAGTGGCGCTGAAGTAAGACCTGTTCTGTTCCTGTGCCTAGTGCAGTCCCTAGTGGACTGAATGACAACATTGCTCAGAGTGTGGACCAGAGTCTAAGTGTGACTGGATACATCAGACCCTGCATACAACAGTGGAGATAATGCATAGGGAAGGAGGCAGATAGTTAAAACAGGGCTCTAGGCCAGTTAAGGCAGCCAGCTGACCCCGTGAACACTTTGGGGGAACACATGGAAAGCACTATTGTCCTTTTACATGTCCTTGATCCTAATGCAGCTATTTATGGCAGACAAAATTGTAAGTAAGGATGGCTTTAACAATAGACTTCTACTTATGAGACCATTCCAGATGATCCATAGACAAAGAACGAAATAGGAGGTGGCCAAGAAGGACTGAAGCTATATCTTGGTGGCTGGGATAGAGTTAGATCTCTGCCATGGTAAAGCTACAAGTTGATCATGTAAGTGTGTGATCAAAGACACCTGCAATAGACGGGCGGTGGTGGCGCACGCCTTTAATCCCAGCACTCGGGAGGCAGAGGCAGGTGGATCTCTGTGAGTTCGAGGCCAGCCTGGACTACCAAATGAGTCCCAGGAAAGGCGCAAAGCTACACAGAGAAACCCTGTCTCGAAAAATCAAAAAAAAAAAAAAAAAAAAGACACCTGCAAGATCAGGAATGGCAACACTGACCAGGACTAACAGCTTACAGCCAGTCAATGTCATCAGCTAACAAAGCATAAGTCAGATATAGGCAGAGGAGGAAGCTTCAACATCCCTTAACTTGGTGGGTAGGCCATGGACAGGGAGGGCATGGCCATCGATCTGGTTGGGCCAGGGGCCATGCATAGAGTGTCTGTGCCCTCTATTGTCTTGGCTGTTGATAGATGGCCTAGAGAAGTAACCAAGCTTAACAGTTACCTCAGCCTTTGTCCAGTCGCTGCTTAGCCATGTAAAGACTAGACGAGGAAGTTCAAAGGCCTTTTCCTCTCCTGGAAACTCTTCCCTGTCTTGGGACTTTCTCTCACTTTTCCTTAATTCCCGAATTCTCCTTTATAAAACGTGTTTTCACTTGGCGTACTCCCGGGAGTGTCCCTATCTCTAATCTTCACTGGAATAAGACGAGGAACAATGTTTGGTGACCACGAGTGTCTGGAAACCTAGGTCCTTGGGTCACGCAGTACTGGGTTGTGATAGCTTCTGTCACACACAGAATCCCTGAATTATTGATGGTTTTACAAGTACAGACCAACCAGCTGTCTTGTAGATTATCCCGTAGTCTAAATTGGTCCGATTTCATCCTCATAGTTAGACTTGGGTTAAACATTTTGGTAATATATATATATATATGGACGCTTGTGACTCTCTCACCACATCCTGCCATATGGTTCCTAATGCCATTTCGTCCCGTGTTGGTGCTGAGTTTGAGCTTTTGTTTTAAACAATACATTTATCAGTGGAAAGGTTATCTCTTAAATGTCATCTCTCAGGGATGGCTGAGGCTGCTTGTGGTTTTAGCATTCTTTAGTTTACCCTTACCTGTGTGAATTGTTACACAGATGACTGAAAATCATGTTTCTAATTGTGTTATACACTTCTCATTTAAAGCGGTTATGCTCACTTTATGTTCCAGTAAAATATGTCATTGTCATAATTATTGTCCCATAACTTTTATGCTGGTAGATTCAAGTAAAACTTACATGTACTACTCTCGGGTCAGTCTTTGTAGCACAGGAAAGAGATTACCATTTTGGGTCAGAGCACAGTTTCACATGCCAATGTCCCCACTCAGTTTTCTCTTGGAAAATCAGTCTGTTGCTGTTACTGATTAGACAGAATAAACCATTTACTTTTTCTCTTTTTCAGTTATTATTATCTGCCATTATGCCTTTGTTTTTCTTTCTTTTCGTCATTTAATTACCTTATTGCTTCTAATGTAATATTTTCTGTGGCTGCACCTTTTCTAACAATTATTCATTAATTTCCTATTATGACAGCTGTGGAAATACAAAGGACTCTGAATCAACTTGGAACCCCTCAAGATTCACCAGAATTGAGGCAACAGCTGTAAGTTTTGTTTCTTGAGGGTTGTTTTGTTTTGTTTATCTTATGAGGCAGGGTTTCTCTGTGTAACTACCCTGGCTGTCCTGGAACTCACTCTGTAGACCAGGCTGACCTTGAACTCACAGAGATCCGCCTGCCTCTGTCTCCAGAGTGCTGGGATTAAAGGTGTGTGCCACCACTGCCCAGCTTGGTTTTGTTGTTGTTTGTTTTTTGTTTTAAGACAGAAAAAAGAGAATCTGCTTTTGTGGTGGCTTTTTATTGGAGAAAATGATGGAAAATTAATAAGATAGGAGGATTGCTGAGAATTTAAAACCAGCCTGGGCTACAGAGTAAGTTTCAGACCAGCCTGGGCTACACAGTGAGACTCTGTCTCAAAACTTAAACACACGGTTGGGGATTTAACTCAGTGGTAGAGCGCTTGCCTGGCAAACACAAGGCCCTGGGTTTGGTCCTCAGCTCTGGAAAAAAAAACACAATTTGCACACACACACACACACACACACACACACACACACACACACACACACAAAGTTACATATGTTTCAGTAAATATGCCAGTAGGAATGATACTAGTACTTTGTGTGTTTTATAGATTTTATAGTATTCTTCATCTTTTCTCATCTGAACTTTGTAAAATGTGATGTTCACATACAGAACCATTTCTAGTAAGGGAGATCTCTCTTTCAGAGCCTTGGCGATATGCCCAATATCTGCCAGACCCTCTTAAGTCCTCAGTACTTTAATAGCTACAGATTACAATTGATACACACACACACACACACACACACTCATATACACACACAGGGTCACAGACACACACATACACATACAGGTATACAAACACACAGACACGCACACACACACACACACACACATACAGACACGTACACATACGCACAGCATTATCTCCATACAACAACTAGCTAGAACAAAAGTACAAAGAAGAAATAAAAATGTATATAATAGAAACTCACGTGTTTTAAAAAGTACCATTTGAAGTATTTGTAGTTGTCTGTAGTTTATGTTTTATTTTCTGCAATAGAAGGGATTTGGGGGTGACTCATGGCTAATACACCGTCACTCATCGAAATGCAATGGAAGTACATACTAAACAGTCACATTATTGTTGTAAAGTTAACAGTGGGAATTCTGAATCCATAGACGTGATTGTGCAGGTTGCCTTTTGAGGACTTAGAGAAGCAGGTCTAAGCATGGGCATTTGGTGTCTAGAGCTGTGAGCTTTCTATTATTCTCCCTCACTAGCTCTATACTGGCATCTGCATCTGAGCATCTTTTTATTGTGAGCCTCACTGGCAGTCCACGTGTAACGGAAGGGATGTGCAAGGGAGGCCCTGGTGTCATTCCTAAGCATCCCTTTAATGCAAGATGGTATTGTTGGATATCAAATATTTTCATTACAATTTGTACTTTTTTCTTTACAATTATCTAGGAAAATGCAGGTCTAGGTGTAATTTACCCTTTTGTTGTATTCAGGTCTGTTTATAAGGAAGCCCTGTTAGATCTTCTCCATCAAGTTTAACTACTAGTAAATTTGTACTATCACCACTTCTCCATCTTTGTGTTTGTGGAACATAAGTGTTCACATAAAGAAATAAGACATATGGGCTGGAGAGATGGCTCAGAGGTTAAGAGCACTGACTGCTCTTCCAGAGGTCCTGAGTTCAATTTCCCAGCAACCACATGGTGGCTCACAACCATCTGTAACGAGATCTGATGCCCTCTTCTGGCCTGCAGTCATACATGCTGTATACATAAGAAATAAGACATACAAGATGTACCTCACACCTGGGAACTGGACAAAAACAGTCCTCCTTCCTCAGATGCCCTCCCAGGGGAGACACAGAGACGAGCTGTACACATTTTCAGCCTCTCAGATATAAATGACCAGATAGCCAGCACTGTCCTGACTACCTGCCCTTCTCACTGGAGTCATTTTCATTGATAGCTGATGATTTTTACTTATAGGTAATAACAATGCATATTTATTTCTCTAAGCGTGGTTATTCTGGGTGAATGAAGACCTTTTTATGTCATAGTTCTTAATATTTATTAAAAAAAATAGAACTTAAAGATTTGGTTTGGCAGAAGAAATTGACAGCTTGTTCAGAAAACTATGAGTACTTCAATAGTTTATAAATTGAAACTATGAATACCCAGACAAAAAACTAGTTCTTCTACAGCCTTTTACTAGGATTGACACAAGTGACAGAGTTCTTCTTTGGCTATAATGTGTTTTTGCCTTCTGTTTCTCCTTTTGGTTTTTCTTTTCACTTTAGGCAGCAGAAGCAGCAGTATACTAACCAACTTGCGAAAGAAACAGATAAATACATTAAGGAGTTTGGATCACTGCCTACCACCCCCAGTGAGCAGGTACCAGGCTTTCAGATGCACGTTTTGATGTACTGAATGTGAAAAAAATTAAATGCATGGTCGGACCTTTGAACTGTGATGCTACAAAGGAAGTTTAGGTGACCAAAAAAATTGTATTTGAGATTAGTTACAAGAACACAAAACTGTATTTAGTTGTTCAGGTAGTATCATGTGGTTCCATAAAGCAGAAATTATTTCCATGTACTTGCCCTGACCCATAATTAAGTGCATACTGAGAAAATGCTTCCTGCGTAATTGCTTCCTGGCTTTGCAGGGCTGTCTATGCCCCCCCACCCCCCCCCCCCCCTGCCCCTCACACACACACCCAGCATACCTGGGGGCACAGTTAGCTCCTTGCTTACTTACTGCAAGTTATTTTGTGTGTATATATATATATAGATATATCTATATCTATATATATATATAGATATACATAGATATATACATAGATATATGTATATATATATATAGATGGATTTTATTTGCCTAAAAAGGGGGATTACCTAAAATTAAGGCCTTGACCCATTTATCAGCCACTACGAAAGTCTAAAGTGAGAAATCCTGTGGGGCAGGCCTTTCGCCTCAAGATAAAAGTGCAAGTGTTTGAGCCCATTAGAAAGGTGCCTGAGAGTCCATTAGATAGTCTCTGTAACTGGAGACTGAGTGACAATTTTAGGATCAAATAAAGAGCCAAAGAGTCGTGAAGCAGCTGTTGCAGATCCCAATGAGCTTCTCAGTTTGACCCAGCAGGCTGTTTCTCTCCCTTCCCTCTAGCGTCAAAGAAAGATACAGAAGGACCGCTTAGTGGCGGAATTCACAACATCGCTGACAAACTTTCAGAAGGCCCAGCGGCAGGCTGCTGAGAGAGAGAAAGAGTTTGTTGCCCGAGTGAGAGCCAGCTCCAGGGTATCGGTGAGTATGATGAGTGATGTGGTCAAGGCATGATATTTGTGTCTTCCTGATGTGCAAAGTTGTAGAGGTCTGGGGCACTCTTAAATTTGTGACTATTTTAAGGGATATCTCCTCGGGTTTTAAGAAGATTAATGTTGTATATTGTTGTAGTTACACACTACATAAAAATAGAAAAACCTGTTTGTCAAAGGTTAGAGGTCAAGTCCGGGTGGTCTTTTCATGGCAAGTTGGTCTGAGGCTTGGTGCTCGGGTGTGTGCCGGGGTACGATGATGAACTCAGTGCATGTGCCAAGGGATTCTGAGAATGAATATGAGCCTGGGAACTTTTGAGTCAATCTAGTTTTAAATTCTCACAGGATCCACCATTAGCTGGTGTTTTACTCTTTAATATAGAGTTTCACAATGACATTAAGTATTAGCTAAATTATATTTATTATTTGGTCCTTGTAAATAGCAAATTCCCTCCTCGTCAGTTTAAGATACTATTTTGTCATTACTTAAGCAGAATCTATCCTTCCCTGCTCCCATTGCACATGCACACACCCATATGTATGCACACACATGCACACACTCACATGTGTGCCCACACATGAACACATACCCACCCAAAATATAGACAAGCCATCTTAAGGGAAACTCTGAGTGTTGTTTTCTTTCCCTCATTCTTGCTTTCTTTCCGTCTTCTAACTAAATTATTCAGGGTGGTTTTCCTGAAGACAGCTCAAAAGAAAAGAATCTTGTGTCCTGGGAAAGGTAAGAAATTAAAAAAAAATTATAAATCAAAAGATAATTTTTCAAGAATTATATATTATAGTTCATGAAGCTGAAAGAGAGCTTTTATTGTATTATAAACATAAACAGCTTATTATTTATAAGTAAATAGTAAATTTGGGAAATATTAAATATTTGTAAAGTATTTATTATGTAATTTGTAACTGGATCACCCAAATAAACTTATTTACTTAATTTTAAGAATAAAATATTCTTATGTGAAGTTACCAAGTATACTTTGTAATACTTAAATGAGTCTAAACTATATATGATGAAGCCATGAGTGTAATGAAAATGAGGTAAAATTTGGGTAAAATATCTTTTTATACTTAGAAGTTTTTATTTATTTATTGAGGTTTCTCTGGAGACAAGACCTCACTGTGTTGTCCAGGCTAGCCTGGGATTCACGGTATAGCCAGGATCGGCCTTACATTCTAGATCTTTCTGTCTCAGCTTGTCGAGCTTACAGGATTACAGGCATGTACCACCATGCCTGACATTTTAAACTTTTTTAAGTGAACAATATTCTGGTCTTGAGGATCAAAATGTCCCATTTAGTGGATATTAAGTCCTCTTTCTGTATTTGTTTTTATAGCCAAACACAGCCTCAAGTCCAGGTCCAAGATGAAGAAATTACAGAGGATGACCTCCGCCTTATTCATGAGAGAGAGTCTTCAATCCGGCAGCTGGAAGTAAGCCTTACAGCCATACCTCATTGCTGCTCTGTGCTTTGAGCATGTTCACAGACCTGAATAATGCCGGGGAAGAAAACTCTTAAGAATATCTGTCAGTTTGGTGAAATTTCTAGTATAGAATTTGAAATAACTCCTGTATAAGAAATGATGCTATTGGTGCTAGGGTGAGAAGCCATATTCCTTCCACACTGTTAAATCATTCACAGTTCTCCTTAGTGTTGAGAAAATACCATTCTAGAAATAAACGTCTGTCTGGGGAATCTAACACCCTTCAGCATACCCACCATCCCTCCACAAGTAAGACTTTTACAGTAACATTAAAAAAAACCCTATGTTTCCTTTTAGGGTGTCTACTGTATCACAGAGATGAAAGATGTCTTAAGTTGTCCTTCTTGTAGAAGCGATCTGGCCCCTAAGAAGTGGGCTAAGAATGACTACCAGTGGCTACAGTTCACTGAGTGTCTTCCATGTGCCAAGGCACTGTGTTAACTGTTAATTTTCACATTCCATCCTCATAAAAGAGAAACTAAGGCCACGATGGGTGTGCAAACTTCCTTATACAAATAAAAGGTGTCTTTAATCGGGAAAAATAAATAGGTATATATTGAAGAAAAGTAAAGCTGTAATTTCTCTATCCATTAAACTTACAATTTGTTTACCCACCAATGACATTTATAATTTCACTATACTCTGTTAGATATTCAAATTTATTAATGTAGGGCTTTATATAATATATATGTAATGTTTTGTTCATTGAAATTGTCAAATTGATGGGTGAATTTCTTATTGAAATATAAGAATACTCATATTCTTCTAAGCAAATATTGCCTGTGACAAGAAAACTTATCAGGTTGGACTTGGTACCCCATGGTTGGACTAGTACCTGTGTTATAGGTTCTCAGTTTCCATCCTGCCTCACTTGATACAGGGAGTGTCACAGATTTACTTTGGACAACTAGTGGCATCCTGAGGCTCTTTTGTTAGAATTGCTTATAGTGGTATAGTTTTCTAATGTTCCCAAAATTAATATATTACTTCTAAATGCATGCTTATATATGTATGAATGGGGGTAAATTTGTTCCTTTCCTTTCCTTTTGAATTTCCTCATTTGTGGGAATGGGGACTGAATTTCTAATAATGCATAATAATGTGCACTTTTTGTCTTAGGCTGATATTATGGACATTAATGAAATATTTAAAGACTTGGGGATGATGATTCATGAACAAGGAGATGTGATTGGTAAGTCCTGCTGCTGTGGACTGTGAGATGGGAGAGCAAGTTACCTGCAGTTCCCCTGCAACAGCTTTCTCAAGCAAGAAACCACTCCCTGTCTCTGGGCCCTCTGAAATCAAAGGTGTAGTCTCTACACTTTGCTGCCCTGGCCTCTGTTTGCAAACCTGTGGATGGAGTTTAATCAGGGCCTCCTGCTGCTGCAACCATAAGGCCCCATGTGGCATCCCAGCCTACTCCAGGGTGCAGTTTCATTCTTATCCAAATCTAGTGCTGTCATACTGAGAACTGGGGGAACTCATGATATTGGTAATTGTGTATGCTGTTGTGTTTTATGAGAAATAGCTATTTGCCTGGTCGTTTGTCCTATCAACTACCAAATAGTTTTTGATAGATTCATGTACCTCATTTAGATGCTAGGGGACTGAGACCCCGGCATTAAAGCTTTCGGTTTGGGATGTAACAATGGAAATGGTTGGGTGGGGTAATAGACAAGGTCATTTAAAAAAAGGTGTGGGAGCTGGAGGGAGAGTTCAGGGGGTAAGAGCTCTTGTGCAAGCATGGGGATCTGAGATCAGAGTCCACAGGAAAGGAAGCTGGGTATGGCGACACATGTTCCTAACCCTAGAACTCTGAAGTGCAAAGGCAGGATCTTTGAGATTTGCTCCCTGCAAACTTCGGGTTCAGTGAGAGACCTTCTCTCAAAGGAGTAAGCTGGAGACTGATAGAGCAGAACACTTGACGTCCTTCTTGGCCTCTGTACACACAGATGCATGTACCCAAATACACATGCACACATATAGCGTGTACACACACATACACACACACACACAGAGTATGGTAGAGATGGCTCAGTTAGTAGAATAGCTTGGTATACAAGCCATGAGGACCTTATTTCAGACCCCTAGCACCTACATAAAAAGATTGAGCATAATGTGGGCACATGCTACCCTTGTCCTAACCCTAGAACTAAGCAGGCAGAAACAAGAACATCCTTGGAGCTCACTGGCCATTTATTCTTGCTGAATTAATGAGCTCTAGATTCAGTGACAGGCTGTCTCAAAAAGTAGTGAGAAATACATCTGAGGAAGACACCTGAAGTCACCTCTGGCCTCCACACCAATGTGCACAAGTATGTGCACACTGGACATGTACATACATACACAGAGTAAGTGGTTGATTTGTCGAGAAACCAGGGTATTAGTTAGAAGGGTCCACAGCTGAATAGTGCAGTCACCAGCTGTGACACTAAGAGAAGTATTGAAAACATCACTGAGTCAGGGGTAATGGTATTCAAGAACCGAAGAGGCTATGAGATCTTTGAATGTCTGCTACCAAGGAGGGCTAGAAGAATGTGGCACACTGGTCTTTAAAACTTAGAGTCTCCAGTCCTGCAGATGGTTAGAACAGAGTGGAAAGGAGGGTGCCACCCTGAAGGCCTGTGGGTCCTGGATGGGGACTTCACTTGACTGCAGTCAGGTCAATGAAAACAGAATGAATTAAAGTTACCAGATTCGTACTGTGAAGTTGGCCACTGAACCAGGCAAAGCAGGCAGAGCTTGGGTTTATGTGAATGATTTGAGGTGGGTTGCATTTGCAGAAACAAACACAAAGCTGAGGAACACTAGCAGGACAGTTTGATGAAATAAACATACAAAGGCCTGAACTCCAGTATGTGGGCCCTTCCTTGGTCCTGAGGAGAGTGTTCCTTGAGAAGCTGAGGTACCTTTTTCCTATGTGATGACCATAGTCCTTGGGCCTGGGGAGAAGAGGGCTGAGCTGTCTTGCACATTGGTCTCGAGATAGTGCAAGTTCTGGGACTAGGAGCTTGTGCTGTCGCTGATGATATTTGCAAAATGACAGTACTTTCGTTGTGTCCAGTAGAACTAGAGAAGATGGTGAAGGTCCTTTGTTTATGCATTTGCGTATTGGTTGGATGACATCTTTTCCTTAAATGTCTGCTGAATTAAACTTGGTGATTTATTGTTAGCACGTCAGTTTGTGTTTAACGATTCTCTGCTCTGTGTGTGCGTTTTATTTTAAAGACAGCATAGAAGCCAACGTGGAAAGTGCAGAGGTGCACGTCCAACAGGCAAACCAGCAGCTCTCAAGAGCAGCAGATTATCAGGTAACCTTAACTGTAATACATTGTAACCTTAACTGTGATACATTGCAACCTCAACTGTGATACATTGTAACCTTAACTGTGATACATTGTAACATTAACTGTAATACATTGCAACCTCAACTGTAATACATTGTAACCTCAACTGTAATACATTTTCTTACAACTTGGAGTTTTGGCTTAGACTTGAAGGGGCTGCCTGTGCTGGCTATAGAATTGTGGAAGGGGAGGATCAAAAATATGCCTGTCAATTTAAAATCGGTTTGGGCACGCGTATGCTCACATTGATCCGCAGAGACAGGAAATCATGAGGCTTGCAAGAGACTACTCCTCCAAGCTTTTCCCGTTGTGGGGGTCCCTGCAAGCATCACGGATGGCAGGGAAATAGTCTGGGTAAGGTAAAAATGAAACTTGGGTCGGCACAATTTAGCCGGTGCTGCATGAAAAACTTCAGGAGTCTGATGCTAAGCAATTTATTTTTCACATACTTAAACACAGTGTAACTTTGGGGAGAAGTATCCACGTGAGAATTACCGCAGCAAAGCTTTAGGCATGGCTACATCGAAGTGCGTCTCTTTAGCAAAGCACCTGTGACCTTCACATAAGAATGAGTTCTAAGGCCGGGCGGTGGTGGTGCACGCCTTTAATCCCAGCGCTTGGGAGGCAGAGGCAGGCGGATCTCTGTGAGTTCGAGGCCAGCCTGGTCTACAAAGTGAGATCCAGGACAGGCACCAAAACTGCACAGAGAAACTCTGTCTCGAAAAACCAAAACAAACAAACAAAAACAGAATGAGTTCTATTGACTAAGAAGCAGTGCTCAGGAGTCTGGGCCTGGGGAGGAAGGTTTGTAATACGCATAAAGATGGGTTCTGTTGACTGACAAACAACGCCCAGAATTCTGGTGGTTTCCATGAGGGCTGGCTTTACAGAATAGCAACGATTACCAGGTATTAACATCCATTCACATCCTTCTGGATGGAAAACAGTGTCAGTTTCCTCCATTAAAGAAAAAAAAAAATCCATGAATTTAACAGTTCTGGTTTTTCTAGTACCATCTGTAAGCTGTGCCCTCTACCTCCCATGATGGTCTCTGATGTGACAGTGACAGCCACACATGGAGAGACCTCTTGGGTCACCTTCCTCCTCATTTCCCATTCTTCCTTGTTACTTTTGATTTTTGATTTTTCAAGACAGTCTCTCTGTGTAGCCCTGGCTGTCCTGGAACTCACCGTGTAGACCAGGCTGGCCTCGAACTCAGAGATCCACCTACCTCTGCATCCCAAATGCTGGGGTGAAAGGCGAGCACCACCACCGCCCGGCCCACCTCTTTTTCTTCCCTGTCAGTGTCCTCCAGACTGAGGTGACAAAGGTCCTTGGCCTGGAAAGGTCTCTTCAAAGTCCCTGGGAACTGTGTTAGCTGGGAGTGTCGTTAATCATCACCTACTATGTCAACATTCTGCAGAGACTTTCAATAGATATAAATTTATTTCTCAAGGGAATCTCATTAATATTGGGAGTCCGTATGTGTCTGTGCACTACAAATCATGCTTCCGATACTATACAGATATTAAGGCTGTGAACTATTAACAATTGTACAGTATGTAGACCTTTGTTCAGTAAGAATGAGGCCAGACTCTTCTGAACCTCTGAACACCATCACAGCACATCATTTGAGTCCCCTCTTAACACATGGACTTTTTGTTGTTGTTCATAATTACCCCTTTCTTGGACCTTGTAACTACAGTACTGTGACTTCTTAGATATTTTGAATTGATTTTGCTTTCCTCTCTAACCTGAAAACCTGAGTTAGTGCCACGTTTTTCACCAGGCAGACCACTGGGTAGTTGGTACCATGTAACACTGCTGCTTTGGGAGGCTGTCCTTTACCCGCATGCCTGGATATTATCAGTCTAACACTTAAACCAGTACCTCTTATTTCTTTCTCACTTCTTTTGTGTTCTTGGGGTTTGAGAGAGAACAGGGGACCTAACCCAAGGCCTTGCATACCAAGCAGATGCTTTCACAGTGCCTGCCTGACAGGATTTCCTCTTTCTTTCTTTCATTTATATATGTATTTATTTGTTTTATGTGTCTGTCTGTTTATTTGCTTTTTATTTATTTTTGGGTAAATTTTATTTATTTATTTTATGTGTGTTTTACTGCTCCAAAGGTGGTTAAACGTAGGAGAATGGAGCCTAAAAGTGAGGCGGACTAAAGTCTCATGCAGTAGCCAACTTTGTTCAGAGCATCGGACAGTTTATACTCAGGGTGTTACAAGGAGTCACATGAGTAAAGAGTGCAATCACAAGGGCAAGCCGCATGTGGCAAAAACGTGTTTTTCCATAGAGGCATATGAACAAATAACAAGAGCCTGTTGTAATGAATAATCTCAAGTAAACTCATTCCTATATACTGCACCTGGGAGGAACATGAAAACACACTCCAAGAAAAATTCCATGTGTTTTTGAAGAAACTAAGGTCATACACCTCTTGTCTTGTTTTCGTGGCATTTTCTCACAGGCACTCAGAGTTCCCCTCGCATGATTCCATTCCTGGACAGTGTCCCGACAGTGTGTGTTGGTATTTGGCCTGCGTATATCTGTGCACCACATGCGTGAGTTGTAGATAGTTGTGCACTGTCATGTGGGTTCTAGGAATTGAACCTGTGTCCTCTGGAAGAGCGGTCAGTACTCTCAACCATCAAGCCGTCTCTCCAGGCTCAGTTTCTTCTTTCTTGAGTTCAGCCAGGAAAACTACCAGCAATTAAAAAAAAAAAAATTTGCTCCTTGAATTATAATATTCACTCAAGAAAAATATTTCTTAAAAAAATAATGTGTTGTCGAGGTTTTTAAGAAGATCTGCAGCCCTGAATACAAGGGTTCCTCGCTGAGTCTGTCACTGAATCTTGTTCTTGCTTCTGCAGCGCAAATCCAGGAAAACCCTTTGCATCATCATTTTTATCCTCGTTGTCGGAATTGTGATCATCTGTCTCATCGTATGGGGACTGAAAGGCTGAGTCGTGAAGGAGTGGACCGCTGCGTGATGTTGTCTGGGTTGTGTAGGCAGATTCTCGTGATCACTTTCTATTATTATTGTTATTTTAAGGCTGTGGTGTAAAGGATGGTCCCATACTTTGTCATTCTTACTGGGAAGGAGCTCCTTTTGGATTCGATCTGATGTTTTCTAATATGAAGGTTTTTCTAAATACCGTTGCTGGTATGACTTCCATCTTTTTAGTTCAGCGACTGTTGGGGTTTGCTCACATTGTATATGACTTTCGTTTATAATTTATTTATATTGTCTGACTGAGTTTGGGGGATTACTTGATTGGTATGTGTACCCTGCTTACACCTCTGACACTGTGTAACATGAACCCAGATTGTGCTATCTTATTTTTTAAAAATTCAAGTTTAAATCTGGCTTGTCCAGCAAATATTCTCCATAACAAAACCTTAACACTCATGTTTGTGGGACGTTTTATCCCCTGTGGTTCCCAGCCATGCAGATCGTTATTGATCTTTCATTATTGGATTACTTTTGTCTTCTCTGAATAAAGTCGGTGAACCCTTTCCCAGTGTGTGTATATATGCCTTTGCTGTAGATTGCATTGTAAAGATAGTAGGATAGATTGTTTTTACATATGGTCTATTTAATCCAAGGTGTACTAAGGAAAGCATAGTTACTGTAATGTTTGCTGTAACTTGGAGAAAGTATCTGAAAAAAGTCCATACCAATATCTATTCTGTTTAGATGCTAAAGATTCCAGTTTCTTCACTGCACGGAACAGTCTTCATACTGTCTGGCTTTTGTGTCTACAGAATACTGATTAGATGTGTATCTTTGGGTCATCATCACAAAGTAACTTTCCCACAGTTACAGATTTGGGGCTTAATTTTGACACTTAAAAATAAATTTAGAGTTTATTTAGAGTGCCATTTTTTTAAATCATCCTTCATTAGAATAAGAATCAGATGTCTGCCAATAAACTCACTTGCCTTTTTAAATCAGTGTTTTAATGCACTAATCTGAATGCTGTAAAGGGGGCTATCTTAGTTTAACGTTGGTGTTTTATATTGTTCTTATATAGTAGTTTGCTAGTGGAGGCATTGTTTAATGTGGCAGGCTCTGAAACGTTGAAATGGGAACAAGTGGAATAGTAACTAAATAATTGTATCCTTGCAAGCAGAATAAAGATGATTTCCAAGATGTCTGCTACTTTTGATTCCCGGGACTCTTTCTGTGGAACCTGGGCTTCCCTCACATTTGCTGCTACAGGAGGAAGCAAAGGCCCTGTGGCGGGACATCCTTCATATTTCCGGGTCACTGGTTAAGGTTTTAAATTTTAGAGTATCAAATGGCTTATTTACTAATACGTAGAAGTTGCTTCACATCTCAGCAGAACTTTTCTTTTTTTTCTGTAAAAGTGATAATAGAAAATGTCCTTGTGAGAGATTGGAACGATGAGGTTTTCTGGTGCCTGAGTCAGACCGCTTTCATGGTTAGAATGGGCAGTCCCTGGAGAATTCATGCAAATGCCGCCAGGTCAGTGCCAGCCCCCCAGGCCTGGTCCCACAAGGTCTTCTCTTCCAGATGTCCCCAGCATGTGCGATGTCACACACTGCACTGCATCTTGTAGCTAAAGGAAAGTTTCAATGATGTCTATGAAACAGCTTCGTGCTGAGCTTCCATAATAACACATCTGTGCTCACGTAGGCCATGCCCATTTACCCATTCCCTTCATACTGAGTGCCCCATAACAGTAGAGCATGTTCAAAAATCAGGGCATCACCTTAGCTACTTCACTTAAAATTTGATTTTAAGTTATTCTTTTACATGGGTTATTGATCAATGATCTAAAATGGCAACTTTTGCTGCTTGTATTCTTTTAAAAAGCACTAACTTGAGGAAACTTTTACAAGATATTTAGAACATAAATCTTACTTTTGACTGAAAACATTTAAATGCAAAACATAACAGAATAGCTACATGAGAAGAAAAAGCTTGAGGGTTCCCTCAGGTCAGTTTTAGAATTTTTATGGAATGTTAAATCTTAAATTTTTTTTATTATTGAGAATACTATATTAGCAGTCTGCCCATATCCTCTTCAGCATGTTCCCATCCCAACTTTATGTGGGTTTTTTTATTATTCATTTTTAATTTTTTTATAGCTCTTAGAGTCCTGTTAGTGCTATCGACATACAAATGAGTGTGGAGCCGTCTCTGGGAGCATGCAGTTCTACCCATGACCACATCCTTAAAAAAGATTACCCCACCACCACTGCTCTATAAGCTGCCATTAACTTCTCCATAAGGGGTGGGCTGCGGAGATCGACCATCCTATCTGTGCTGGAAGTTTGGCTGGCGTGATCATATGCCAGCTTTCAGCAGATCCTCCCGTATGTATGCTGTGAGTTCATGGGTGTGATGGGAATACTATGTCCAGAAGACAGCATCTCACAGCATCCCTCCCCATCCTCTGGCTCCTACACTGTATCAGGGTGTGGGTTCACTCGAGTCCATGGAAAGAAGACACAGAAGCACTCTAAGGATGAATGTTTAGCCTTTCCAGATGCAAGGAGATCAGCCTCTGGCAGACTGACTCACTGCTGCTTTACAAAGGGCCTTTTTGTTGTTATACAGTCCACACCTTTAGCAAATCAATTTCTGTATGCCGAAACCTCTTATCTAAGCTCCCCAAAGAGACAAAGCCAATACAAATTCTCAGTGAAAAGACATCTCTGTTTGCAGAGTCCTCCCCGAACCAAGTTTTTCATAGGCTTTGAACCCTTAGGAAACTCTCAGATAAGATTTACACACTTCAAACAGAAGGTACCTGCAGTGACAAAAGGTAGCAGTCACAAAAGGTAGATTAAGGCTAGGTGCTAATGCTCCCAATCAAACCACCTGCAGAAATCGGCAGGCACTGCCCTAACATTACACTCTCATCACATCCTTAGGAAAATAAAGTGAGAGGTTTTTATGACTGACTATGTCTGAATCTTATTAAAACTGAAGAAATTTCCCCACTGAGTGCCGTGTTGTTCAGTGTTCTCAGACAGGACTGAGTGAAATTAACTGGCTCCTTAAATTGAATGACAGCCTAACATTAGGTGTTTAGGTTATTAAAATATAGTAGAGATATCCATTTGCAGAACAGTTGATAGTAAAAGAATAACTGTTCCTTTTGAATATAGTGCAATATTTTCCAGTGGGAATGGCGTCTTCTATGATAGATGTGGGCACAAACAGGGCCCAGGATAGGACAAGAAGCCATGTGCGCTGGCTGGAGGAGGCCCCTGGAGCATGCCAGGGACCACGATTGTAGTGGTGACTACTAACACCATACCTTGACGGTATTACCCTTGGGCCAGTCATGGGCCAGTCATGGTCCTTACTGCTTTTGGTAAAAATGCCCCATTTTTGTGCCCAGAATGTTTTAAATACCAATATGTTTCGATAAATCTATAATGAAAAAAAAAGTGACTCTGTTCACTTTTGGCTTATGAAACAAGTGTACGGTTTTAACAAAAAGAAAAAAAATCACTCAGAATATTCTTGACTCTGTCTATTTTTGTTTCTTCATGCAGAGAGGTGAAGTTCATGGTGAAAAATAAAAAATCACTGCCACATGTAAGAAATACATTTGACTTTGGCTTTCAACGGACAGTGAGTGAGCCCTTCCTGGGAACTGTCCTCAGTGTTGAAGAGAGCGGTGACTTTTTCTTCAGCCCCAACAAGATGTGTGTTGGCTAGGACAGCAGCAGCCAGCAGTTTCTTCCTCCTTCACTTCCTTGTTCCTCCCCACTTCCATCCCCACAATTGTTTCTCAATAAATACTTGACTTAATTTGGCATTAATTGGAGTCAGCTTTGCCAGAGTGCTACATGTCTGGGCATAAAGATAATGAATGAACCACATGAATATGTCCGTTTTCACAGAGAGCATATACTTTGAGATTTGACATATAAAAAAGCATTTAGCATAGGGCCTAGGAATGTAGCTTAGTTGGTAGAATGCTTATATAGCATTCACAAGGCCATGGGCTCGCTCTTTTGTACCACATAAACCAGTCAGAACTCTGGAAAGTGGAATCAGGATGATCAGAAGTTCAAGGCTATCTTCCATGACAATGAGTTTCAGGTCAGCCTGGGCTACACTTTATGTATCAGAAAATGGGAGGAAGGAAAGGGAGAAAGGGAGTGTGCAAGGGTGAATTCACTTTGGCACCACCAGACACTTAAACAATTGGCCCTACCACTCTAAGGACTGGTCTCTCTTGTTGCTCCTGTTTCCCACTCACAAAGTGATTGGATTTCATTTTCTTTCCTCATTCAGAAGACCTCTAGAAAATCAAGCTTTCTAGAAAGAATTTATTTTGGCAGTCCATCAAAAAGTCACCAAACGGAGTTGTTCCAATGTCTGAGGTTGGACTTGGGTACCTTGAATTTCAGATCCCACATTCCTAAAACAGTCACAGAATTACTGCTTCCAGTAGAGGGCAGAGCTACATAAAGAAGGGAGGAAGCAAGGGGAACGTGTAATCCGTTGCAACACAATGCTCTCAAACAAATGGATTGACTATGCTTCTTGCAAAATACCACAAAATGTTTTCAATTTAATCTTACCCCACCCTCAACAATTGTTGTTTTGTTTTGTCTTTAGTGAAAAGGGGGGTATAGAAGAAACTCCTTAGGCAGGCATTAATCCATCCTTGGAATACTGGCTCTTGGGATGTGAAGGCTGGAGGATCAGGGATTTAACACTAGCCTCCACTGACCACATAGCAAGATCCAAGCCAAATTGGGCTACCTGTGACCCTGTCTTAAAAACAAAAGTGGAGGGGAAGGGAAGAGGTAAGGGAGGGTGACAGGAACAGGAAGAACAAGGGAGGATGAAGACTCCCCTAATAGCTGATGCCAGTGTAAGTAATTTCCTCTAATTCAGATATTGCATCAACATGCTCATTCTAAACCATTGTCTTCATAATCATTTCATTGTGATTGACACACACATAAAAATATGATCGACACACAAAATTAACCAGTGAGCATTACTATCCAAATAACCCTAATTTTACACACTCAAATGGAGCTAAAGAGCGGACACTGTTGCTTCTGGCAGGGTTTAAGAAGTCAGTCATTTAGTTACTCAGACTGGGTTCCTGTAGGTTGTGTTGTGACAGCATTTTTTTCGTGTGAGTGGTAGAAGGCAAAACCAGATTTCCTGTGCAGGCCCTGCATGCATAACACCCCTACTTGTTTTCAAGGGAGTCTTCTAGAACTGAACCGAGTCTTTAAATAAACTTGAAAGAGCATGAATTCCCACTTGGACCAACCCAAAGGACAAATTTTTAAGTGTTTACTGTAAGTACCGCTAGACAGTACTTGCTCACTCCAAAAGCTATGGGCATTGGCAGAACGTTGAGAAAGGAACTCGCCAAGCCTCAGCTAAGATGTACTGACTCCTGCTTTCTCTTCAGAATGCCTGCTTTTCAGGGACTTAACAGTAGAACTGATAATCCTGAACTTTGACAAAGAAAAACAGTCTAAAAATCAGGGATCTGAAACTCAAGTAATGTGGGAGATTTTTTTTTTTTAAATTGTGCATCATTAAAGACTAAGCAGTGAGTGCCTGATGTCCTTGCCAATCTTTCCATCAGTAGGGGTCCAGGAAACATAAGTCATGTTTTAGTGAGGAATGTATTATGATTTAGGGGATTTCCCAAAACTAGGTGCTATGGTTGTTCTGAATTTGTTTGAAGGTGCTACAGTTTGTTTTTCGATATGACTGACCACATCTGACATCTTTCTAGTCCCAGATTTAATGTTGTAACATCTGCAAAGATTACCATGTTTTTAATATGTGATTTAATGTATGGTGGGTTTCACGCCATAATTTAATAATACAACTTTTGCCACACACCATTCACCTAGTTCTGTCTGAGATGCACTGAGGTTTTTGTTGTTGATATATGTACAATATAATAGTATTATATAATATAATGTATTATATAATAATACATATATAATATAATACATAATATAATAATATAATAGCATGTAGCCCTTATGGTTGACATTTTTAATTTCAGTTCTTAGGTGATTCACCCCAGGTAGGATATCTACTCAGCCAGCATTTTCTTTGTAATGTGAGTATGATTTCATAGTGTGTATTTACCCTGGCTTATTTACCTGCTAAGAAACATCTGACCTTCTCTGTTACTATGAATGAAATAGTTATGAACAGGCATGTACAAGTTTTATATTAGTAAAATGTTCCTTTCTATGGGATAAATGTCCCACAGTGCAATTGTTGGGCCGTGTGCTAGTTGAACACTTACTTTTTTCTTATTTTACTCTTACTATTTTTAATGTGAATGTGTATTTTGCCTGTGTATATGTCTGTGTACCACCTGCATGCCTGATGCCCATGGAAGCCAGAATATGACATTGGAACCCTTGGAACTGAAGTTACAGATGATTGTGAGCCACCATGTGAGTGCTGGGAATTGAATCCAAGTCCTCTAGAAGAGCAGCCAGTTTATTAACCACTGAGGACTTCGCTAGCCCCTGAATAGTTAATTTTTAAGAAAACGTGAAAATCACTGGTAGCCATAGTGACTGTCCAGAATGAGCCTGGTTCTTCATGCCTCCACTCCATGGTGCCTTTGCTTTTTATTTTAGTCTTTCTGATAGGTATGCAATGCTAACTGACTGCTGTTTACATTTTACTCTGACTAATGTGGAACATCCTGTTCTTATGTTTGTGGCCAACAATATTTCTTCTGTAATAACCAGTTTCTTCAGGTCTTGCCACTTTGTCTAATTAAGCTTTGTTTTAAAAACATATATTCACAAGACAGTCCTTCACTGGATATATGGCTCATGGATATTTTCTCCCGCTCAGTGGCTTGCCTTCTCATCCTCTCAACTGCACCTGTTGCAGAGTGAAATATTTTAATTCTGATAAAATCCCATTTATCAAGTTTTTGTTTACTGCTCGTGTTTCTGGTTCTAAGATCTCTTTGCCTAGCCCTAGGCTCCAAAAGTTTTCTCTTTTGTGTTTATGAGTAATGTCTCTTTATATTACCTTTAAGTGCAGATAGGGTGAGACTTGAATCTAGCTGCATTTCATTGTCTGTTGATGTCCAGTAGCCCCTGAACTGTGTTTGTATAAAATTTTATCTTTACATCCCCCATCAACGGAGTTGATTTTGCTTCTTTATCAATATCAGTTAGTCAGCAATGAGGTAGAGTATCATCTCCAAATAAGATTTGGGGGGCGGGTGGGAATCAGCCTCTTGGTTATTGGCTGTGATGCACTGATCTGTGACTCTGCACCCACAGCAATGCCAACAGTCTTGGTTACTGCACTCAAGGAGTCTTGAATATTTGCAGCATTTCCACTCTATTCTTTCTTTCTCAGACTGGCCACTCCTATCCTGAGTGTCTCGCCAGGTGGCTATTTTCATGGTTGCTCTGGCTATCTGATTTTAAGTGTCTAACTCTGAATCTCTGTAGTGTCCCCACTCTGCCAGCTGTGGACGTGAACAGACATTGTATTGTCCTTCCTTCATGTCTCTTATCCTTTCCTATGCCTGTTATAAATATGTCCTCTGTACACTTTTAGAACCACACTAAGGTCATAGTTTTTAACTCAACCATCAAACACAGGTTAGAAGTCTTTAAAAAAGGAAGGGATGTGGTGGTTTCCTCATATTTTTCCTTGCTGGGTTCATTTCCTGAGAGCCCAGACTCCTTCAGTTATCATTTCATTCTGTTTGGCAAACTTCCTGTGGCCTATAATTGTTACTGCTGTCATTGCTTTGCTAACAACCAATTCTATGAGGTTTCCTTCATTACTGTCTCCGTCCTTCTTCATTGCTGGATGACCCATCTTTTTTCCTAAACATGGAATTCAAGGTTAATAGTTCTTGTTTGCCAGCACGTGATAAGTATTGTCCCACTTTTTCTTACTGGCTTCCATGGCTCATCATAAGAAAGTCATCCGTTTTCAAATTTTCCCCTATAGATAGGATATCTAATTTGTCTTTTTGTTTCTCGTGTCTTTAGTTTTCAAACACTTAAATTTGAACATGGCTGTATGGTTCAGTGGAATTTTGGAACTTACATTATTTGAGGGTTTTCGGTTTATATGTGTATTTATGTCTTTTGCCAAATTTGGGGTCCTCGTTTCTTAAAGTCTTTTCAGAATGGCCCTTTGTTATCTCCTTGGCACTCTCATGTGAATGCCAGGCCTCTTACTGAAGTCCCACAGGTCTCCAGGGTCTGCTGGGGTTGCTGCCTGTCTTCTACCCGGTATTTGAGTGGGAATTAATGTTGATTGTCGTATCTTCAAGCTTATCGTTTTATCCCCTCTGAATCTTTTCTTGTGAACCCATCAGTTTAATGGAAAGTATTAGTAGGGAGGAAGAGGATGTTAGGGTAGCTGTTTAACTTCATTATATTAATTCAGTTAGAATTAATAATTTTAAACAAAGTAGAAAAAATTGGTATTACTACAGAGAAAACCAGAGAAGCCTCATGTTTCACATATCCACCTTAATTTTTTTTTAGCTAAAACAGCAAAATAAAATAAAACTTAGAAAATCATGATACTATTTATGTTCTCGCATGTGAATTTCGGTCTCGTAACTGGTAAACATGTGTATCCTGGTGGGGATAAATATGAGTGACAGGCAAGAAACTAGTAAGGGGCCCATGAGACTGTAAATCAATAAGAGGAGGTAAAGGACAGGGTGGGGATGGTGATAGAGCCAAGTGGAAGGGAGAATGATGGGGACAAAGGGAAGGCAGACAGGGAGATGAGGGGCTCAGCAATAAATACAAAATAATAAAACCACACTAACCAAATGACTCAACTCATAAAGACTTGTGTATTCCAAAAATTAAAGACTGCTCATTTCTTCAAGTATGCCTGAAAGGCTTAAGAGCAATGTGTGTGTATTAGTCAGGGTTCTCTAGAGCCACAAAACTTATGGAATGACTCTCTCTCTCTCTCTCTCTCTCTCTCTCTCTCTTTCTCTCTCTCTCTCTCTCTCTCTCTCTCTCTCTCTCTCTCTCTCTCTCTCTCTCTCGTGTGTGTGTGTGTGTGTGTGTGTGTGTGTGTGTGTGTGTGTGTATGTGTGTGTGTATATATGGAATGTATTGGAATGACTTACAGGCTGCAGTCCAACTAATCCAACAATGGCTAGCTGTGAATAGGAAGTCCAAGAATCTAGTAGTTGCTCAGTCCCACAAGGCTGGGTGTCTCAGCTGGTCTTCTGTATATGCTGGAATCACAAAGAAGTAGTGTCTAATACCAGTGAAAGAATGGATGGGCTAGCAAGGTGAGGGCAAGCAGGCAAAGAGCAAGATCTTCCCTTTCTAATGTCCTTATATAGGCTTCCAGCAGGTGTGTTCCAGATTAAAGGTGTATGTCTTCCCATCTCTGTATTCGGATCAGAGGTGTGTCTTCTTACCTCAAAGGTCTGGACTAGAAGTGGATTCACCCACTTCAAACCAAGCAGAAAATCTCTCACATGTGTGCCCTCCATTCCTGGATTGTAGTTCTTTTCAGATATAGTCAAGTTGACAACCAAGAATAGCCATTGCAGTGTGTTCAGAAAGATTTCTTAGAAAATATGCAAAAGACAGCAAACATCACCTGTATAAAATAAAACAGTTTTTTTTTCTTAAAATTTCTGTGTAAAGAATGCTGACTGGTTAAGTAACAATGTAGTCAGTTAATTAACATCAATTTAGTCTAAAGCATTCTTTTATACAAAGATACCATGTTATCTTAAGAACAGAGATATGGTGTTAAATTTCATAATAATCCTTTTAGTGTTTTCTTCTTACCAATGTGAATGAGATTTTCATTAAAACTTAAGAAACGTGGGATTGTTTCTAATTCATGTCACATCCTTAATTTCACATTGAGTCATATAACAGGTTCTATTGTCAGTATTTCTTGGTGGCCTGTGCAGCATCCCCAGCATGCTTGCCGGCTCTGGTTCTCTTGCATGTGTGTGAGTGCATGGGTATGTATGAGTGTTCACAGGTGTGTGAGTGCACATGCACATAGGTGTGGGTGCCTGTGGAGGCCAGAGGTCAACACTGAGTGTCTTTCTCAATCTCTCTCCACCTGTGTATTGACACAGGGTCCCTCAGAACCCAGAGTTCTCTGATTAGGCTAATCTAGCTAGCCAGCTTGCTCTGGGGATCCCCATTCTGCCTCTGGAGCACTGGCTTGTAGGCTGCCATCCTGCCTGCCCATAGTATTCACATAGATGCTGGTATCCAAACTCCAATCTCATGCTTCTGGGTCCAAGTGATTTCCCCACTAAGCCATCTCCTCACCCACCACTTGTCAGTTCTCAATGGCACCCAGGCTTCTTTTTTGGAACCATATCTTTTGGTGAGTAGATACTTCATCTGGAAGGCTATAGGTGTAGTTGACATCATCTCAACTGCCAAGACTACAGACACGGCTTTACTTGAACCAGCCAGTCTAATCATGATTTGTTTCAGTGTTGGTTCAGAGATAGAAACCCTGTCTCAGTGATCAATCGGCGTATGGCTTTCCCTCCAACCTGTGATGCACATTGAGCAAGATGTAGAACGGCATTCTTTGGTGGTGAAGCCAGACCCCAAAGGAAACATTTTCATCCTATGATGAATGACGTCTTCCACACAAAGGCATGAATTCATAGAGTCCTTCCTTCCTGTATTCACTCAGAATGCATCTGCTGGGTGCTTTCTGAATGTTGGGCCCTGATTGAGAGCAAAATCTCATGCAATAGTTTCTAATACTGGCAGTAACAAAGTAGTTGATCATTTCCCATACTTAATTAGAAGCAAAGTGTATCTTTTAAAATTTCATCCTGGTGTCTAGGAAGACTTGTTTTTCCATCCGGGAATTTTAGTTCCAGGAGGAAAACAAGACAATGAAAACAATGCATAAAAAGTTCCTTTCAAACTTCTCCAATCGACAGTTTTCCTGCTCTGCTCACCACGATGCTGAGAGACCTCGGAAACACAAATGATGCTGTGTTCAGACCGAGTACTTGACCCTGGGAAGATGAATGACCAGACCTACTTACCATAGGATTATAAGGGTCAGGTAGTTTAAAAAGAAATTACAATCTGAATCGAAGCAAGGATGAACAGAGTTGCTATTGAGCGATGGATTAGCGAATAAGCATAACCCTGTGAAGAGAGTTTGGTGTCAGGGAAACTGCAAGTTCTTGGAGACCAGCAAAGCTCTCGCAATAAAAACAGTAGTAAGGGAGCTAGCTTTCATCGGCGATGTCTTTGCCCACATGTTTAGAGCTCTTCAGAGACTAGGATGGGAATTTTAAAGCTCTGGTTATGATGACAGCGCCACTTGAAATTCACAAGGTTATAAAACTCACACCAACACTGACATTCAAATGACCCGTCCTTATTTCAAAATAATGAATAAAATTTTATTGGTTATTTCTGAGTCCTTTGTTTTGTGGGTGCCCTTGGGGGGTGTTTACTTAGTCTGTTGGCTAATTTAGCACTGGTTAGATTTCAAGTACCTACTAATCTTGCCATAATTTTACAAAGTCTATGTGGAGATTTTAATATAACACATAATGGCAATATATAATGTTATTTAGAAAGGAATTTGATCATTTATAGGAAACAATATGCTTTGGCTTGGGCTTGTCTGGGCTTATCGTAGTGAATGGATAGAATAAGGAACACCCTTCAGCTTTACATACGTCATTGTTTTTGCAATGATCAAGAGATACGGGTTTAGAAAAAACAGTGTAGGTATGCCAGCCAGCTTTCTGTCGCTGTCACAGAACACCTGAGGTAAGTTACCTCAAAGGAGAGAAGATTTGTTTTGGCCCACATTCTCAAAGGTTCAACCCATTGTCACTTGAACCTGCCAGTTAGGGCTTGAGACAGGCTGGCCTTTGGGGCAGGGAACAAAACTGCTTACATCATGGTGCCTGCAAAACTGAGAGAGAAAAGAGGAAGAAGTCAGGGTCCCCACACATTCTTTAGGAACATACCTCAGTACCCTCCAACCCTACCTTCTGAATGACTGTCTTCCAGTAGTGCCACCAGCTGCAGAAAAGGCCCTCAACAGAAGAGCTCCAGGGGGATATGTAAGATCCAGAGCGTACCGTAGGTGTTATTGTCCATGGTGTGAGATCCGTGTGTAGGTCAAGTGTGGTCAGAAAGAACATGCAGGTGGGAAAGGATCACTCCAATTCAGGGCATGCCTCTTGTCTGCAAGTTTAACTTCCTAGATGTGGTTGAATGGGCCTCCGAGAAGATGACCAAGTAAATCAGAATGCTTGAAGGTCTTTCCTCATCCTCCAAGCTGTTTGTGATTTGTTATAGACATTGGTTCCTGCCTTTTGTTTCTGTTCCTTAAAAAAAAAAATCCTAGTATTAAGAGCATATTAAAAGATCCACTGCTCCCACTTAATGCTTCCCATAGACAAATGATTATTATTTTTTTCTAACAACCTTAGCTTGAACTCTTTGCAACAGAGCAGAGATATGGGGAAAATTTGGATGAATTGTTGACTGGGAAACATTTGACAGAGCAAGATCCTGAAGCAAGTAGAAGTATTGCCCTAGGCAGAGGAACAAAATCTCTTGTCCCTCACCTTATCTTATATTTCAGTACATCTTACCTATTTTTATTTAGGATGGTTTTGAAATTATCTAAGCTTAACAGCATAATAAAATTTGATGTAATGATAATTCTGTTTGTAAATAGTTATTCTTTTTGACTGATATAAAAAAATGGTGAAAAAACTATGTATTTGTGTTAAAAAGTATTAGTATGTGAGTTTGAGCCAAGCACTTGGGAAGCTAAAGCAGGAAAGTCTCAAGTTCCAACCCAACCACAGTGTGTTCCAGGCCAGCCTCAGCTACACGATAAGACCCTGTGTCATTTACAAAGAATTATAACATCTAAAAGGCAATAAGCAATTACGGTAATATACAATTCTAATAGAATAAGCGACTCCCACATGATGTGGAAATGTGCTTGGCAAAATCCAACATCCATCCATAATAAAGCTCTCAATGAACCGGGATGACAAGGAAACTCAATCTGACAAAGGGTATTGTTGAAAAACTCAGAAGAAACACCATACATAATGTTGAGGGACCAGATGTTTGAGACTGAGAGTGGAAACATCGAGGCAGACCGTTTTCACCACTTCCATGTAACGCCAGAGCAGGCTCTACTGAAAAGCAAACAGAAATCGAAGGACCAAGACCCACAAATGTCAGGAATCATGTGGATCAGACATCTCCGAGTGAATCTGAGTGGGGGACTGGGGACCCAGGGCCAGTAGGAGTGGCATTAATGAGCCAGGGCTGGCAGAGAAAGAATGAGGTAGCCATAGCACATGGCAGTTCTTTCCTGAGAATCCTCTTGGAGATGTAGATGCATGCATCTTCCCACAAACACAGAGACTTCTGATGCTGTAAGTTGAGTCTACACTTAGGAATCAAAAAAATTTATTGAATTTGTTCTAATTCAGCGTCTACTGACTGTACTTAAAAAAAACCCTAATTTAAGAGATCAGAGGCCGGGAGTGGAGAGCTGGCTCAGTGGTTAAGAAGCATACACTGAGCTATTATTATCAACATGGAATCAGCAAGAATGTTTTTAGGATCATTGTTTTCATGTGTTGCTACAAAATGACAAGCCTATGATAATTGACCTGATTTGTTTTATTTCCTATGTTTTAAATTTTTTTGTTATAATTACGTCATTTTCCCCTTTCCTCCCATACACTCCTCCCTATTCTTTCTCAAATTCGTGGCCTCTTTTCCTTTGTTTCATATATATATATATATGTATATATATATACATATATATACATATATATGTATGTATACACTTATGAACATACAGGTATAAATATATACCTATATATTTACATACATATATAGTGAATATATGTTGTTTCACATATGTAGTGTTTATGTGTATTATATATGTATATACTCTAAATATATAAATGTAAACATACAGTCTTCCTGTTCCATATGTTACCTGTATGTATTTGATCTCAGGGCTGACCATTTGGTATTGCATAACCAATTGAGAAGCTCATTTCTTCAGCTCTCAGCATTCCTCAGTTGACAGTAGTTATTTGTGTAGGGTTGAAGTCCTGCAAGCTTTCCTTCCATGTTAGCATGTCCTTTAGTGTCATTGTTCATGTCTTGTTTAGATAGCCAAGTTAATGAGACATATATAGAGGGAGAAATCTGGGAGGAGGAAATAGGAGCCAGAGAAGGAGGAGGACTCCAGGGGCCAGTAACCCAGCTACACTGCAAGCCACAGGTTAAGAGTAAGATTCACAGAAGTAAGAGAACAGGAATAGCCCAGAGGCAAAAGGTAGATGGGATAATTTAAATTTAAGAAAAGCTGGCTAGAAACTAAGCCAAGCTAAGGCCGGCATTCATATGCAAGAATAAGCCTCCATGTGTGATTTATTTGGGAGCTCAGTGGTGGGCCCCCCCGAAAGAGTGAAATACCAACAACAACAGGTTTGGGATTTGAACAGAGAGTTCTCAAAAGAAGAAATAAAAGTGGCTTAGAGATATCTCAAATATCCTCAGATATTAAATTTATCAACACAACTTTGAGGTTTCATCTTTACCTGTCAGAACAGCAAAGAAAACCACTGACAGCAAATGCTGGCGAGGATGTGGGGGAAAGGGAGCCCTCCTTCACTCACTGTCAGTGGGACTGCAAACCAGTCTAGCCATTCTGGACCAGGTGGTGTGGCGAACTCTCAAAAAAACTAAAAAGACGTCTGCCACACGATCCAGCTACATCACTTCCCAACTGTGTCCACAGGTACTTGTTCAGCCATTGTCATTGTGGCTCTACTCACAATAGCTAAGAAACAGAAACAATCTAATTGTTCTCCCACCGAGGGGCGCAACATGAAAATGTGGTCCACGTACACCATGGAATATTTTTCAGCTATAAAGAAAAATGAAGTAATGAAACGGACAGAACTAGAAAAGATTGCATTGAATGAGGTAACCCAGAACCATACAGACAGGCTCACATGTCCTTCCTCATGGGCATCCCTAGCTGCACGTCTTTAGATGTGTATGACCTGGAATAATGGCTTTGTTTTTTATGCTATTGAGGAGCATTTTGCTGAAACTCTGATGCTTGGTACCTTATTCCTGTCCCCTCTAACCCTGTAACACTCTTCACTCTTGTCCTGAGCCCGGTTTTCACACAAAGAGGCATGAGAAACTGGGAATGTGAGAGGTAGGGGCAGTAACAGTCACTAATGTATTCTTTTCAAAATGTGACCAATCCCATATCCCTTTCATGAAATTGATGAAATTTGACTGAAGTCCCCCCCCATTTAAACCAGTACAGGAAAAACAAAACAACAGAAAAATCCTATTTGAATGAAAATGTCTTTATGAAACTCATCGAGGTGTGCAATGAATATATGCCAACAGAATTTTGTTTTTTTTAAGTCTTCCGTTTTATAGAGTTTAAAAAAAGTACTTCAAAGTTGTCTTTTGTTTTTAATTTGTTAAAATACTTGGTAGATTTATGTAACATCCAGAAAGGAAGGATTTTCTTTTGTCCCCATTGAGGAAAAATCACCAATACCTGATTTAAAGATAATTTCAATTACAGACTGTAAATTCTAATTTTTCCTTCTAGGTATAGTTTCTTTAGGAAAAAAAAAGTTATTCTTAATTAGCTCTTATAATAAAACAAATGAATTAAAAGTTAGAAAAATTCTGACGTTGAGTTTTTACATCTATCATCTGTGTTTTGGGGAGATGAAAAGTTAAAAAAAAAACATTTAAAAGCCAAAATAATGCCAGAAGTGGTGTTGCCTGCCTATATTCCAGCAATTGGGAAGAGGAAGCAGAGGATTCTGGCAAGTATGATGATAGCCTGTGCTACACGATAAGGACCAGACAAGTCAGTATTATACAACAAGACCTTACCTGACCCAAAAGAATCAATTAACACATGTGCTGGTGTGGAGGTACATATTGGTGCAGGAGGTGAGCTTTCACTGTGTGCACCACTTCTAAATACAAGGGCAGAGTCTGTTTCACCCAAGCGTTCAATCTGTGGGCATACATCCACCACACATAGCACATGACTCTGGGAACTCAGTTGCTGGTTAGAGATCATATTTCCCTATCAACTTGATCCCCAGAGATGAGCTGAATTGAGGGCTTTTTTCCCCACCTCCCCAAAATGTATTCCTGGGTACTTTTCAAAGGTCAAAGTGTTCCTGTTGCTCTCCTACCAATTGGAAACACCTAGGTTTTATGACATAGCTTTACTATCTGAACATTCTGTGGGCATTCAAGTGTCAACACATTTGTGTCATGCCTGAGTTGAAGTCTTCATGGGTCACATGAGTACATCGTCTCCCTTACAATGACAGTGTAGCAGCTTTTAAAAAAGGGGTTGAATTCATAAGAGCTAAGGTATGAGAACAAAGTAGCCACTGGCCAACAGATCAATGCATAAAGGAATACATACACATGCCGGGCGGTAGTGGCGCACGCCTTTAATCCCAGCACTCGGGAGGCAGAGCCAGGCGGATCTCTGTGAGTTCGAGGCCAGCCTGGGCTACCAAGTGAGTTCCAGGAGAGGCGCAAAGCTACACAGAGAAACCCTGTCTCGAAAAACCAAAAAAAAAAAAAAAAAGAATACATACACAATGTTTTATTCAAGCAATAAGGAAAAATGCAATTATATCACTTGCAGGTAAAAGGATTGTTTGGGTTTGACTAAAAATGGTCCCTGAAGATTCATATATTTGAATGCTTGTCATGAAGGAGTGGCACTATTTGAAAGGATTATAAGGATTAGGGGGTGTGGATTTGCTAGAGAAAGTGTGTCTCTAGTGGTGGCATTTGAGGTTTCAAAAAGCTTACCCCATGCTCAGTCTCTCTTCAATGGACTAAGCCTCTGAAACTCAGCAAGCTCCCAGTTAAATGTTTCCTTTAAAAGAGTTGCCTTGGTCATGGTGTCTCTTCACAATGATAAAACAGTGATTAAGACAAGGATGGAACTAGAGATCATAATGTTAAGCAAAATAAACCAGACTCAGACAAATACACTTTCTCTCATAGATAGAATCTAGTGGGGGGGGGATGCTGTTATGAGGAAGGAATAGGGCTAAAGAAAGGGGGATCGAGAAAGGGAATGGGAAACAGAAATATGTATTATCTCTCTTGTGGAATCTCTTTATCTGTGTGTGTGTGTGTGTGTGTGTGCATGCAACATGAAAGTGGAGAGAGGACTGACTGGGAGAAGGGAAGGAGATAATAAGAGAGTGAGAAGAGGGATGTGGAGGGGCGATGTGAGGAGGTGAAGATGAACATAATACAATACAATAATAATATCTGAGCATGTCACAATGAAACACATTGTTTTATTCAATAAATACAAAATAATTTTAAAAGTTTTAACTCAACACTTTGATCAGAAGGAAGCATGTGGCTTCCTTTCCTTCAAACTAGGAACTTCCCCTGTAGAGCAAGCTCTCCCACTTGACAGAAGGTCCTGTGCTTGACATAGAAAAGGATCACCTCCTCTGAGCTTCGGGAGAGGTCTCACTAGAATTAAACAGACTATAGGTTTAATGGAAAGTATCAGCGAGCAGAATACTCTTCTTCCTATCTGAAGGCCCATGAGTAATGTTAGTTGACCAGGCTGTGTGTTATGCTTGCTGTGCTTATTTCGGTTCCTTGGAAGTGTGCTTTTGGATGTTGTGGGTACATGTGGCTCTTGCTACATTTAGCCATGCTTACAGAGCTTCCTTTACAATCTTAGGGGTCATAGGCAAGAAAACTTGCTTTAACTGGTTGATAGTTTTGAGGGTATTTGTGTGGTATTATAAATTTTAAACATTAATGTTTAAAGGATAAATAACTCTGAAATAGAGTTATATATATATATAGTTTCAAATATACTATCACAAGGTTTCCCTAAGACAGAGCTTGAAAGATTGAATGGCATGTTTGTTTTTCTCAGTTAGAAAACTTACTGTTTAAAAACTGGATAGTCTACATTACTTGGCATCTAGTTTGAATCAGTTGACTAGAGGAGAAATGAAGATGGGTACACAAGATATTCCACGGGGGAAGTCAGTAAGATTAATCAAGTCAATTATACATCTAATATCATTTAAGACCATCACTGATATATGACAGATGTTAAGTACCTAAAGTAACTCAGATGTAAGATGTCAGTAGCTAAGAAACGGTTCTACAATTTAGAAAGAAGAGAGAAAATGAGGTGTTCATTGCTTCCAGCCTCATATTTTGTTTAAAACAATTTGTGCAGTGGCAGTTACTATTTAATTTGGCTCCATTGGAACAACGAACATGACTGAGTAGCAACTTTTGACATTTAAAAACCAATACTGTTTACATTTAAGATAATCTGCCTGAAGTTTTTCTCCCATGAATTTAAAGACATTTATAAACACTTGGGTAAATTGTGTTATATGTTCATATTACTGTCCTCCAATTATATTTTTCCTAAAATTCAACAACTGTAAGCAGGATAAATGAAGCCATCTGTTCATGGCAGGCAATGATCGTAATTCTCATTTATGTTATGCTTTAGTTCAAAGCCTTTCTTCAGAAGAAAGATGACTTTACAAGTTAACATAAAGGCAAAAAGATACTAGATCAATAGTTATGAAGAATGTTATGAATCAAATAACCAACTGAAAATTTACATCCAGAATATTCAAAGAAAGAAAATTTATGTGGCATTAAATATGTACAACAGAACATATTATATAGCTAAATGTTTTACCATTTTGACCAGAGAACTTTTAAACAGTTCAACAGAATGAGAACTATTTTGGTTAGAGTTTGAATTTCATGCTTATATTTTGCATTTTCACCTGTGGCTTTTTTACAATCCCCCAAATTATGGACTTAGTAATTTGTAGTTAGTTGATACATATTTATTATTTTCAGCTTAGAGAGAATAGTTGATATACTATAATCAACAAAGAAATGTATTGGCTAATCACATCCAGGACCCCCATATTAGTCATTTTTGTCTTGGCCATGATAAAATTTCTGCTTATAGCAACTTAAAGGAGGAAGAATTTACTTTGGCTCACAGTTTGAAAAAAATGCAGTCATCCTATCATAGTGGAGAAGTCAGGGGTAGCTGGTGGCTTCATGGCAGCAGGAGAATGCAGCTATAACTCCTCACCTCCTCACTTGTTGGGAGAACAGGAAGCAGAGACAAGACAAGAAGTGGATCTGGGTCATAAATCTTGAGGACCCAGTGATCTGCTTCTTCCATTGAAGGTTCGATACCTGAAGGTTCTGTAACCTTCTAAACCAGTGCCTCTCAACCTCCCTGATGCTGCAACCCTTTAATACAGTTCCTCATGTTGTGGTGGCCCTCACAACCATAACATTATTTTCTTGCTATTTTGTAACTGTAATTTTGCTACTGTTATGGACCATAGTGTAAATATCAGATATGCAGGATATCTGGTATGCGACCCCTGTGAAAGGGTTGTTTGGCCCTAAAAGAGGTTGTAACCCACAGGTGGAGAACCCCTGTTCTAAACAGTGACAACAGCTGAGAACCAAGTGTCTAAAACAAACACATGGGATGTACGTCATATCCAAACTATAACAAGTCCCAAATGAAAAGAGGGAGCAGAGCCAGGAGTAAGTACCTATGGAATGCACTTATGAATAGGTATAAGGTATTGGAGAGAGCATCAGCTCCCTTATCTTGTACTGGAAAAATTTCCCAACAGGAAAACATCTTGAGCTCATCTCGGGATTATGTTTGACCAATATTTTCTCCTTAAATTGTCATATGATCATGACAATTCCCCCAGAGAACTTTCTCCTAGGTTGGTAGATACACAGTTGATTTTGCCTGCCTTTTGGTCCTCCTCCTGTAGTGCTTCATCTCTATGACAGCTGAATTAACCTCAGAACAATGAACATTCCACGTGTAATTGGCTTGGTTCATTTGCCATGTGGAGATCTGAATTTAGTCAGTCGAATGGCAGTCTTATGGAATACTTCAAACATCCATATGCTCTAAAGAACCAGAAATAACTTCCCTTCCACGTTCTGTCCAAGTAATTATTTCCGAGTAGTATTTCTAAGAGAAACATTGCTTAAGTTAAAACAACTGTTCCTTTGTATTGCTTTTAATGCAGAAGTGGCCATGCTTTGATCATGTTCTGCTGGCACAACAGAAATCTGTAAGGGGAGAGGGAGGAATGAGCCTAATCAGGTTACATTCTTATTTGGTAGCCCACATTCTTCCATTCTTCAATATTTATAATAATGATCACAGCTTTGTTTTCTTTCTCTTCTTCTTCTTCTTCTTCTTCTTCTTCTTCTTCTTCTTCTTCTTCTTCTTCTTCTTCTTGTGAAGAGCAATCAAATCATCACACTTTTTTGTGGTATTTATGCCAAAACAAAAAGATCATCTTGGTCCAGAATGCAAGGAGGAATAAAATTCTTAAAATTATTTATATTCATTTCCTCCCTGGAATTTTCCAATGTTATTTTGCATTGGTGTTTTTTTTCAATTGAATATCATGAACAGTAGGGCGCATACTGTCACATTTGAATTTTTGGAAAGTTTATGGAAGCAATGCTGAATCCTGATAAAAGTTATGTGACTCACTCCCTTTCCAAGTTCAGAGATCTGAAAAGGGTTAGTTTCAATGTGGAGTGATTGTTACATATAAACAAGATTTAAGAAGCAAAGAAGATATTATCAAACAGGCCAAAGTGTAAGGGGAAACTCGGAAACTGAATAGCCGAGTGTTTTCAGTGGCTGAGAACCCAGTGAGCGTTATAGGCATTGAGAAGAGCAGACATGAATATGGGCGATAGCATAATGCACACAACCCTGAATTTGGAGACCAGGGGCCTCACATTCGATCTTTCTGGTAATCTTTGGGGCTAGATCAGAGTTCCCAGGAGAGAGATTTAACACAACAACCTGAATGAGGCTCATGTTAAAATTTCTCTCCTATTCACTTACTCATTCTAGACACATCATTGGATACTTCCCATTTCCCAGGCACCACTTAATGTTACAAAGCATAGCAGTAAACTTATCAGACCTAAATTCGTGCCTCTGTAACATATATGTTCTAGTAAAATGCAGACAGTTGAAAGCTATTGCTATCTTTAATAGTGATAAAAATCTGTGGAAGGGATCAGGGAAGGCGAGTAAGGGGAAAAGAAGATTGAAATTTTAGAAACAGGAGCACAAAAGCCAGGCAAAAGCTAAGCTGTAAGATGACCTAACTTGGAAATCAGACTGTCATTTCCCCATTACCCAAATGATCACAGGGTTTGACCTTCAAAGGGGAGGGAGCTACATAAGATCTCAGGACAAACAGAAAAAGAGTATTAAAGACTGTCTTCAAAACCGTGTACAACTAGTACCTAGATAGGTGTGCACTCATAAATAAGAAAAGCCTAGGGAAAAACTGTTGCTAGCGTTTTCCTGCCTGGCCCACAGTCAGGACAAATCTCTCTCACCCGCCAGTCCCAAGCCGCTCAAACCCGATCAAGTAAACACAGAGACTTATATTGGTTACAAACTGTATGGCCGTGGCAGGCTTCTTGCTAACTGTTCTTACAGCTTAAATTAATCCATTTCTATTAATCTATACCTTGCCACGTGGCTTGTGGCTTACCGGTACTTTACATCTTCCTTATCCTGATGGCGGCTGGCAGTGTCTCTCTGACTCAGCCTTCCACTTCCCAGCTCTATTCTCTTCCTTGTCCCACCTATACTTCCTGCCTGGCCACGGGCCAATCAGTGATTTATTTATTGACCAATCAGCAACACATTTGACATATAGACCATCCCACAGCACTTCCCCTTTTCTTTTCTTAAAAAGGAAGGTTTTAACCTTTACACATCTCCAAAGTCAGCTTGGTATATTTGGGAATTTGGGCGTAGCTTCTCTTACTACTTCCTGCTGGAGGGGGGCGCTGTATCTTCTGGGGACACAAAGAATATTTTAGGGTTATGGAGTAGTCCATGAGGGTGTATCGTCTGAGCCAGTTGCCTTGAAACGGTTCTGGATGTTGGATCATCTGGGCCATGGTGTCATCGGAGACCTTTCAGGTGGTCTTGGCTGGTCAACCTGATGTATCTTAATCTGGAACAAATCCATAGCCTCTGGCTTTCTGTGGAAACAAAAGCAGAGCCTTCTTTCCAAAGTAACATATCCTTACATCCAAATTTTGAAGTCAAGATACCTTTAAAATATACATTTTGGCATAACTCAACAGCTTTTGTAATCAAATGTTTTTCTTCAGTTACGAATATCAAAGAGAACATAATCCAGATTTTCTGTGTGGTAGCCATCTTTATGTGGCTTATTTTTTTATATTAGCTTGAGCCTATTGCTTTAAACTGCAGCCTTCTAAGCCTGAAACGGCGCTGGCACTGTGGCTGCTGGCTCCACCCACTTCAGCTTCCCAACATGGTGGTGATACGTTTTCCGCCAGCTCTGGGAGCCATCAACTCTCAGAAACAGTGGGTCTATGCTTCTATCAAAGCAGCGTGTATCCCAGAAACCTCTTTTTTTTTTTGTTTTGTACTAGCAAAGGCTAAATCCACAATGCAGCTTAATGTGCCACTTGCAGAGGCCTCATTCCCGCCATATGGCGGCAGGTCAAGCGCACACGCTAGGAACCCGCCAGTAGCTCAAACCGGCAGCTTCCGCTCATTTGAGAGAGACAATTAGGAACTGTTTTTAGCTCCGTTTTAGAATCCTTTTTCTCAGTTTTTAGGTGGAAACTCTTGCCACCACGTTGGGTGCCATTTGTAGCTAGAGTTTTCCTTCCTGGCCCACAGTCAGGATAAATCTCTGCCACCCGCCAGTCCCACAACCGCTCAGACCCGACCAAGTAAACACAGAGACTTATATTGGTTAAAAACTGTATGGCCATGGCAGGTTTCTTGCTAACTGTTCTTACAGCTTAAATTAATCCATTTCCATTAATCTATACCTTGCCACATGGCTCGTGGCTTACCGGCATCTTCACATGCGACTTGTCATCATGGCGGCTGGCAGTGTCTCCCCGACTCAGCCTTCCACTTCCCAGCTCTATTCTCCTCCTTGTCCCACCTATACTTCCTGCCTGGCCACGGGCCAATCAGTGATTTATTTATTGACCAATCAGCAACACATTTGACATACAGACCATCCCACAGCAAAAAACATTTGTAGAAATCACATGGAATTAATAATTACCATGTCATGGGTCTAAGGCATAGACAACATATCACCGAACTTGCAAATAATATCACTTATAAATAATCCCAGAAAGATAATAATTCAGAACAAGATAAACAGTGTGATGAGAACTTCAAAATGCTGAATCTATAGAAAACCAGAGACTTGAAACACATGGCAACTGAGAAAGGAAAATAACATAAAAAGACCCCAGTGAACTGTCATCTTTACTGCCCTGGGTATGGGTAGGTGGAAATGTTCCTTAAGGACTTGTACCCATAGACTTTCACATGACTCTGGGTTTGTAATTACACTCCATGAAGAATCCAAAAGCCCAATACTTTTAAAAAATGCATAAAGTGATCCTGAGTTGGTAGCTTTGAGATATATGGAAGCATCAATTGTAAGTCATCTATGAAGGAGTATAGTGTAAGTATCATTTCTGTTGCTGCAATAAGAAATACATGACTAAAAGCAACTTATTGAAGAGTCTATTTTGGCTCATAGTTTCAGAGGGCTGGGTCTATTATGGTGACAGACATGGCAATGAGTGGGAAGTGTGGTGGTAGAAGCAGGAAGCTGAGAGACCACATCTTTAACCATAAGCATGAAGCAGAGAGAATGACTTAGAAGTATGGTGAAGCTACAAACTCTCATCCTATACTCCCAGTGATGTACTTCCTCCAGCAAGGCTGACTTCCTGAACCTTCCCAAACAGCACCACTCACTGGGAACCAGGTGTTCAAATACATGAGCCCATGGGGCACTTTCCTCACTCAAATCACAAGAAGCAAGTCTTTCAGTCACGGCTTCCATGGTTTCCTAGGCAATGTATACATAGTAAACCTGAGAACAAGTCACAGAATTATAAAACAAATCAAAAACGGCATTCCGAGTGAGAATCACAGGAATAATAAACAACAGAGTCAAACACTAGAAAATTGGAATTAATAATTATTAAAATATGGCCGGGTGGTGGTGGCGCACGCCTTTAATCCCAGCACTCGGGAGGCAGAGCCAGGCGGATCTCTGTGAGTTCGAGGCCAGTCTGGGCTACCGAGTGAGTTCCAGGAGAGGCGCAAAGCTACACAGAGAAACCCTGTCTCGAAAAACCAAAAAAAAAAAAAAAAAAAAAAATAATGTAACTGTATAAAAGAGTTAAGGGGATAAATACGAAATAAACACATACAAAAAAAGATGACCCAATTTAAAGGAAAACACCAAACAGAAAGAACAAAACACTAGCAATAAGTGATAAAATCAGTGTGGTCATCTCGTGGGGACACCCTACTCATAGCACGTGGGAGTGAGGAAATAAATTCTTTCCCTGTGAAGCTGGACAGAACATCTGTTCATTTCAATAAGTGTAGAAAAGTGCTTGACAAGACCATTGCTCACTCATGATAAAAAATACCTCAGTGAGACAGAGATAAGAGAAAACTTCTGGAAGAGGCTAAGTGCACCTGTGAAAATGTCTAAGCAGCATCGGATATAACTGTGAATGACTGGATGTTTCTTCCTGAAGATCACCTCCACGGCAGGGCTAGCCAGTGCTGTTATTTCTGTTCAACACCGTATTGGACACTCTGCCAACAAATGAAGCAATCACTCTCTGCCTCTCCTTTGGTTGGTTTTGCTGTCGTTTTCATCCCTGACTTTCGTTTTGGAGTAGCTGGATTCCCTCCAACACTTCGTAATACTCGCATTTTTATCACTCTGAGAGCTGGGGGAACGGGAAGCCCAGGGACCTGGAGGGATTCATGCAAGAGCTGTCATGCTGTTAGAGGTCTAAGGTGGCAGTTTTAATGAGAAGCCCTACATCCGGTCTTCAGGCTGAGTGGGTCCTCCAATGAAGAATCTTCAGTCTCCCATCCTCAGGGTTTAAGTTCCCTCCCAGGAATCTAGGCACAAGTCTCTAACACCCAACACTTCACTTTGTAGCTGGGGTTATTTCCTGGTCCTGCCTGGCCCACGGTCAGGACAAATCTCTCTCACCCACCAGTCCCGCAGTCAAGTAAACACACAGAGACGCTTATATTATTTAAACTGTTTGGCCTAATGGCTCAGGCTTCTTGCTATCTAGTTCTTATATCTTAAATTAACCCATTTCTCTTAATCTATACCTTGCCATGTGACTCATGGCTTACCGGTACTTTACATCCTGCTCCTCATGGCGGTGGCTGGCAGCATCTCTGGACTCAGCCTTCTTCCACCCAGCATTCTCCTCTCTCCTTGTCCCACCTGCACTATCTGTCCTGCCTGGCTACTGGCCAATCAGCATTTTATGTATCAATCAATCATAGCAACATATATTCACAGCATACGGGACATCCCACAGCACTAATTCTTCTCTTCCTCACAGGCCTTCTTCCATCAAAGCTGCCCCTGGCCCCATCAGTTCTTCTGTCACTCTTTCTAAAGAACAACCTTCAGTTTGGGGCTGGAATAGACAAGGGTCTATAGGTGCAGCTGAGTGGAATGGGGTGGAGGGCAGGAAGACTTTAGTAGTCTTTTTCCTGAGTTTTTATAGATGTCCTGTTGGATGGTTCTCTCCACTCACCATCTCTTGGAGAACTTCCTGGAATCCCTGATGCTAATGCATCATTTGGAGGGTGTGGAACTGATTTAAGAAGTCATCCTTCTCCTGGCTAGGATTGTCTCCCCAGCTTTGGGGAGCAAGTGAACATTGCTCAACAGACATCATAGTTGTCCGGAGAGTGTGGCTCTTTTTCCGCATGGATTTTGGGCTCTGCGAAGTCAGCTTAATGAGGGTTTGGAGGGAATCCAGGTAAAGCAAGCTCCAAAGTGACTCAATCTGCCACCTCCATTCAGAGGTGTGATCATATTCACCATGTCTTTTCACATGCCAGAAAGTTTCTGTAATTTAAATTAATTTATTAGAAACACTGGTGCTTAGAAGTAGGTAAAGTCAGGATAAGCCCAATGGTCACTGCTTGCTCAGTCACCAGAATAGCCCGCCCCCTACAAGAAGCCCTTTCTTCTGATCAGGAAAACCTGCTGTCCTTCCCTTGACACATTGAAATAAAATAAAGTCAAAACACTTAGTTACTCTGTGTCTTCACATTTGATTGTTCCTTTTGCTTACCTATTTTTGAAAGAGATAACATATAAAGTTAGCAATAAAAAACCAACTATACGCACTTTAAACTCTCAGGATTGCTGACTAGTTCCAGATGACTTCCTGAGACTTGTTTTCACTGCCTTACAAATGAATGGCTATCTCAGAACTCTCAGGAACTAGATCTTTCCATTTGGTCAAAGGTCAGCTTGATGCAGCTCATAGAGGGTGAGTGTTTTGTGAGGGAATGTCAAAGCCCTCAGGGGTGTCTGCCAGTCTGAGGGGGCCTCATTCAAGGAAACCACACAGCAGTCTCATGGCTCGTGAGACATCTGGTACACAACTTCAAGGATTTCTTAGCTGGTCCCCAGGAGTGGCTTTTTATAAAGCCTCTTCTTGCATGCTCATGTGGCAGGGCTGGTGAAAAAATTCACACTTAGCATCAAAGCTGCAGATCCGGTTAGTGCACTGGAAAATCTAACTGGTCCAGGGGGAATGGGCGGGGCCCCTTGGCCCATCACACTTTCCCTTCCCTTTTGGTGTGATTTGCCCTGCAACTCTTCACCTCTGAATTTTTGGCTAATGACACAGGAAAGCGGCTACTTCTCTTCTAGCCGTGTGGTAGGAGCCAGCCAAGGTTAACAGGACTCTGAATGCTTTTAATTATGGCACTTGTAAATATTTTTTTTTCTTGCATCTTTAGGTACTCCTGGTGCATTCATCTCTTACTCCAGCTAATTTCAGAAGAACCCCCGCCTCTCAGTCATGACCTACGCAATGGAAGCAGTAGGCACTTTATGGAACTTGTACAAATGTGAATTCAATGGATAAAAAGAAGTAACTTCAGCTTCTTGAAACAATGTATTTATTGTGCAAGAAGGGGAGTAATATGGGCGGGTCAATGGAAAAATCTGTCATCTTCAGGAACTTTCCATGTCTCTGTTCTAGGGGAACTATTTCTAGGAGTGAATATGAATTTTGTCTTTAGGGTTATTTACTAATTTTATTGACTATATGCTTACATATTACTTCCTAGTGCCAGACTCTGAGAATGTTGCAGATATGTTTCCTTTTTTCCTAACAGTCTCTGAGATATAGATTACTTTTACCCATACTTCACAAATGATAAAAAATGAATCACAGAGAAATTAGCGAACTTAATTGAAGTTGCAGAAAGTGTAGCTGGCCAGGCTGAGGCTCAATTTCATTATTTCACTTCCCTGTCCCAACATTCATGTTCTACTTGCCCTAAAATTTGAATTGAAGCTGTACTGTCACTTAGGTTTACCTGATTATGGAAACCCAGAGAAGGAAGGGAAAGACAAAAGAATAGCAAAAGGAGGGTGAGGGGGGAAGAGAGAGAAACAAATAGAAGTGAAACATAAGGGGATAGGAAGGAAAATCGTAAGTGGCAATGATAAGTCTCTGCCATCATATATATTATACATATGATCAATACATATTGATTGAAACTTTGAAGAAAAAGTTTAAGTTTCAGCATTTTTCCTAAATAGAAGATTCTGTTTTAAAGTGCAGACTGGATGACTGAGTTTTAACTCTTGCAAAAATGGGTTTAATTGATCTTAGCCAGACGCTATAGATGTGTGTGTGTGTTTTCTAGGAAGATTCCGTAATCACATTGTCCATGTGCTGGCTCATGGTCTGCAGTGGGATGTAGGCTGCGCAGGAAGTAAGGTTGGGAGGTGAAGTTGAAGTAGGGAGGCTTATGGAATGACAGTGAACACAGGCATGTGCACCCACCTGAATGAATATAGGAGAGAAACTGAGACTATTTCTGTTTCCCTAAAGGCTAATGATAAAGCGCTCCACATATCCCCAAACAATCATTTGCTCAGCTGAATTTGCTTCCCAATGCATTTAGCTTGGTAAGTTAAACAGCTGTGTTTTCAGATAACACATAACAAAACACATAGCTATTTCTGACTTTGGTGAACTAAAGTCCCACCCAGGATGACACTTTTCTATTTGTTTCTTGAGAGCCTGAGTGCACGACCTTTGCTGGTGCAAGACTTTGTGTCTTGGCTCCATGAAGAGTATCTTGATGCAGTTTTATTTTATGTAAATACTCTTCCCCACAGTTTTTGTTTTGTTTTAGTTCTGATAATTCTTACCACATGGACAAAACAATCCAACACTTTGTTTAGGAGAGTGGAGGCCTCCTTTTGTACTTTTGTTTTGTAGAGCTCAAAATTAAGAAAGTAGGCCAGATAAATAAAAGACAAATAGAAAGTAGGTAGATAAATAGATGATGGGTAGAGAGAGGGAGGGAGAGTAGATAGATAGATAGGTAGGTAGATAGATAGATAGATAGATAGATAGATAGATAGATAGATAGAGACAGAGAGACAGAGAGACAGAGACAGAAAGACAGAGTTAGTTTACATCTTCCAAAATGGCTTGAATGGCTATATAGTCAAGGCTGGGACCTGATCCTCATGCCCCTACCTCCCAAGTGCTGAAATTTCTGGTATGCACCACCACTCATAGCTATAAGTGAGTAATATCTTTACAATTATTTAATATCAAAGAAAAATATGTCCCATATTTAAAGGGGGGATGTTGTCAAGTTTGTGACCAGCACCTATATTCTTTCTCCAATACTTTTTCAGTCTAATGCTATCCCAACTGAGCTGTTTCGGCTTAAAGATTTGGTAGTGTGATAGCTCACACTTTCTTTCCGGGGGAAGTTCTGTGGGGCTTGAGACAGGGTTTCTTTGTGTAGCCTTGGCTGTCCTGGAACTCTCTCTGTAGCTCCCACTGGTCTGGAACCCATAGAGATCTGCCTTCCTCTGCCTCCCAAGTGCTGGGATTAAAGGTGTGTGCCACCACCACCACCCCTCTGGCCATCTCCAATATTTTTAAGTCACCTAAGGACTAGAATGCAAGAACCATGTAGGGATGAGATGAGTTTTGTTCAGCACTGTATATCAAGACAACCCACAGGTACATGGCAGATTCTCAGGAAAACTGGCAAAATCAATGAGCGAAGTAACTTCACAGGATGCAAGATAAGTGAAAAATGTGTGTGTTTTTAAACAAACAAAACATAAAAGGGTTAGTCTCAATGAATCGAGGAAATGTTCTCTTTGTCAGCATGATTTATTTTTGCAAACTGTCTGTCTAGAATAACTCTCCTATGTGAAAATCAGCTGCCCACAAATACAGAAATTTGCAAACCCTGGTAGCTATTCACAGAGCTGATTTTTAAAATATTTTTTTATTATAGAATGTCTGTTGATAATGTTGCTTATTTAAGTGTTGGAGTGATGTGTCTTAGTTTAAAATTTTCTTTTCTACAAAAATCTGACTTTATGATTTTAAAGTATTCCCACAGTTGAAGTCTTTAGATGGAGCTCTCTCTTACAGTCAGAGCCACAGAGATTTCTCACACATCTGAGGCATCTACTACACACATATATGTTCCTTTTCTACTTTAATCTTTAACTCCTTTTCAGGCTGCACCATTGTCTCCCTCATACCTGTTTGTCAGTTGGGCGGAAATATGTTGGGAAACACACCCAAGGTGAGTTGTATCTTCGGCTGGAACCACCCTCTTTGCTCTACTGGTTCATTGGGTTAGTGGCGAAAATTCATGAAATGGCCAAGAAAAGGCAGCAGCTACAGCGAATAGAGTTACCTTGAAATGGGACACCATGGGAGGTGAAGTTCATGGGCTTGAGGCCAGCAGATTCATGCTGACAGGACTCTGAAATTCTAGGGTCACCCTTGCCCCTTCATTTTTATACAGGTCTTAATCCTCTGACCTGTTCAGAGGAATTTCACCTACTACTTTCTAGTTCTTTCTTTTCTTGTCCTCAGGCAGCGAAGACTCACAGACTAGTTCTGTTAGCTGTTTCCCGCCTTTTCTCCGTATTAAAAGGCTCTTTTTCCTCGTTAGTTATTATATATGCTTTAAGGATTTCGATAGTAGTGATCATTTGTCAGGCTTTGCCATTTTGAAGTAACATGCAGCTCACCTGCTAATTTCCCTGGCTCGCCATGTGTTAAAGAGTTAAGGTCAGTGCTCTTTAAACTACTTACTATTTCTGCAGGACCTAGACTGATGTACAGATTTTCATATGATCATGATGAGTTTTAAAGAAGGGAGCATGGGAGCAGGCACTGGTTTGACTATGTTGATCATTTGGCTTCCTATTTGTGGGAAACAGAAAGAGCAGTTCCCACACAGCAACTCAAAGCCCTGCCTTGAATATTTATGCATCCAATGTTCTCTACATAAATAAATCTTACAATAGTTGGTCTTTTTTCAAAACAAAATCTTGGTTCTGCTGGGGGGAAAAACTCTTTAACAATATTGGAGATATAAAAGTAATGTGGATTTCCTAGCTATATCTCAGGGGATATTTTTTAATTGCTTTAGGTTAATTTTTTCTTATTTATAGACCTGCCATATAAATATCAATAATAAAACCTTGTCATTCAGGTCCATTAAAATGAAGATTTTTTCTTTTTAAATTAGATGTTCAAATATGACATGCACTTGGGGGAAAATGATAGAGTGGAGAAGGAGGAGAAAAGAGGGAAGGAGAGATGGGTGGGGGTGGGTATGATCAAAGTAGGCCATGTGCACATGAGGAAATGCCACAGAGAAACCCATTGATCTACACAGTTAACATAATCAAGTAATTATAATGCAATAGAATTTCAAAATATATTGCAGCCAGTGATGGGTTAAGGCATATCTGCAGTTATGGTCTGAATGAACTAAATGCCTTTGCCTTCTGATGTCACTGCAGGTCACAAGATAAACACATAATTAAAAACATTCGATCCTGGCAATTTTCTCCATAACGTTCTGCTGCTATGAAATCTAAGCAGTGATTACATACTTGAAAAGGAGAGCTGGATTACTTTTGTTTTCAAAGTTATATCTTACAAGATAGCCTCTCTCCGTTTATGCTGCTCAAAGTTTGAATTTCAACAGGCCCGGTTTTCCTATTCCTAACATAGCTAAAACGGGACAAAACAGATTCAATAGTAGCATGCCCCCCGCTCTCTCTCTCTCTCTCTCTCTCTCTGTGTGTGTGTGTGTGTGTGTGTGTGTGTGTGTGTGTGTGTGTAGGAAAGGAGACAGACAGACAGACAGACACACACACACACACACACACACACACACACACACAGAGAGAGAGAGAGAGAGAGAGAGAGAGAGAGAGAGAGAGACTCCTTTCAGCTTCATTCATTTCTGCTCTTCACTTTCCCCCAACATGACTTTTTTCACATTGAATATTTTATTTCCATTGCCATATGAGTGAATTCAGCAACCACATAAAATCCTAATAACTTATATCAAGAATAGCTCCAGACATCCATAGCAAATTGGTCCTCTGTTACTTACTTAATCTTTATCTAACAAAAATAGTGTCCATACAGCTATTTGATGAGAGATATGAAACTGTTTTAAAAGAGGTAGCAGCTGAGAGTCTAATAAGCATCATTGTAGGAAAATTCTTCCTTCACAATGGATAGATAGATGATCCTATCTTATCTATCCATCTGGAAAATTGTTTCTTCTCCAGTTGATTCCAAATGGTTTCCATGAAGTTTGAGATAGTTCATGTATTACACCTGAGGATGCTGAACTGGTGCTTTACACTAAATACTAACAGCAGCTGGCTCCTTTTCACCTCTTCCTAGCAATTGTTCTTTCTGCTTCTGGTGTCTCAGGCAAGGGTTGGATTGTCCTGGTCATGTATTAACTTCCCACAAATGTGATAGAGGAGAAAGAATAGAGAGAAAGAAGGAACTGTGCATAGAGTAAGATCCCCCCAAACCTAGACTCCTCAGGCTCTGCTCTGCTGGTGAGACACCATTGAATATTTTGCTGTTTAAAGTCATCTTGGAGTAGCCTGTTTTCTAGATAGACTCCCATCTGGGCAAACATTGCTTTATACAAAGTGAAAGTGAGTATCTGGCCCATGCTTTACTTAAGGTTTCTATAAAACACTATTACCAAAAACAGCTTGGGAGAAGAAAGGTGTTATTTAGCTTGGACTTCCACGTCACAGCCCATCACCAACACAAGTCAAGGCAGGAACTCATAGCAGGAAGCTGCAGGTAGGAACTGAAGCTGAGGCCGTGGAGGAGTGCTGTTTCCTGCCTAGCTCTCCATGGCTTGCTTATCCAACCTAGGACCACCTCCCCAGGCATGGTGCCACCCAAACTTAGGCTGAGCACTGCCCCTATATCAATCACTAATAAACAAAAATGCCCCACAGGCTCGCCTAGAGGCCAACCAATGGACATATTTTCTCAACTGTGTTCCCTGTTCTCAGATGCATTTAGGTTTGTGTTGTTGATAAAAACAACCAGCACAACCTGTTACAATTGTGATGTTGAATCAGACTATTTGAAGAGTTCTATTCTGTAATTATCAAAGGAAAGGAAATGGTTGTTTTTGAGAACCAAACTGTATTTATATGAAGCTAATTATCTAGTTTGGATCTGAAAGAGTAGAAATTTCAAAAAATTAAACTGAGACTAGAGATTAGATTTAGTTATGAAATAAAATCTTGCAACCTAAGAAATAGGGACACATTGTTTTCTTCTTCATCCCCATGTTGACTAGAGTGCTTCAACATCTCAACACTCATTCCCCAAATATGCCCTAAATCTGTCATTTTCCATATGAAGATAAACGCTTAATTCCAGTTTTTCCTCTTCAGAGGAAACTTTATTCATTATTTGTTATTCTTGGTAATGGCCATGATGACTTCAATTTAGTTATTGGATATTAAAATTTAGTTTTATATTTCTGGTCTTGACGTTCTTCTTTTATTGCAATACGGATTATAGTATATTATTTCAGTATAGTATAGATTTCAGTAAAATTTCCAAAACCACATGTGGAATTTTGGAATCAAGTGAGTTACTCTGAATCTGCCTGCCATTCTGAGTGTGTAGTTAAATTTGCATTCATCTTTGAATCAACATCATTATGCCATTTTGAAAGAACGCGTTGCCTTTCTTTAAATGGATGTCCACAGAAGTATAAAAGTGTCAAAATATTTAAGCGTCAGGTCTAGCACAAAGGGTGGTGTGTAGGGAGTTATAGGTTCCGGTGAAAAAAAATGATGCTTACACTACGTCTTCTTCCTCTCTGCTCTTCACTACACGTCTCTTCCAAGCTGCTAAACCACTGTCAATGGTGTACGGAGAGACTCAAGAGTATCTGTCTGTCCTTTAATGGGAGGATGCTGAGGAGACAGGCATTACTGATTGTGTCGGACAACCCATTTTCCTGTCTATTTATTTTTGCAACTGCAGTCTGGAACAATTCACTTTTCCACGGGATTCATGTCCTTTATTTGCAAGATAAGAATATGGAGGGAAAAAAGTTTCTGTGGTTCTTTGCAAAGCTGACAATTCAGTAAGTAACTCAGTCCTTTCCCCGTCCCTCGCCTCTTTTCCTGGAGTTGCTGACAGCTCGAGTTGTCTGGTCCCCTCAGAAGTGAGTTCTGACAAACAAAAATATGGGCATTTCCCCAATGGTAGGGATTATTCTGTTAAAAGCACAGTTCCAAGCCTTGCCCTCAGACAGCTGTTTAGACATGGCTTCATGTTAACACAGTTGAGTGCTTGGCAGAAATCAGTTCTGTCCTAACATATTGCTGAAGTCACCACTGTCCTGTTGGACGCCCCACCTCTTTGCCCAGACCCTGCACCCCAGAAAGTCCCTCCAAACACAGCTTATCCCGCTCCAGAGATGCTCAAGACCACTCCCACAGGGTATTTAAACTGCACCCCAGAAAACAGACACGTGGTTTTTCAGTGGTCTCTCTTCCTGGTCTCCTCTGGGAGGGGGGGCGGGGGTGATAGTGTTAGAAAATCATCCGGAACTCAGGGTTTCTCTGTGTTGTTTTGGTGCCTGTCCTGGGATCTTGCTCTGTAGACCAGGCTGGCCTTGAACTCACAGAGATCTGCCTGGCTCTGCCTCTCAAGTAGGGGAATTAAAGACGTGTGCACTGCCTACTCTAATTTGGATTGCTGGGTCGGAGGAGAGAGGCTTATAGGGTTGCAGAAACTTTTCAACCATGCTTTCTTGTAAAGGGAAATTCTAACAGATAGTGTTAGTAAAAGAAGTTCTACTACACCACCCCACCACCCTGCAGCCTTTCAAAGTTCAAGCAGTTGACTTTTAGAGCATGGTTCAGAGGTAACACTAAAGTGTATGTTTTGCTTGTAGCAGTTTGCTTTCTATGACTTCCAGCAGGCAGAGCCTAGAAGTGATTTTCATTGTCAGCTGGTACCCATTTCAAAGTCCCCTCTAGACCCAGGTAGTAGAAGCAAATGTGCTTGATCCTCATCCGTTTCCCTTCACATCTCTGCTGTCAGTCACAGCGTCCTTGGCCGAGATGAGAACGCCATCAACCCATGCAGCTCCCTGCTCATAAGGAAATCATCAGCCCTGCTGAATGCTCCAAGGCGAGAACCTGTGGCTTTAAGTTTTATTATTAAACTTATTTTTGTTGGAGATGTGTTGAGAGCTAGAGAAAGTATGTAGTCAGAGAGACATTACATTTCTCTTTCAGTCTTTTCCGCCCCTGACTCACAGTATAAATTTGAACTAGTCACCTACATACAAGCGCAGCTTAGTAACACAGAGTGAAGTGAGGAAATACTTCAAAATTCCTATTCTGGAGCTGAAGAACTGCTGACACAAATATTTTTCTTTGTGCTCCCTGGAAGACAGGAAATTTATAAATATTTAGTAGTATTGTTGCACCTTAGATACAAGGAGACAGGAAAATTATGATCCTCCCAAAAAGTGAACTATTTCAGACCCTCCTAGTGCATACCAAGAGACTTTACATTGGTTTGCCCCCACCTGCCTGTCTGCAGGCTTTCCCACCCTAAACCAGCCCTGTGTAGCTGACTAATGTAGCCGTATAAATAAATACTAGCAACAGAGGTTGGTGTGTGTGGGGGGGTGAGGAAGCTCAGCTTGGGTACAGTCACACTGGCTGATGTCAAGCTGTGTATCATCACAAGAGGGGAGTCAACATAAACATTAAATCCTGAGTTCCTGAATGAAAAGGGTGAGAAAGTGATTCATTTTAAGAATGAATAATCTGGCTGAATGTAGGATCTCACATGATTTCTAGCTTTCGTTCTTTTTTTCTTTCTTCTTTCTTTCTTCTTTCTTTCCTTTCTTTCCTCCTTTCCTTCTTTCTTTCTTTCTTTCTTTCATCCTTCCTTCCTTTATTTATTCCTCCTTTTTCTTCTCCCTCTTTCTGTCTCTCTGTTTCTCTGTGTCTGTCTGTCTGTCTTTGCATGTGTTCCAAGGAACATGGGAAGAAAATAAGCCCACCCAAGGTTTCCAGTCACTGTTTATTTCAAGCAGAGTCTTCACAGAATTAATTCACTTGTTTCTTGGCACATTCTTGTCCCACAGGCTGTTCCTGGGATGTTTCAATGTAGCCAGGTCCTGGAGACAAGGTCCAGGAATGCCTGCAGGGTTATGTTTGGATGATAGAGCTTTCAGGTGATTTTTTTTTTCCCAAGTCTACTTTCTTACTTATGCTTTTCAGAGTTTCCTGACTGTTTTCTTTCTAAAAAAAAAAACACATTTCATTTTTACAAAACCAATAGCTTACAGATGAGCTTGAACCCCCCCTCTTTCACCTTTGATTTCATTCTCTTCCCTGACATATACCAAGTTTTAACGGACTTAAGCCTTCCTCCTTCCACCCCCAACTGTTTTTTCTATTGCTAAGGATCAAGTCTGGTTATCCACACTTAAGCAGCTGCTGAGCCACACACACCCCAGGCCTCCCTCTGATTTCCTTATAAATTGAAGGCAGCCATTAATACAGGGACGGATTTCCAAATGAGTTGAAAAGAGGCTTTTGGTCCAGGGAACTCGGGCACTCACAAAGGGAACATGACACAATTTTCTGTTTTGTCTTAAATTACTGGGTTAATCAGGCCAAAGTAGAGTGCGTCTCTTGAGTAGGAGTTGTTCCGATAGTTTTCTGTGTGTTCAGCTAAGCTCAAGATGAATACATTCGTTTTGACATTTCTCATGTCCTCAGAGCCTTGAGACGTAGCACCAGTTATGACAGACAAAAGGCAATAATCTCTTTTTTTGTAAAAAATTCATGTTGTTAAACTGATCTTTCAGTGAAATATGTAGAAGCCCATCCCATCACTGCATTCCAATCAACATGGTTAGTATGAGCTGTTGCGTTGAATGACACATACATACAAACCCCGTGTTGTTTAAGTGGATATTTAATACATATAACTTGTACTAACTATCTTCTTGTCGGTGGATTATCTGTAAAATTGTTTCATATATTTCACAACAGTTTATGTAGTTTTGTTTTCATCATTTATTTGACAATATTAGCATTTAATGTTATCATTAAAGTCTATTTTCTTCTTGGAAACAAAAGATAGTAACTTCACAGTGAGTGATCTTCATGAAGCCAACTTATACTTTTCTCTGTGGTGTATTCATGTGTGGTATCATATTTTGCCTTAATACCCATGCACAGTATAACACTGGATCACAACTGGGGCTCACACTTGCCCTCGCTAACCCACATAGTTACTTAGATCTGGTCTTCCTACAGATGCCCATTAAGCATCTCTTTCCTGCCTGTCTGTGTGTGAGGTAATGTGGCGGTTAAGGGGCCACCAGTCCAAAGAAGTGACTAGAGGAAAGCAAGCACATAGACCATCCATGCACTCACGTGTCCTGGATGCTATAGGAAATCTGGGCAGATTATCCCTGGAACTTGCACTGTCACTGAGAAGCTAATGCCACCTGACTGAGAACTCTCAGCTCCTTCTCCAGCACCATGTCTGCCTGAACACCACCGTGCTCCCCATCATGAGAATACTGGACTAAACCCCTGAAACTGTAAGCTGCCACCCCAATTAAATGTTTTCCTTTACAAAAGTTGCCGTGGTCATGGTGTCTCTTCACAGCAATGAAAACCCTAACTAAGACATCAGGATAATGGAAGAGTCACAAAACAGGCTGCTTATTATGACATCCCTGACATTAGAGGCAGAGACTATTCAACATAGTGAGTCCACCTTTGGTGGCACTGCCTCTGGTGGCACCTTAGTCCACTCCTCTTGCCTCCAGTGTCCGCTCTCAAGTTCTTTCTCTCCACATCCCTCTTTCTTCGTGGTGGAATCCAGCAGCATCAGCCAACGCTCTGGTAGAAACTCGGTACGAAGGCTGTGACCCTAATGTTGTTGCCCTCAGGATCTCCCCGGAGGGCTCTGTGGTAGCACATGCACCCATCCAGGGGCTGTGAGTTCCATCCCCTGTTCTCCACCTCTTTCAAGGCTCTGCTAGCTCTAACTTGACCTAAGATCTTCACATCGCTCTTGTCTCTGCTGTCCTGTGGTCAGTGGCTAGCCCTGGGCACTTTAGTCCCTTTTTTCAAATCATTTCTCCAGACAACTGCCAAAATCCTTCAGGAGGCAGTTCCATCTCAAAGTTAGTCTCAAAAAAGACCACACACACACACACAAAAAAAAAAAAACAAACAAACAAACAAAAAAAAAACAGTTGACATTATTATGGTCATTAATATATTAGTACAAAAAATTCAATTGACCTCATTGTGGCCATTTCTAGAAATGATAAACAAAAGGAAAAACTAGAACAATAAGCATTTATTTTCATATGGAAAGTGGCAGATTTAGGGCATATTTGAGAAATGACTGCTATGGTTTTAAAGTACTCTAGTCAACACAGGTATAAAGAAGTAAAATATGTGGATGGTTATTTCCCATGCTGCAAGATTTTATTTCATCTCTAAATTGGAGCTCCAGTTTTAATATTTTGAAAATTTCCACAACCTAAGCCCCAAACTAGATAATTAGCTCCAAACTAGAAAATTAGCTTCATATAAATATGATTTGGTTTTCAAAAGGAAATGTGCTTGATTCCTTCTAACAGAGTTTAGAGATGTACAAGTTTCACACAGACAGACAGACAGACAGACACACACACACACACACACACACACACACACACACACACACACTTTTATGTCAACTAGACACAAGCTAAAGTCATCTGAGCAGAGGGAACCCTGCTCAGAAAATGCCTCCAGCCGGCGGTGGTGACACACACCTTTAATCCCAGCACTCTGGAGGCAGAGCCAGGCTGATCTCTGTGAGTTTGAGGCCAGCCTGGTCTACAGAGCTGTGGTGGTATTGTGTTCCCCAAAATATTGTTCACCCTCATAAACTTATCTGGGGTCACAGAACAGAACAGCCACTAGAAACAGAGGCTAGAAAATGGTGGCACTCACGCCTTTAATCCTAGTATTACAGAGGCAGAAATCCATCTGGATCTCTGTGAGTTCAAGGCCACATTTGAAACAGCCAGGCATGGTGACACACGCCTTTGATCCCAAGAAGTGAGCCTTTAATCCCTGGGGGTGATGGCAGAAAGCAGAAAGACATATAAGGCATGAAGACCAGAAACTAGAAGCATTTGGCTGGTTAAGCTTTCAGGCTTTCAGCTGAGACCCATTCTGGATAAGGACACAGAGGCTTCCAGTCTGAGGAAACAGGATCATCTGAGGAACTGGTGAGGTGAGGTGACTGTGGCTTGTTCTGCTTCTCTGATCTTCCAGCATTCACCCCAAAACCTGGCTTCAGGTTTGTTTTTATTAATAAGAACTTTTAAGATTCATGCTACACAGAGCAAGATCCAGGACAGGCACCAAAGCAACACAGAGAAACCCTGCCTTGGGGTAAAAAAAAAAAAAAAAAAAGGAAGTGCCCCCGTAAGATCGGATTGTAGGCAGACCTCTAAGTCATTTCTTTAATTAGTGGTTGATGGGAAGGCCCATCCCATTGTAGGTGATTCCATCCCTGGACTGCTGGTCCTGGGTTTTGTAAGAAAGCAGGCTGAGCAAGCCATGTGGAGCAAGCCAGTAAGCAGCACCCCTCCGTGGCCTCTGCATCAGCTCCTGCCTCCAGGTTCCTGCCCTGTTTGAGTTCCTCTCCTGACTTCCTTCAATGATGGACTAGAATGTGGAAGTGTAAGCCAAATAAACCCTTTCCTCCCCAACTTGCTTTTGGTCCTGGTGTTTCATACACACACACACACACACACACACACACACACACACACACACACACACCCCAGGCTGACATTTAACACACATGGAGAGAATTAGAAGCACAGTTGGCTTGAGCATCTCCAAACCCAGAGCAATGATGCTTTATCTGTATCCTTACCCTTGCATTTGTTAAGTGAAGCTAGAATTTGCTTTTGAAACATGGTAATGTGTACATAAATGAGGAATCTAATTTATCCCCAATATGAGTACTGAGCATCTGGAATACAGGAGTGTTGTGTTCAAAGACAAACGAACCAAACAAGGTTTTTGATGAACAGGCCCATGGCCAGAACTTAAACCATCAGGGTAAAGGGTCTCAAAGGGAAGTTGACCTTGACATATTCCTCTGATGCGTTGGCAGAAGCCATCCCTTCACAACCAAACCAAACCAAACCAGATCAGATCCTGAGGGAAAGCTTCTAAACCAGACTGCCCCCCACCCCCATACACACACAGGAGGAAAGACTGAAGAACGGGAGATGGAGGTGGGGGTGAGCTGTGTCTTCCTTGGAGAGCAGGCATATAGATAGATGCCCTTGTTGAGCAAGGTCCATAGCCAGGGATGCAGACTGTGCAGTTACCGTGTGTGTGTGTGTGTGTGTGTGTGTGTGTGTGTGTGTCTGTCTGTCTGTGCCTTCACTTTCTTTCCACCGAACCCCAGACTCTCAGCGTCTCTTTTCTCCTCCGGTCCTGAGCAGGATGCTTTCCTTCTGTCCCATCACTTTCCAGTTCTTTCCCTCATGTGTCAACTGTCCCTCCCAGTCTGCGCTTGAAGTCCTTCCTTCCTCCTTTTCCTCTACCGGGACGGGTCCCCTTTTCTCCGCTTCTTCCAGGAAGCTCCTTGCATTCCACTCCTCCCAGCCCAGACTTCAGAGATGGGTGGCAGCAGGTGGATGCCTGGAGAGAGGTTAGGAAGTCTCCTGGTAGGACCGGGCTCCAGCGGGGCGGGGACAGCGGGCGAACAAAGCCAGCCCCGGGGCGGTCCCAAGCTGGGCTTCGCCGCGGTGCGGGTCTTCGCCCACAAGTGGCTGCAGCCCAGGTGCGGCGGCGGGACCGGAGGATGTGCGGCTGGAGGCTGCTGGTGCTGTGGGCGCTGCTCCCCGCGACGGCTGCGGGGAGCTCGGGTCGCTGGTACCCGCACAGCACGGTCCTCGACCCAGAGGGCAAGTACTGGCTGCGCTGGGGCCGGCAAGGCGGACGGCTGGCCTTCCGCCTGGAGGTGCGCACGACCGGCTACGTGGGCTTCGGCTTCTCGCCCACGGGGACCATGGCCGCGGCAGACATCGTGGTGGGCGGCGTGGCCCACGGACGGCCCTACCTCCAGGTAAGCTCGGGTCCCTTCGAGGACCTCCCTGAGCAGCGATCGTCCTGGCTCACCCCAGAAGCGCGGTGCAGGAGCGGATGGACAGCGGAATCCACTCAAGCTCGAGGGAGGTTGACACTGGCTTGGCGTGGCAAGTCTCTCTCACCTTCCCTGCCACCTTTTGCCCAGGGGCCACTCGCTCCCGCCCTGGGGTCCCTGCCTAAGCCACTTGCAGTTCCATCCCGGGAAGTTTTCCTCCCCGGAGGACGCTCTCGCATCTTAGTGCACCACTTAACAGACCGCCGCGCACCCGCCACGCGTTCCCCTCCCCTCCTCAGGAAAAGAGGACCACAGCTTTGGAGACCTAACTGGACAGATTGCGAGGAAGGGCGGGGTGCACTTGGCGATCTTGCTGTTTAGGGTTGGGAATCGCAGAAAGTCTCTAGTGGTTGGTTTTGGACGCCCCGGGAACGGGATCGACATTGGACAAGATGAATGAAGGGTCCTGAAGGGCTGCTTAAGGAAGTTTCGCTGTTGACAGTTGTTGGGGAAGCCAGGTTTAGCCACCTTCACAGCCCGGAATCTCCGCGCAGAATCCCCTATTACGGGATAGTTTTTCCACTTTCATAGGCAACAAAGTTCATTTGATTCGCTCGCTGCTCATTTGCTCTTCGGGGTGCAGGGGGGAGGGGTAGATGCTACCTGATAAGGGCGTCTTTATGTGTGGGGAAATGTATGTGAAACGACAAGTTCAGATCCTTTGCTACGGAACAACTTTTGGGTTATAGTGGATATATACACTTTGTTAGGGGCCAGCTTCCATCCAAGAATACTATCCTTTGATAAACATCATGAAGACTTGTTCTGAAATTGTCTTCCCCTGGGCAGCATGAAAATATCCTACGTGGATTTCAACGTGTATGACTCAGAATTTTCTCCCGACTTCTAAGCTGGTATTTCACAGCATTCTGACTGAGGTGCCTTGACATTTTAGCTTCAGTTCTGACCCTGACTTTGGCTAGAAATAAAAATGACAGCAATTCAATTTTCCAAGCCACTCCATAGCGTTTTTATCCCCAATTCATCGCTTCCTCTCCATATAAATACTATGCAACTCTGACAGAATAAAGCTTGATGAGGTTCACAGTACGGGCTTCCCCACGTGGGAATTTTCTGTTGCTGCATCATCTCAGATATGAAACTTGATAGCTAAGGATTTGATCCCACGCACAGGCCTCACTAATCAACTGGCTTAGTCTCCCATGATCTGAGGTAGACACTACCTATTTTAATGTCTATCGCAGCTAAGGTTTTTTGAAAAGCTGTTTTTGTAAAGTATCATGCCCCTGCACACAATATAGAAGTGGCCATGAGGCATCTTGCTTTGTAATAGCAATAGGGCACACTTTAAAAGTCAACCCGACACTATTTTTGCCAAAAGAGCAGCATTTCTAGAAAGCCCACACAATTAGATATCAAATGAAAGTCAGAAGCAAGAGTCCTGATCCAACTTGCCATAATGGGCCCATCACAAACATCTTGCTAAACCACAGAATATTTCCATCTTGTGGGTGGCTATCCTTAGATTGCATAAGAATTAAGGGTTCTTCAGACTGATTTTGAAATTTTGAAATTTTCTTAAAGCAATGGGTACATACTACTATGAGATGAATTAAAAATACACACTGTATATGTAATGAACAAGAAATAGCATTTTTCTACTCTCTGTTGGTTCAGAAATGTGTTCTTTGTTTTCATATATAGGGGCTACTCAGTTTCTTTTTTGGATGATATACTTTATCACTCAATTTCCTTAGAGATTCTACTGAGTTTTAGGACACATTTTATTTTCTTAGTCAGTTAACTGGCAAGAGAGCCTATTCAAAACCTTTCTAATAAGGTAAAAAAATATTAATAAAAAGAAATATTTTGATTATAGCCAGTAATGTGGGGTGGGAGATTTCATTTTCTAATACTTGAAAGGGACTCTTCTCCCTAGATAATATTTGAGATTTCTCATACACTGGTATGATAAGGGTATCTTAAGTAACTATATTGAAAGCAAAACGTGCTTCTTCAATGAAGTGTATATGATTTTATTAGTAGACTTTGGATTTTATGCCATTCTGTTTCCAGTGAGAAGAGACTTTGCATGAACAATGACATAAAAGCATTGGTTCCTGGGGGTGTTAGTGTATAGAGCAGGCACCACTAGCTGGACAATGGCATCAGGCTGTGTGAGTTAACATAAGTTGACATCCCAGTCATTTCACTGTATGGCTTTTTCCTTACCTTTCAGCCTTTTCAAAGTCATTTTCAACTTACACTTTCGACTTCTTGATGTTTTGATTTTTATTTTTAAACAAATTATCTGTAAACATGTCTTTGCAGATGGGTGTTGACTCTGGTATGACTAAGAGTAATTCCTAAGCAACCAGGCAGAGAATTTTTGGCTTAGTGGATGCCACAAACCCAAATGTCTGGAGAAATCAAGAGGGCGGCAGTCTAAGCATGGGGCGTGCTTGGGGAGAACAGGCAGAACGCAGCAACAATTGGGGTATACCAGAAAGCCAGAGTTACCTTCTCAGGGGGCTACAAATCCAGTATTGCCAGACCGTTTGTTTGTTTTGTTTTAGAGAGAAGACAGAAATTCAGTGTGTGTGTGTGTGTGTGTGTGTGTGTGTGTGTGTGTGTGTGTGTGTATACTTTTGACTCATCCATACTGCTTCCCACTCAAGTCTGTACACAGCACTGTGTACAAAGTGTGCATACTTTGCACAGTTTCAACTGGGGTCTTTCTTGCAGAGGGTGTAATCTTGGACCAAGAGGGAAAAAAAACTAAGTTGAAGAAATTATCAATACAAATTATGAAAATCCATGGGAGAAAAAAAGGCAAGCCCAATTTCGGTTCAGAGTGCTTATTATGGGCCAGGAGATGATTTCAGCATCTGGCGGCCTTGGCCATTATTTGGACTATTTATTCTTATGTTAAAACACCAAAACACCCCAAACAGTACTTTGACACAATCACCAGTATTTTGCTCAAAAGTATGTAATTTGAGCAGGGCTTAGTGGGAACAGCTGCTATTCTCCACTCTCTGTCAATTCTAAGGTATGTGGTTAGAAGTATCTGAAGACTTACTCACCTTTATGTCTGTCTGGGACGATGGCTGGGGCCTCCTCCCTCAGTCAGTTCTGTGGTGTGACTGTGGCCTCTCCACATGGCTGCTTAGCTTCCTCACAGCGTAGTGGCTGGTCCCAGATTGGACATCCTCAGAGGCCCACATAGAAACTGTGTATGGATAGCCTTTTATGACTTTGCCTTTGAGTCATCGGTGCACTTTTGCTGTTACCACAGGCTCATGGAGTCAGGAAAGCGCGTAGACCTCACTTTATCTTGATAATGGAATATATTAGTGTGGCCGTTGTTGTAAAATCGATTCTACCATGTCTAGCCCCACTTACCATGCCTCCCATCAAACACCATCACTCTAAACACTTAAGTGTGCATACCTACTCAATTTTGACATTACTTCCATCGGGAGACAATGTTCACTTTTACTGACCGTTCCCTCTCCTTCTTGTTGCGTCCACCCCCACTCCCAACCCCGATCACCAAGAGTTGGTGAACTATTGGTAATTTTCTCACTGCCCTGTTTAACCGATTTCCTCTCTGTGTACCTACTCCCCAGTACAAGATTTCTGAACCTTAGCAATCCTGTGTTTGTTTGTTTCTATGGTTACCAATCATTTACGCAGCATAGACCCAAAGGGACTACCTGTAGATGACAGGGTAACATTTGCTGGCTGGCTTACAGAGGTTTCAAGATAAACAAATAAAGATCAAACTTTGGATTCCCGTGAGTCAGCAAAAAAAAAAAAAAGCAGGTTTCGTAACTCTTAAAACTATACTGGGGGCTCAGCGTGGTGGCACACATCTGTCATTCCAGCACCAGAGAGGCTGAGGCAGGAGGATCCCAAGGCTGAAACCAGCTCGGGATACATGATAAAACGCTGTATCAAAACAAACCAAAGAATGAACAGCACCTACACCAAGAGACCTGTTATTTATGGAAATTGACTTTGCCCGTTTTGTGACTTTCCGACCCTCTGGAGAGGGGTCCTCATTTATGTTTGACCAGCTACAATCAAAATGGGGAGGGGAGGAGGGAAGGATTGCTGGGAAAGGAAGCCCGCCTCTGGGAAATCTTCAGGATAAACTGTAGGAGGGATGAACTGGGTAGTTTACACTCATGGAAATGTCCCCTGTGGGGTGCCGGGCAGGTCATTTTTCTAGTCTGTCTTTCACAGCAGGACCCAGGCTGGGTGGGAAACACTCTTTCCTTTCGAACAGGTGTCTCAGAGCCGCAGGATTTTGTCTCAGCCCAACTCTCATTTCTCTGATGGATCCCTGTCCTTCCCTGATGCTTTGCCTCTTTGACACGACGACGACCCCACCCCCATCGGAACCATTTAGCAAATGTGAGTGCCCATTGGGAACCAGGAACCCCGCGGATGAATGCCCAGTTTGTGTGAGTGAGAGAAGAGAGCATCATTGTCGGATGTGCTCTTGATTAGCACAAAAATGGATTCACCCTTCCTAAGGGGATAGACATCACCAGTGAATGGAGCCCGACACAGACACATATGTCATCCTTGGTGGTAGCCTCGCTGGTTGGCCCCTTCAGAAACTGGAGGCTTTCTGTGCAGAGCAGTGTCTTGAGCATCTGGGTAATTGCTGCCAGGGCCCCTCACTGAGGAAGTGCCTGTGAGTGATCTAAAAAAATCACAAAAAACAGTAAGCATTCTTTGTGGTTAACGACGTGCTTCTTTTTAAGCTCACACCAGCCAACTGCAACAAAGCAAACATTGGCAAAGCACACTGGAGGCGCGCAAGCCTGACACAGCTCAGCTGCAGCATCCTTAAGAGATATTTATAAATCTCGGGAGGATGCCCTCCCCCCCCCCCCCCCCCCATCACCAGATGAGGAAGGGACCTTTCCGAGCTTCTTGCTCTGGGCCTGAGGAACAGGGACACATGTCCCACTGTTCAAACCCAAGATGATGGTCCTCAGCTGGAAGCTGTGTACTTCTCCTGGCAAGAACAGAAGGTTTCCTAATTAGCCTGGGGAAACAAGCCGACCTCACAGCCAAGGAAACAACGCACCTAGATTGACAAACAGAGTTCAAGGCTTTGGGCTACCACAGGCAGATTTGGGGAATCTTGGATGGAGAGGCCAGAGTCCACTTCAAAGAAAATGAATGGTGGCCGGTTGATGCAGAGTTTGTAAAAGGGTGCTAGTAAAGTTTCTCACAAGAGAGATGAATTCATTACACACTACTTTGTTTCTGGAACTGTTTGATCCATTAATAATAATAATAACAATAATAAAAACTCTGCATACAGATGTCTCACAATGCTTTCTTGTAATATAGAATTAATCACCAGTAAAGAACTTTCAAGTAGAAAGAACCTTAAAGTAGGAAAACATAATTTCTTTAGGAAGATTCTTCCAAATTCGTATCGAGTGTGTGTGTGTGTGTGTGTGTGTGTGTGTGTGTGTGTGTGTGTGTGTTTAACTGCCTTGTTCCATGCCTGGGAGAAATAAATCACAGAGCATGTAACATTACTAAAGAAAGTAACACATAAAGCATAATTTCTTTTGAATTCAGAATTTTCTGTTTTGTTTTTTGACACAGGGTCTCTCTATGTAGCCCCAGCCATCATGTAGACCCACTCTGTAGACCAGGTTGGCCTTGCACTCAGAGATCCGCTTGCCTCTGCCTCTCAAGTCCTGGGATTAAAGACGTGTGCCACACACTCGGCTTCAAATTTGTATCCTTTTTTTTAGCTTGTTAAATTCTAGAATAAAACAATCTGTTTGGAGGACAGCATACAGCAGAGACGGTTGCAGAAGTAGTTGCAGGGAGTCTGGCTCAATGAACATGCTGCTGTCAAGTCTGATGACCTGAAGTCAATGTCTGGAACCCACATGGTGGCAAGAGATAATTCCCAAAAGTTGTGCTCTGGCCTACACGTGTCACGTGCGCACACACACCTCTTCTCTTCCCAATAAAAATGTAGCAAAAGTATGACTTTATTGACTGTAGTCCTGGGATCATCAACTGGAGTGCAGTATAAGTAAATAATTTATTAAGAAGGTATTGTTTGCTTGTGTGTTCACCCCGTATGCCCAAAAGCTATGGCTTCTCACTGCATTTGCAGGTTTAAATGTTAGTGGCTTGTGTGTTTAATCGTTGTCTTTTATGAGTTCAGAGTTTGATAACTTCCTTTCAAACTTCCTGCTGCACATCCTTCTCTCCCCATTTTGTAGGGGAGGAAAGTAGGGCCTTAAGTAATTGTCAAGTGACTTTTTGGAGGTCATATAGATCCAGAGCCTATAGTTATTTCCTCTGAATCCTGGTTTGCTGTCATTTATTCTTTCATAAAATGTCTCCATAAAAACACATTCCAGTTTCTTTTTCTAAATAGTGAAAATATATGTGCTGTGAAGTATGTCTCTTACTATATTTATTCCATTTTAAATGTCACAGACGTGCATTTCTATGTTAGGATTTTGTATGCCCTTCATTGTGATAAGTCTTCTAGATTGCTATCCATATAACTCCCAAATGGCCCATGTGAGGCCAATATCTTATATATGAACCCTGGGTTCCTGGTTACACATCTTAGAAATCATCTGTGGTTTCCATACAGATCACATGAAATTAGAGAATTAACAACCCTTGAGAAGTTACATCAATGTGTTTGAGGAAGATTTTCACCTTTTTATGTGACAATTTTATAAGAAAACAGGAATCTCAGTATCTTAGAAGAGTTCTGAATTTCTGCTTTCATAAGTCTTTTTCTGAGCAAGGAGGAATGTATGGGAGGGTATGGATGGAGGAAAGGGGAGGAGAAAGTGCTGTAGAATATTATTTTAAGATGTGTTATATTTGTTTATGCTGTGGAACATTTGTTTAATGATGCAAAGATGTGTTGCATTCTTTTATGTTGCATTTGTTTAACTCTGTGAAACTGTGTTACTTTGCCTGTCTAAAACACTTGATGGTCTAATAATGAGTTGAATGGCCAGTAGCAAGGCAGGAGAAAGGATAGGCAGAGCTGGCAGGCAAAGAGAATAAATAGAAGGAGAAATCTGGGAGGAAAGGGAGAAAGAGCAAGATATCAAGAAGCACCAAAAGAAAGGGCCAGCCACCCAGCCACACAGCCAGCCATGTAGTAAGAGTGAAAGTAAGATAGACAGAAGTAAGAAAAGGAAAAATCCCAGAGTCAAAAGGTAGGCAGGCTAATTTAAGAAACAAGCCAAGCTAAGGCCAGACATTTATAATTAAGAATAAGCCTTCGTATGTGATTTATTTGGGAGCTGGGTGGTGGGCCCCCAAAAAGACCAAATAGTGAAAACAACTAACAACACAGAAGTGATATCATTACATTATAATAACAGAAATAACTAAAAATCTCTGCAAATGTCATGCACTGAAACCCAATTAACACATGTGTCTTAGAGTTTCTATTGCTGTGAAGAGACACCATGACCACAGCAACCCTTATAAAGGAAAACATTTAACTGGATTGGCTCTCTTACAGTTTCAGAGGTTCAGTCCATTATCATCATGACAGGGTGGCAGCATGCCAGCAGATGTGGTGCTGGAGTAGTGACTGGGAGTGCTACATCTTGCAGGCAACAGGAAGTCGGCTGAAACACTGGGTGGTATCCTGAGCATAGGAAACCTAAAACCTGCTCCCACAGTGACACATTTCCTCCAACAAAGACACACCTCATAATAGTGCCACTCCCTATAAGATTATAGAGGACAATTACATTCAAACTGTCACAAAAAGGGAACTGGTGACTGATGCCATCATACAGGCGCTGGGTGCAATGGTGGTCCAGAACAGAGAGGGATTCATTTATGGCAGATTAGAAAGCTGTGATAAAGCTGGCAGATAATTGAGAACCAGAAAGGATATCGTCTAGTTCCACATCAAAAATAAAGTGCTTTGATTTTCTTTTGAAATATCCCCCAGTGACTGGGGACATCGTCAATTGGTCAAGTACTTGCTGACTCAGAACGAGGACTTGAGTTTGTTCCTTGGAACCCCTGTGAAAGAGTCAGACATGGCGTCAAGCTTGCAATCCCTGCTCTGGGGAAGTGGAAACAGGGAGATTCCCGAGGCTTGCTGGCCAGTCAACCTCACCTAGTCTATGAGCACTAGGCCCCAATGTGAGATTGTTTCAGAAAGTGAGGTGGGCACTCCTGAAGAATGACACTTGAGGCTTTCCTCTGGCCTCCATACATGCGTGCACACACTTACAAAGGCACTCCCACCACAATATCCAAGGCCTAGCTACCCTCCTCTGCCCACCCACAACAGATAAAGATAACATATGGCTACAGTGAAGCCATGTTTCAGATTCCTGAGGTAATTCCAGTATGAAGGCAAGTCTGCTAACTGCTGATTTTCTGCGGTCAGGCTTCTGTAACGGAAATCCTGGAAATCAACTTGCAGTCATTTGGAAGACTCCAGGCAGCAAAGTTCATATAAAGCCATTTCACAGTGACCATTGGATGGGCTAATACTGGCTTGGCCGTTTAACACTATGTTTTAAAATGGAAACACAAGGCTGTTGCTCTTAGCATGGGAACACTGATGAGATGTATTTAATGGCTCTGTCTATAGTTCTAAGCATTTCCTCAAATTCACATGCTGCTGCAAGAGCAATGATTTTTACCCTTTGAATAGAAGCATGTTTGAAAACATGCTCAGCGAGGAGTCTTTCTTTCCTTCCCACAGACGTCTTTCTAACTACACACTTTTTGCTGGCCTGTACCAGTTGCTGTATTTCTAAGCAACAGCAATATCTACCCACACACAGTGTGAAATGTATGGTATGTGTTGCCACAGGCTACCTCATTTCTTTCATTATTAATTGGCGGTCCCGGGTCTATAATTTCACCAAGAGAAGGGTTCTGGCTAGAAACTTTGGATTAATGCTTTCTTTTGTATTTGGAAATATCCTCTAGTGTTTCTCATTACGTAAATAGATACCATTCCCCTCCCTCCTCCATTCTGCAAGATTGCTAATAAGCCGTGAAAATGCCCTCAAGTTATAGTTGCGCAGGGAGAAGGAGAAGAGGTACAGGAGTGGTGGATAATTAGTATCTTATTAGGGCATGGATGGAACATTGTAGATTGACGACTGTGTCCTCGCTGCCAAACCTCCCTGAGGTACCAAGGAACAACTCCATGCTCTTGGCAGGACCTCAAGAAAGATGGCTGAGTGCAGCTAAGAGCAGGGGGTCTTTTAGACTGACTGTGAGCCTCAGCAATGCTAGCTGCTTATTTCTTGTGTGGCCTTGGCAAACTCTTACCCTCCTCTAAGTGGCAGTTTCCTTCCGTGCAGAAGGTAGATCATGTTCTTTAGCCCCTGGGTTTTGTGAGGATTAAGCAGCATAGGCATTAAGGCTCTTAGCAGAGTATGTTACACACAGAGCTCTGTAAGTGAGATACATGACTGTAATGAAGTCGTGAACTGTGGAAACAGAAGACCACATGGAGACAAGTACCCCAAGTTTTCAGCTTGGGAAAAGGGTATTCACTAAATACACAGATGGGGGGGGGGTTGGGTGGTAAATCATGAGGACATCTTAGGACAAACTTCAAGCAGTTGGGTGGTGATTGTTCGAACTCTTAATGACTAGAGGCCAGCTTATTTCCATTTTTTATAGCCAGCAACTGTATTTTCCTTTGTATTTGATTTGCTGTTCTTGTAGTTTAGGGTCATAAACAAATGGTATATCTGAATGATATAGTACAGCATTTTGCAGGGCTTCTCATTATATCAAAGAAGATGGATTAAAATATCAAATTCATTATAATAATAAATATTTAATATCCATACCAAAACAGGATATCAAAGTGGCCATCTTAGGTTTCAGATGAGGGCTTAAAAACAGTGGTACACTAAAATAATGCAAGGAAACCAAAGGCTAAACATTTGTTGAAAATACAAGTGGAGATCAACAATTTAGTTGAAAAAAGCTAACTGTATAATATACAGCTTTGTAAAATTGTACTAAATTGGGTTCATGTGATAAAGAGTTAATTCAGTAGGTCACATTTCAATTCACTATAATGTGGCTGGTAAACACAGAGAGGTTGTATTAGTTGGTGATCTGAGCTGTTCATATCAAAGGATGTAATATTGACACTGTACTGTATCCCAGGCTGACCACACCAAAAGGCCCTTTCTAGGGATAGCATTTTCCAAAGACATGTGGATAAATGAGGGTATTTGAAAGGTAACTGAAACTTCTAGAAATTTGGATGCCAAAGGACAGACAAATAGTTGGCAGTGTTTTCATTGGAGAAAGAATGATTCAAGGACATGATCATTATCATGTAGTGGACAGACTTCCTCCAAAAGTGTGGGTGAAACGTCACCTGTTATGCTCCAGAAAAATAAATATCCAGTTGGCACACCTTTGAGGTAGAAGAATGCTCTCTAGCTTAGCATCAGTGTATTTCTGTGGATCAGAGGCACTAAATAGGAGTGGGTGGCCTTGTGAGACTGTAAGTTCATGAACTTGATACTGCAAGTGTTCAGTACTGTATGGCCATCACTTACAGACAACTTATGAAGACCTGCAGAGACAGAAGGATTGATTAGGCAATGATGTGCTTGCCTCACAAGCGTGAGGACCAGAGTTTGGATCTCCAGAACCAAGTAAAAGAGCTGGGGAGGTGGAAACTGGAGGGGTGTTGCGGCAAGCCGATTGAGTCTCGTTGGAGAGTTTCAGGGGTGGATGGTACCTGAGGAAGGATAGCCAAGCACTCCCAGACATGTACACACACGTGATAGGAACGCATTTGAGAGAAAGCCTGCTGAGTGCCAGCCAGGATTAGGTTTCCCTAAGAAATAGCTTCCAGCGACAGCCTGATGCTGAAGAGAACTTCACTCCACACACACGCTTTCCGATAATCCAAGAGGTGAATAGAGGAAGATTTAACTTCGTATAACCTTTTAAATGACAGATTTCCTTATTTCTGTGGATAGTTATGTATGGGGCTGGTACAGTGCCATGACAGTATGTCATCTCTAGCCATTTCATAAACTTCAGTATATTTAAATATGTATAATGGTGTGTTCATCTTTAAATCTGGAGAACATACAAATAAGAACATTTGTCTTTCAAAGCAATATTTGGATGGCTTCAAGAGCAAAGTCAAACATGAATTTGTTAAGATTCTGAGGCCTGCTCCTCTTCCCCCCAAATTTCTTTGACCTTTCTTTAAATTTTTTTATAAATATTTTATTTTATAATTACTTTAATTTTACATATCAGCCACGGATTCCCCTGTCCTCCCTCCTCCTACCCTCAGCCTTCCCCCCCAACACATCCCCCATTCCCACCTCCTCCAAGGCAAGGTCTCCCCTGACCTTTCTTGAAGCACTTTCTTGCCCCTGGCCTGCCCACCACAATACTGAGATAGGCTGCTCAAACTGAGCATGGTTTATTCCCAACCTGTCTCCTTGCCAGCCTTCCCTGTCTTAGTGAATGGCAGCTTTTTGCTAGCTCCAGTTAAAAAATTAGGAGCAATCTTTCTTCTCTTTCCTCTACCCATGATCTAAACCCTATCTTCACATCCTACTGTCCTTTCTATGAGAATTTCAAATCTGCTCAGTTCTCATCAGCTGAATCCAGTGGGATTACTCAGACATTTCTGGATCTCCTGGCCACCATTCTTGTCTTCTCATCATCGTTCTCCACACAGAAGTCACAGTAATCGGTGAATGCTTTAAACATAGGCACACACACACACACACACACACACACACACACACACACACACGCACACGCACACGCACACGCACACGCACATGCACATTCACACACACACACACAAACACACTTGCATGAGAGGAAGCAAGGAGGGAAAAGAGAGATTAGGGATGGAGGCAGGAAAGGGGGAAAGGAACCTCGAAAGAAAGAATAAGCCTGTTTCTCTAAAGATTATTTTTTCACTCCTTGGATAAAATGGATATGGGCTCTTAAGTGAAATCATCTAATATATATATGTATGTATTACAAATTAGAAGATGACTTAGGATGAAGGTAAAATAATTTTCATTGAATGATTAAAACTGAGATTTTATTTCTGCCAAAGCACATCATTGGGAATGAAGAGTGAAACAATTAACTTTATTGTATATTTCTCATAATTGTATAGATTATTTCCATGAAAGCTGAAATGAAGTGATCGGCTGTTATTGACCATGGTGTGTGTGTGTGTGTGTGTGTGTGTGTGTGTGTGTGTGTGTGTGTGCATGTCAGAGTGAAGTACCGACAGGAAAGCACACTCCTTGAGAGCCCTTTAACGAAGTAGAAGAGTTGATATTTTGGACTTCAGATAGACATTTAATGACTCTTATGAGACCCAGAGAGAAGTCTGTCTGAGATTGTTTCTTAAGCACATTGAAATTCCAGTTTGGTTTCTTAGTGAAGAGATTCCTTCAAAAGTTACTGAAATGGAAAGATTTTTGTTTATTATCTGCTGGTACAGCTTTAGACAGCCTCTCGATTGTTTAGGATCAAGGGTGCTTCTTTGATACATCAATGCTTATTATACTGTCAATGTTATAGTTAATGTCATGAACAGAAATATGCGATGGAATGGACTTCTGAGAAGCAGAAACAGGAGAGAAGCTGCAGGCACCTGTTGAAGAAGATGATGACAGATAGAGTCGGGTTTTTTTCTCAAGATCTCTGTGCAGCTGTGCTTACATCCAGTTTCCCCAAGCTGATGCAAAGTCTATTCATATCTTTTATTACACCCACCAGAGTTTTTGCTTCATCCTGTTTCACACAGCATCCATCAAAGCTCTATTCTATAGCAGAGATTTCATTTCAGAAAGGAGGAAAGAGATGAACAATGAGTGAGAAGCGACTGAACATCTGTGTGATCATGTTTCTGAACAAGAGACCTTAGTGATCCTGTCAGTTGGCAAAGCTAGCTTTCGGGTACATTATCTTACTTTGGAAATGATAGCCAGTCCCTCATGTCAACTCCCTGCCAACTGCTGTTGGGGGCACCTTACTTTATTATTGTCCCACAGCATTTTGAAACCGCAATTATACACTTCTTCTTTTTTTTTTTTTTAAGTGTAATGCATTCCAGGAGAAATACTCTGTGAGAACATGCTTTAGGAGGTGAATTTTCCATAATACAGCCAAACAGTATCATCATCATTGAGGTTTATTAACTCACTTTTGAGGGTTCTGGGTGATATTTTATTGGGAAAATATAAACAAGGTCAGTATATAATCCGTGGAATAGTCCACAGTCAGAACAATGACAGTCCGTTCAGACGCCAGGCTGGGGGTCTGTGTTAGAATCAATGAAGACCCACCCAAAGCAACCAAACAGGTGAGTAGCAGCAATTCATGTTTGTTCTGCAGAACATTAGGACTGACTGAACACAGCCAAGCTTGGCTTCTGTTGGCATTATTAATGCCATCTGCATGTTTTTATTCCTAAATTCTTAAAGTTTCCATGAAGTTATAGTTTCCTCTATCCTCTCTGGCTCCCTTGTGTTATGAGATCCACTTTTAATGAATTAAAAAAAATGTGTGTGTGTGTGTGTGTGTGTGTGTGTGTGTGTGTACGTAGTATGGATGTGTATGTGTACGAGTTGGTGTACAGGCCAGAAGTTGACATCAGGTGTCTTTTCTTGATTATTTTTTAAATGTTGCTCAGAGTCTCTCTCTCTCTCTCTCTGAATTGATTCAGCTCATTGATTCTGCTAGGCTGGCTGGTCAATGAACTTCAGGGATCTGCATATCTCTGCCCACCCATCCTGCCAAGGTAGTTGAGTTAAAGGGGCATACTTTTTACAGGAATGCTAGGGATCTGAACTCTGGACCTCACGTTTGTGCAGCAGGCACTTACTAATTGAGCCAATTGCTTCTAATTAATCTCAATTGGAACTTTTACGTGTCACTATTTTATGTTATATTTACAATAAATTCACTTAGTGCATAGGTGATAAGGTTTATAATGGCTTCAACATGCTACCATGACAAATGCCTGTGCACTGTGAGCTACATTCCTATTCTTATTTGAAGTCCCAGACTGTCATGCACTGCAGGAGGAGGGCTGAGTCACGACCTTCTTCTTGCCTATATAATGCACATGTGTATGGTTCCATTTGCTATGTAGAACAGGGAGAGGTCAGGGCATCATTTGGCTTAATCATCTAGGTAGAAATAAGATACAGTGGAAATGAACTGGGAAGTTTAATATCGTAATTATGATATAGTATCATTTGTTAATTTCAATGTCTAGGTCACTTTATTAATATTTGAATTCTCAATTGATTAATGTTTTAGTGTTTCAGTTTCATTTTCTTCTCCCTAGAGGATAGTGAAACAATACTACCCCTTTGATTAGCCCACTGAACAACAATTTGTTCTTTTCTCAAACTGTCAGGAAACAAATTCATTAAACCTTTTTTTTTTAAAGCTTAACCAATCTAACTCTCAGCACTGATCTTTGCGCTCTTTTTCTTTTTTCTTTGTTTTTCCTAGTAAGAAAGTTTGAAGGATGTGAAATTTGAGACAAGTTTTCACCCTCTTTCCTCCCCTTCCCCTCCCTTAACTAATTGCACTTGAAGATTTTCCAATGTGCCATTTTTGCTGTGCGATGCTAACACCATCACACCATAAAGGCTGTGTTTGGTGGTTGTCCTTGTGGCCCACCAAGTTCAGTTTTTCCTCTACAGCGAAGAGACAAACTAGATACACCTTTTTCTTATTTCCTATTTAAAATGTCCTCATTGTATTAAGTAGTTGCCTTGTAATTTCTCTCTCTTTTTCTCCCTAAATCATGAGCTCAGTCTCCCAAGATACTTTTCATATAAGGGCTGAGGGATCATGACAGTGTTTCAGAGTGTCCCAGAAAGCTGGGCTCCACAGTTGATCATGTGAATCCAAATCCATTCCAGCATCTTCCACACCAGACCTTAACGATGTAATTGAGAGCATGTATTAGTCGATTGGATCTCCTTTGCATGGTTCCATTGACAATATAATTGACTATTTTAAATGTAGAAATATGTAATTGGATTAAGAGGATTAGTTGTCCATTTCTTGGCAGTTGCCTCGGGCTCGAGACAATTTTGCAACTTCTAGAAAGTTATCACTTGTTACAAGAATGTAAGCAGAGGAATGAAGATTCTGAGTGGCAGTGATCACTTCCTGCAGCGATGGTCAATGAAAACTGCATAGAGGAAAAGAAAACCACATGAAGGAAAGAGAGAGCTTCAGTGGGTGATGTTAGTGAAGAGAGTATCTCAGTTCCATTCAGAGAGATGGGAAAGAAGAATGTCAACAAGGCAAAAAGATGAGGAAAGGTGAAATATTTAAAGGAAATAATACACAGGGAGCATATAGCAATATTAAACATCTCAACTATGGAAGTCCAGGTTAGGCTGAGTTTCAAGGAACAACGAGCCTGGAATGTAGATTTTAGTGTATTGTAGCACATGCATCAAATAAAATACAATATTATGGAAAATGACATGCTGGGAGAAATACAATGACATTTCAAAGAAAACCTGAACAGAACTGTGGAATCGATGGAGTCTAAAATGAATTGTTGACATGAAATAGAACAAGGTGGGTTATTTTTTCAAATTCTGACTTGATAGGAGCCCAAGTGTTTGTATAGAGAGGAGTCATAGGGGAAAAGTTAAAGAAGATGCGGAGCTTTGAATTCGGTCAGCTAGAGGAGTGACCAGTCATTGAAGACAATCTGGAAAACATATACAAGGGGTCCAGGGTGGGAGTACAATGTTGGGATTCATTGTACTTGAAATGACAGCAAGACTTGTCAGTAAAATGAGCTTTGGTGATACTGACTAAAAATGACACTCTGAAGTCATTAGTTAGGGCACAGGAGGACACAGTAGGGCCAGAGAACAACAGGTGTAGACTAGACCTCTAACAGTGGAGCTGTTAATATCCTTCTGGGGCAGAGTGTGCATGCGTGTGTGCGTGCATGTGTGCGTGCGTGTGTGTGCACGCCTGTGTGTGTGTCTGTGTGTGTGTGTCTGTGTGTGTGTGTGTGTCTGTGTATGTGTGTCTCTGTGTGTGTGTGTCTGTGTGTGTGTCTGTATGTATTTTTTTTTGCCTTGCTTCCAAGACTCATTTCCAACCATGGGCTGGAGGAGAATTCAGTCCCTCATCACTAACTATGAAGGTATCTGTGAATCTTTCATTGGTTCCCTTTCTATGGTTGAAAGTTGTAAGTACTACCCTTCTACCACATGATCACTGAGAAGTTTGGCTGTGAATAATCTCTTCTAGTGACTTGAAGGCATTTACTAAATCTGGCTTTTCTTGGTTAGACATTTTATAGGAAGATTGGACGGCTGCTTTTCTATTGTTGACTCAAGTCTCTATATTCATGATATATTATTTTTCAACTGCTGCCATTTACTTTCTAATTATTTCTGTCTTTATTTTTAAGAAACTATGTACCTACCTCTATGAGAGATACTAATTTGCCATTCTTTATAATGCCTCACATCAGTATCAGCATGATGCTAGAGATTTAAAAGTGTGGCTTGGAAAGTGTTCTCTTCTTTTATTTTCTAGAGAAGTTCAGGAGGGATTGGTATTAACTTTTCCTTAAAATATTTGATAAAATTTTAAGTGAAACCATCATGGCCTAGAATTTTCTTTGTAGGAAGGCATTTCACTTATGAGACCACTTTGACTTTCTGTGTTCTTCTGAATGACTTTTGTTGACTTTTGTCTTTTTATTTTTTTGTCTAAATGATTCCATATTTTCCCACTAAGAAGTGCATGATGTCATAAACTTTGAATATTTGCACAATATGAATTGACCTTTGACCCTTTCCCTAAATTTCATTTACATTCATTTTTTAAATCTCACATGTTCTATGTGTTTCTTTAGATTTAGTGTATTTTATGATTTAGCAGAGTTGGTATTTTCTAGGATAGAAAGAAGGTAGGAAAAGAGCCCTCAAGTATCATGGCTGAAATTCTCACTAAGTGACAGAAAACATATAGGGTGAGGGTGGAGAAATGTTGACATCTTGTAAAGATACCATTGGTTGGGAGGCCTGAAGACATGTAGATCTTCAGTCATTGATGATCTAAACTAAATATATAAACACTAATACCCTTTGGATAGCTAAGGTACAAAGATGTCTCCAAACAAGCCTAAAAAATGAGAAAATGAGGGGAAAAATCACCATGGTGGTTAGATTATTTTACATATCAATTTAATTTTAATAACATTCAGCCATATTTTAGTTCAGTAATGTTGAGATTATCAACTTCTTTTAGACAATGTTATTTAGATCCTGAACTCCCTAAAGATTCCTGCTGTCTCATCCTGAATGCTGGGCCCACAGATAAAAGCCACCATGCCCACTCCAGACTTTTCTAAACATTAACGGTTGCATAGACCTATAAATCCAACTGTTTGGGAGCTGAAGCAGGAGGATTACAAATTCAAATTCCATCCTGGGCTACAGAACAAATTCAAAGTCAGCCTTGGCATCTTAGTAAAATGCTGTTGCAAAATAAGTAAGTAAATAATGTAAAAAGAGGCCTGGGGACATAATTCCATAGTAGAGTGCTTGCCTAACATGTGGTACCACAAAATTCATCATACATACATGTACACATAAATAGTCCTTATTGACTTATTTATGACAGAAGAGTGAAGGGATCCAGAGTAGTAGCTAAGTGAAGCTTCTCCCAATTTCTTGTAGCTAAGTTCTCTGAGAAGCTAGAGAAAAGTAGCTGGTAGGAATTAGTCTCGGTGAGTAGAAATAAGATGAATGGAAACTTGGCAAGCAAGTTGGATATTTTATGCAACTATGGGTTTGGGAAACATTTGCAAGATCAGGATAATTATTCTGTGCTTTGAACTGATTGTTTTGTACTGTATTCATTTTGTATAAAATGAATTGTATGGCTAATGTAATGAAATATGACCTGAGTGTAAAGGGACAGTTGATCCCAATTCCTTCCTTCCATAGGTGTTGGGATCTCACTGAAGGATTCAAATCTATATGATGGAAACCAGTAGACATATAGGTGTCATCACAGGATATGTTATTTAAATTGCTTTCACTTTTTTTTTTTTTGGTGTTTTGAGACAGGGTTTCTCTGTGTAGCTTTGTGTCTCTCTGGAACTCACTTGGTAGCCCAGGCTGGCCTCGAACTCACAGAGATCTGCCTGGCTCTGCCTCCCGAGTGCTGGGATTAAAGGCGTGCGGCACCACCGCCCGGCTTTGCTTTCACTTTTATAACCTAGTTCCCAGAATAAATGGCCAGCCCTCATTTTTAGCACATACTGGTAATATATTATGTAAAAGTTAATGCAATGAGTTTCTACAGGCAGGGAAAAGAAATAAAAACACACATTCCATCAGTGGTCACCACAGTGAAAAAGGATACAGACTGTGGGCTCAGGCTATAGCATCTGAATGTTGCTGCTCCCATTTCCAACTGCATTATCCGGTATACATTGCTTCAGTGTTGTTTGCAAATGGAAAAATGGTTTCATCTCATCGATTTGACATATGGTGAATGAGTGAGTACATGTACCACACTGCACCAGTGCCTGGGGCATAAGATACATATAGGTTGTAATTGTTATTACCAGGGTAGAGATAGGTTAGTTAGACTCTGTGTGCTGTCAGTAATCTGAGGCTGTCTTGTATTAAAAATATCTAGACCTTGGATGTCAAAATCCTACACATTTGATAATTGTGTTAAAGTATACTAAGAATAAATTGCCAAATGTCACTCAAGTGTTGATCTCTTATATAGTTAAAGACTTTTCTTGTGTGTTCTGAGTCCAGCACAGCAACCCTTTTATTCAAGCCCGTTTTATGAATCTTGGGACTTTCCAATGGACTGGATTATTACAAGTCAAGAGTTGGTTATCTAGGAAACTGGTCAACGTTTACACAATTGGTCCTTTGCGGGAAAAGCAGTAAAGCTTCACACTGTTCACTGACCATCATTAATGAATGACTATTTGAGGTCACTGCGTGGATTTCTTCTGGTGTACAAATGAAAAGGGGGAGACCAGCACCATGCTGTAGAATAAAAGGGTTTTACTGTGAACAAACCAAGAATGGACATCGGAACGTCCCCTACATTCTCTTACGTTATTTTCATTCTGCTTTTAGAATATCCTGATCTTTGTTTTTCCCTTTTGCGACAGGACTACTTCACAAATGCAAACAGAGAATTGGAAAAAGACGCCCAGCAGGATTACCACCTAGACTACGCCATGGAAAACAGCACACACACAGTAATTGAGTTTACCAGAGACCTGCACACGTGTGATGCCAACGACAAGAGAATCACGGTAAGAAGGGTGAGCGTGAACACTCTCATGGGTAACGTGTGTCTACACATATGAAGCAGTTGATAGAGTACAAGGAGGAGACACTGAAAACTATCAGTATTGGCAAAGTCACACAACCCTTGGGAATTTTCAAAACTCTTCTTTGCAAACTCCCACAGTTTTAAAACCATGAATTTCATTGAAGGCATTTGTATGCAAATTTAACATTTTGAAGCTCTCTTTTAAGTCAGTTGATTTAAAAAAATAAAAGTACATCTTAGCTTTTTCCCTATAAAATTTGAAAATAAATAATAAGGGTCTAAAGAAATGTATTACACAGAAGACAGTCATAATGCTGAATATGAGGGTGTAATTCATCCGATTTGTAGCCGATTTGGCTTTGTAAATTTCTGAAATCCAGATGAATAGTCAGTTGATTATAATCACCTATTGGCATGTTATACGAGGTTTCTTATTTTCAGATTTCACACAAAATTATCTTCATGAATATGCAAATTAAATATTTAGAGGAAATACACTCCTGTGGCACTTTCCGTGTTTGCTTTTTACCATTTCATTTCTGTATAGACCAATAAAATTGTCCTTTTTATTCAACCCACTAAAGCTTCAAAAAAGAGAATGTAAAAAGTCTGAAGTCATTCTGATTACCCTTCAGCCTAAGGCGTGCAGGAGGAAGAACACGCACGAACAGACCAGCATCACTTTTCATGTAGTGCACAGTACAATGATAATTCAGTTGGAATACTACTGTCGTCATCGGCCACACAAAGAACAGAGCAAAGGGAACATTCAACACAAGTAGCTCTTCTAAATCATTTATTCTCAGAGTTCTTATTCCAAGGAGCTGGCAAAACACCCTTATCTGAAGAAGGATTCAGTCGTTTTTTTTGTTTGTTTTTTTTCTATACTCCTGCAAACCTCTTCCATCCCACAACCCCTCAGGCAGTCTCCCTCTGTGGCTCAGTCAAAACCAGTTTCGCTCACTTCCCCTTGGAAATTCCCAGTATTCCTATACTGAGTACAGCTTTGAGTTATAAAATAAACAAGCCCAGACATAGAACTGCCTTCTTCTGTAAGTCCATAATTGAGTTAGTGCCTAGAGCAAAATCTGTTGGGGGGGGGGGAGGTGGACCAGTCTTAGAGTAGTTTAATGTTTTTTAAAACAGTATTTTTTATTTTTAAAATATTTTTAAGTTAGCCTACAAAGTAGTGGACTTCATTATAGCATTTTCATACAAATAGGCCATTATACTTTGTTTTATTTGCTCCCCTCCCCCACTGCCCTCTTCTGTGCCTCCAGATCTTTCTGGCTGGTTCCTTTCTTTCTCATGATAGTTTTTTTTCCACTTTCTTGTCTGTCTTTCTCTCTTCTTGGAGATCTCTTCTAGCTCTCTCATGATCCCCATTCTAATTTCAGGACCTACAAACACACACACACAGACATAAATTCACTCATCCATATGATTTAAACTCTAGGTTCATTTTAAAAAGAAGACATACAGATGCTTTCTGAGTCTGGCTTATTTTGTTTACCATGGTGATTTTCAGTTGGATCCATTTTCCTTAAAATATCACTGTTCCATTGTCTGGATGTACTACATTTTCATTATCCGTCCAGCAGTTGATAGACATCTAAGGTGATTTCATCTTCTAACTATTTTGAATAGTAGACTAGAAATGAGCATGGATAGACAAGTATCTCTGTAATGGGATATGGAGTCCTTTGGGATATGTCCGGAAGTGGAATAGCTGGATTATATGCTTGTATTTTTCACTTTTTGCAGAAATGCCACATTAATTTCTATAGTGGCTGCACATGATTACACTTCCAGCAGCAATGAATTAAGGGCGAATTTTCCCACACAATCACCTGAATTTGTTGTCATTTGTTTTCTTGGCAATGGCTATTCTGACTGAGGAAAAGGGGAATCTCAAGATTAAAAGGAGGAGAAGAGAGGGGTGAGGAAGGGAATATGGAGAAAGACAACTGGCATTAAGAGCCATTTAAGGGACAATATGGAAAACTACTACTGTAGAAGCTTCTGAAAATATATACATCTATGAAAGAAGTGGAAATGGAGGTACCAAACAGTGGGGGATAAAAGCTCAAGCAGACATTTTATGCCACCAAGTGAAACCTTCATTACCAGGACTGGATCTCTTTTAGTTGATTTGTTCCCCAAAGGGTTGCCAAGCAAACCCCAAAGACCTCGAAGCTTAATTTGAAATTTTCTAATGGCAAAGGATTTAAAACACTTGTTTATATTTATTGGTCATTTGTATTTATTTTGAGAATATATTATTCTGTCCAATAGCCCATTTGTTGACTGGACAATTTGGAATTTTGGTAACTAATTTTTGTAGTTCCTTATGGGCCATATATAATATTCTCCCTTCTGTTGAGTTGTTGGGAAAGACATATTCCATGGTGTAGTCAGGCTGTCTCTTCACCCTGGTGAGTGTTTCTTTTGATGTGCAGATACTGTCTGTCCTCCCATTTCTCAACTCTTGGGATTATTTCCAGTTCTATTTAAAAACAATCCTCACAGGCCGGGCGGTGGTGGCGCACGCCTTTAATCCCAGCACTCGGAAGGCAGAGCCAGGCGGATCTCTGTGAGTTCGAGGCCAGCCTGGGCTACCAAGTGAGTTCCAGGAAAAAAGGCACAAAGCTACACAGAGAAACCCTGTCTCGAAAAACCAAAAAAAAAAAAAAAAAAACAAAAAAAAAAAACAATCCTCACCTATGTCTACTTCTTGAAGTGTTTTACTTATGTTTTCTCTTAGCAGTTTCAAAGTTTCAGGTCTTACATTAAAGTCTATTTGATCCATTTTGGGTCAATTTTTGTTCAGGGTAAAATATTAACTTTCTTTTTCTTCATGTGGAAATCCAGTTTCCCCAGAACTGTTTATTGAAGACACTGTCTCTTCTTCAAGGTGTGCTTTGTTGAAAAGTAGCTGTCAGTAGCTTCCTGGATTTATTTCTAGGCCCTCTATCGTATTCTATTGACCTACATGTCTGCTTCATATTAATTCTGCCAACCCATGAGTATGGAAGATCTTTCCATCTTCTAGTGACTTCTTCATTTTCTTTCTTCAGTGTCTTAAAGTTTTGATTGTAGAGCTCTTCCACGTCCTTGTTTAGTGTTATTCCTAGCATTTTATTGGTTTGAAGTCATGCAAATGATATTTTCCTTAATTTCATACTGAACAAGTTTATTATTGATCTATAGAAAAGCTATTGATTTTTGTAAATGAATTTTATATCTTGCTATTTTACCCCATGTGTTTATCAGGTGTAAGAATTTCCTAGTGGAATCTTTAGGGTCTTTAAGATGTAGGATCATGTCAATAGCAAATTGCAGTAAGTTGACTTTTTTCTCTCTTATTTGTATAACTGTTTCCTCCTCTTTTCTTAGTACTCTAAGAATTCAATCACCATAGTGAATAAATGTTGAGAAACACCCTTATCTCATTCTTGACTTCAGAGAACATATTCTTAGATTTCCACTATATTTTGGATTTGGTTACAGTTTTGTCATATATGGTCTTTATTTTGTTGAGATAGTTCCTTCTATTCCTGGTCTCTTCAGGACTTTTATCATGAAGGGATACTGTACTTTTTAGAAGGCCTATGCTGAATTTGTTGACATCATTCGGTGATTTCTTTTCTTAAGTCTAAGTGCTGTATTATATTTACTGACGTGTATATTGAGCCAACTTCACAACCCTGAAATGAGATAAAGTTAGTCATGGAGTATGATCTTTTTATTGTGCTCTTGAGTTTGGTTTGCTAGTATTTTAATGAGAATTTTTGCCTGTGTATTCATATTGAAATTGATTTGGTAGAATTTGGCAAGGAATTCATCTAGTCACAAACTTTTCTTGGTTGTGAGACTTTGTATTACCATTTCAGTCTTGTTGATTGCTACACACCTGTTTAAGTTGTTTATATCCTCTTAGTTTAACTTGGGTAGGTTATGTGGTTGTGACATATTCATGGGTAGACGTGAACAAACATCTACTCACCCTAATAAGAAATGAGTAACAAATCAAAGTAAAGATAGTACCAAAGTCAAGCTTGGGATTACTAACAGGAGGATGGGTGAGAGGTTGCTCAGGCAGCTGCATTACTAAAAGTTCACCTCAGCATGGGTCACAGCTTATGAAAGCTGGAAACCTGGGGCACACTGTACAACTTGCAGGCAGCTGGACAGGCTGGACTCTATCTTCTAAGCAGCTCAACTGCTCTCTACTTCTTTCAGGTATATGGGCAGATGGGAACTGAGAACTGAGCCTACTCTAGACAGCTCAGCTTGTCTGAATCTTTTAAATAGCTCAGCTGGTTAGAAAGTATTCTCAGAGCCTCCATTTGTCTGAGTGTGTCTCTCAGAAGTCCTTAGTGCTCATATACACTTGGGGAAGGAGGAGCTTAGAGTATCTGGTCAATTTCAGGGACTTCCTGAAGCTCTTTGAATTGTTTACTTTTTGCGTTTAAGGAAGTTACTTCCAGGACAGAATGTTTCACCTCACTTTGTAACATCCTGTAGATTAGTGAGTGTCCCTCAAAGATGGAAGATTTTATTCTAGAGGAAATGTCTACACAACACATGTATATCTAGAAATTTATCATTTCTTCTAAATTTTCCATTTTATTAATATCAGTTTTCAAGGGGTTCTCTACTGAGTTTCTGGATTATATTTTGAGAACATTCCCCCTCTTAATCTCCAATTTTATTAATTTGAATATTCTTGCTTTTTGTTTTGATTAGTTTGGCTAGAATTAGATCATTTTAGGGTTCTTTAGGAGAGATTAGAATCAACTCTTTGGACACTTTAAATATCTTTATTCTCATTTCTTCATTCTTATACATTGCTTTAAGTAGAGTTATTTAAACATAACTCAATGGCAAGGAAAGTACCATTATGAGACATAATGTACCTATGTCTGATTACCAGGACAGCACAGTGAGAGTTATCTGGGCCTACCACCACGAAGATCCTGGAGAATCTGGTCCCAAGTACCATGACTCAAATCGAGGCACAAGGAGTCTGCGGTTGCTGAACCCTGAGAAAGCCAATGTGTTGTCTGCAGCCTCCCCATACTTTGATCTGGTAAATCAAGACGTAAGTTTCTTCTTTCCTTATTTCTTTCCTCTTCTCTTTTTAAACAAAGAGATGAGTTAACTGGAAGTTTATAAAAGACTATTTACTCATGTTGTTAAATTTAATGCCGTGTCAACTGAATGTGACTTTTTATTTTCTTCTCCTTCTTCTTAAGACAGGTCCCCATTCCAAATAAAGGCACAACATACTGGTGCCAAATGTTTAAGATTCCTGCATTCCAGGAAAAGCATCACGTAATAAAGGTATGTGACTTTCACGTGGGCAAAGTTCCATTGATGTGAATGAAGAAAAAAAATTTTCTTAAATTGAAAAATAGTAAAAAATATATAAATGATTTCTAAGTATATGGAAGTTAGTGAGAAAGAAGAAACTATTTTATCTGATCCACACACTGTTTTCAGATATTGAAAGTTTGGGTTACAGTTAGTATTTCAGGTATCTTCCAGTTTTACACATCTAAAGTAAGCAGGCAATATTGCTATAGTAGGAATTGCTATTTTAAATAGTGTGCTTACATACTGACAAATCCTAAGCAGGAAAGTGACATTTCCCACTTACATTGTTTGAGAATATCTACTTCATTAAAAATACTAGATGTTGTCATAAAAAAGACTGTTGTGTTTGCTTGAAGATAGGAAAAAAGATAATTAGTGATTGCTACTCAACTGATAAAAATGAAAAATTGGACAAGCTCAAAACATGGATAAACTCTCAATTGCCCTCGACATGCAGTTCTTTCTTCCCTGAGATTGGGTCTCCCAAAACTTTAATATCCAACTGATGAATGAACAGACCTCTGGCTCTGACAATTATTGGCAGATTGAAAATTAGGCCATAAGCTCTCCAAAACCTCACAGGGCTATTATAGAATAAGATAGAGTTAAATATCACCAACTGAATAATGTGAACCCTTAGAATGCCTGATGTTGCTACCTGTCTGTTGGCACCCAGATTATGTAATGAAATAGTATGGATGTAAGAGAGGAGCCAATGGCTAGATTCTGGCCTCTAGATGGGCCACATAGGTTTGAACTGGTTCGTCCTTTCATTAACATTGTATGCTTGGGTAAATTACTGAATAATGCTGTAGCCTCAGTTTTCTCTGCTGTACACAGTCTCGATCATAACATTCTCCCTACCGAGCTCAGAGCATTTAAGCTGAGGTAAGGAAATTCTCATACCCTCCAGAGTGACTTATGTATGTTGATTTCTAATGTATTCATCCAGTTGCCCAGATCTGTCTTTGCTTCTAGGATGCTTCACAGCTGTGTAGGGTACAGGGAATGCATGAGTTAATAGATAGTCCCAAACATTTACAGGATGTATTTTGCAAACAGTTGTCTTAGCAACCATACAACAGTAGATGCATTGCTTGCCTCTAAAAGAAGCTCTTTTTGACTTCATGCATGTGTAAGCAGAAGGTGGATTCGAGTATGCACTTAATGCAGGGCCAAAGCTCTTCACTCGTGTCAGTGAAGTCTTTGTCAGAAAATGGAATATTCACGAACACTGTGCGCCATTTACAAGCTTCTGGCTTAAGAAACAGATGTAAAACTAGGTCCCGAAATGAAAACAAACATTTCACAAAATAGGTCCTTTATTCATCTTAAACCTTGATAGATGGTAAAATCCTTAACTGCTTCCACTCACATACTTTATTCTTATCATCATTAATGCTAAAGACTGAATTGAATGAAATGAAGATAATTGTGTCTGTCTGTGGAATGTCAGTATGGCTTTCATTTGCTTGACACCTCACTGAGAATTCTTAGGTAGCTTTTCTGTCACAAGCCTCTCACAGTAACACAGATAAGAGGGCCTTGAAGTAGGTACTATGAAACCCAGTGATGCTTTTACTACATGTTTGTAGCAAGAAAAAACAATTGCATGAAAGACTCTATACATACATATGTATATACACACACAATTGTAGGATTTGCATTTCTACTAAAACCCAATACATCTTTACTTTGAGTAAGACAAAGTTTGAAAGAGGGTCACCAAGTAGAAGGAGGTTCCTGTCAAGTTTGTGACTGAGAAGACTTTTAGTGACAGCACTTCAAATTTCTATTAATCAGTTCACAGTATCCCTCACAGGATAGATTTCTGATCTTATCTCACAGCCCCAAAGTAAAGTTCACTTAATATCATGAAGCACAATCATCCAACTAAGACAACATACAAAGAATCAAGCCCTACTGGGAACAGGGTCAAAATATTTGTGCTGTAAAATTTGTCTACAGACCATATTTCAAAAGATGTTTTATTTTTAATAAAGGCTATAATGAAGTTCTAGTAAGCTTCTGAAGTAAAATTCATAGGTCTAGAACTTTCCTAGAGATATCATCTAGTTTCCAGCCTCTTTGTCTTGGAAGAGATGATCTCTAATATATAATCTTCCCACGGAAACAAAGATTCCTGCTTTGTTTGAAAAGCCACAAGTGGGGGTGTTTCCCATTTTTCCTTGCACATTGCCCAACAATGAAATGTGTTAAAAGGGCTCCGCCATCCTGGAGAGATGGCTCTGCAGGTAAAGGCACTGGCTGGGAAGCCTGACAACCTGAAACACACACAGTCAAAGGAGAGAACCAACTCTCACAAGTTGTTCTTCAAGCTCTATATGTGATTTTTGTATTCCTCTGTGGTGCCTGCACATACCTCCCAACACACAAAAAATAAACAAATGTGTCTTGGTTAGGGTTACCATTTCTATAACGAAACACCATGACCAAAAGCAAAGTAGAGAGGAAAAGGTTTTTTTGACTATGCTTCCACATCTCTTCATCATTGGAGGAAGTCAGGACAGGAATTCAAGCAGGGCAGGAACCTAGAGGCAAGTGCTGATGCAGATCCTTACTTACTCAGCTTGCTTTCTTATAGAACTCAAGACCACCATCCCAGAGGTGTCTCCACCCACAAGGGATTTAGCCCTACCGTATCAATCACTAGTTAAGAAAATACCCTACAAGCCCTACTACAGTCTGATCTTATAAAGGTATTTTCTTAATTGAAATGTCCTCCCCTCAGATGACTTGAGCCTATGTCAAGTTGATAGAAACTATCCAGCACAAAATACAAAAAAAGTTTAGGCCTTGGTCCTTCTCTGATACAAAGCACTTTTTACAGAAGATAGTTTTTGGATTATCAAGTATGTGATTTATACTGAGTTTTTAAAATATTGATTATAGATTGAATTTTTTTTTTTTTTTTTTTTGGTTTTCCGAGACAGGGTTTCTCTGTGTAGCATTGTGCCTTTTCCTGGAACTCACTTGGTAGCCCAGGCTGGCCTCGAACTCACAGAGATCCGCCTGGCTCTGCCTCCCGAGTGCTGGGATTAAAGGCGTGCGCCACCACCGCCCGGCTTTATAGATTGATTTTTATAAGGTAAAAATTTCACTATAATTCAAAGAAAGTTTCTTATTTGTAGCTTAAATGTTGAGGCTATATATTTTATGGCTGTAAACAATAACAAAACTAAACAGATAAATCATGTCAGTGGCCCAATCATGAATTAATTTTATGGGAGTGACTGAAGTTAATAACATTTAGATTTAAAATTTTAACTTTAACATGTAAAATGATTTATGATAAGGATTATGAAATGATAAGGTAAATAATATTGAAAATTACTAAAATCACACAATAAATAATTTTTCTGGAGCAAGATGGGACTATAACAAAAGTCATTTGTTCAAATTCTTTTATGACTTCAATACATTGATTTCTATTGATTATTGAAAAAAATTGGGTGAACTGTGAATTGAAACTAGGCATAGTGGTATCCCTGTATTACAAGCTCCCAGGAGGCTAAGGCTGGAGGAATGTCCCTTCAAGGCAAGCCTGGGTTATTTATAAAATACTAGGGCTTTAAAAATGTGTGTGTTAGATGACAGCATTTCATTATTGCAAATGACTGTGGAAATTGTAGAAAGCTCTTGGTAATTTCTGTTAAACCCACTCTTCTTGCTTGGGAGGATCATGTGTTCACGTCATCTGCTCCCCACACTGGTAACCCATGCTCCAGCCTGTCTTGCCACAGTTCAGCATGGGCTGCTTTGTGTAGCTTTCTCACATGTGTCCTTACCTTCAGCTTGGAATTCATTTTAATAAACGATTTCTTCACGTGATGTGCTCAACAGTGAAAAAATTGTCATGACAAATAACACTTAAATATGCTGCATTAGAAGCTGGAGTTATTCTCTGGTTTAATACAGTGTCCTTTAAGGGTTTTTATCATCAGGGAATTCTCTTCACAGGTAATCCGCACCTTGAATTTATCTGTTCAAACAGGTACATTATTTTGTTGTTTTTATCTAAGTTGTTCTATTACCAATAAAGACTTGGGAGTCAGATATTGGGGTGAAACCTGTTGGATCAAAGAGGTGGTGAAAGGAGCAACCAGCTGACCTACCCTTTTTTTACCTGAGACCCAGCAAGTGCATCTCTCCACAGGTCCCAGACCAAAAAAGACCTCAAATCTCTAAGTCCCTCCCTACTACTTCCTGTGCATCTCTCTATCCATCTCCCTGGTCCTCTGTACTCTCTATGGCTAATTTTTGTCAACTAGTCCCTGGCTTTGCCTCCTGATCCAAGGTTAATTTTATTAACACACCCTTGGAGTTTCACAATGAGATCAAATATCTCACAATATCATTTAACTAACAAGTATTCATTGAGAGCTGGCTCTGAGAGAAGAAAATAGTCTATGTGTAGCTTAGAATAATCTTGGTCCCTGCATCTCCTCAGAGCCTGTCTTTACTGATTTCCTATAGGGAGCATCAAGCCTTACTGAACTTGAATCCTTGCAAACCATTTGTTCAACATGTCGATGGTAAAGGTGTTAGCTATTTCCACATCCCAGTCTTCACTAAATGGAAACAATACCTACCTCAGGAATTGTTAAAACTAAAAGTTAAACTAAAGTTTGGGCAGTTGATTTTTTTTTTTCTAAGCACAGCATTGGACACAGAAACTCTTCATCAACCTGACTGTTGTTATTGGGCAGTTTATGTTTATGGTTTCTCCTGGAATGACTTTTCACTGAAAACTATATTTACTGAAAGCCCGAGAAAGGACAAGCGCCATGCTAAAAGTTTAACCAGAGCTGAGGTTTAAGATAGGGTTGCTTTGACTAATGATAAACTGTTTGCCTTTCTCTACTAATTTCCCCTCCTAGAAATTGGGGGGGGTAGATATTATTAACAATGTTACTATGACAAATGAATGAATCAAATGGGTTTAATATTTAGAACCATTACCAAACTGACACCTACTCTATCAAATAATACATTATTTGCAACAAACAGCTGCTAGTCTGATGATCATCTTGTTAGGTGTCTGAGTTGCTGAGAGATTTTCCATTAGCCTCTAGTATTCAGGGATTTAAATAAAACCTACATAATTGAGCTGGGAGATAACTTAGTAAAGTGCTTGCTGAGTGGGCGTGAGGAACTGAGTTTGATCTCCAGCACCCAAGTAAAATGCCTGTAGTTTCAGTTCCGGAGAGACCAAGATAGGAGGACCCATGGGGCTTGCTAGACAGTCTAGCTGAATTTGAACTCCAGGTTCAGTGCGAGAGCCATTGAGGAAGACATCCAGTGTTGACCTCTGGCCTCTACATGAACACATGCACCACCCAACAACAATGAGCCTCTAGATTATCAGTCACTTCATTTACAGAGAGCACCTTGAAAAATGTGTGCTTTAGAGAATGCACTAAAAAAAAAGTTGAGGTAAAAGGAAATACTGTTATCTTCAATAAACCCTTGGAGGGAAATGCTTATGTGTGTCCCTGAACAAAGCACAGCTCCTTCCATGCGATTAGACATGCTTCTGGGCTTTTCAGACAACATTGCTGCTAAATCGCAATGATGGATTGTGGAGAATGCTTCCTAGGAAAACCTGAGAGTAACTGCCATTAAATAGGCATGAAGAGTCCTTGAAAGCTGAATACTGTATAATCATAAACAGTTTCTAGAAAGTGGATCCCCTGCCCTAGGCATATAGCATAAATATTTGTCCTCATATCCTATATTAAATATATGCAGCTGACCAGTTTCCCTATTGCGTTCACACTTTTCCTAAAATAAAAGGACATTGTTGAATGGAGAACTTCATCATTAAAGCATGTCAAAAAATTGCCAAATGTGGTAATAGGTAAACCTTTGGGGTAAATATTAGTAATCGTGAGAATTTGAGCATGACTGGTATAAAACGACTTGTTTTTGTGAGTATCAGAATTAACTTTTTTTTTTCTCACAGTGTATCTGTCTCATTCCTGTTTTCCCCCTGAAATGACATCTTAATTGATGTTGGCTTTCTTCCTCATGGAAACGGTTTTGATCTTGTTATCAGGACTCCTTTTCATGTGTCCACCTCCTGTTTCCTTTTCTCCTGTGGGAAACTCGAGGTTTGCTATCGACTTCGGACTCAATGGTTGTTTGTGCTTTTCCCAGTTCCTCTCTAATCATGGAGGATGGTGTTTACTCACTGCTGTCTCCCTTTCATCCCTGGCTCTTACCATGTTCCCGGGAGGCAAATCTTTGGATCTTTAGATGGATCTGTTTAACAAGTTGAGACAAATAAACTTTCACAATAAGCCTCGTGTGAAAACATCTTTCACTCCTTTGAAAAACTTTGCAACACTAACTATTCTAGTAAAAGTTAATGCTGTAAATGTAAAATTTCAAAAAATCCACATTTTGACAATTTGTGTCACAAAGATTATTGGTGTAAAATAATTATATCCCTAATATTTAAGTAATCTGATTTTATATAAACACAAGTATATACATATATGTGTGTGTGTGTGTGTGTGTGTGTGTGTGTGTGTGTGTGTGTGTGTATTAAGGAAGAGATGAAAAGACTAAGGTATTTACTATGACTAAACCTAAAACTTTGGATGGAAAGATGTTAGTAGGAACACCAGCCCTACTGATAATGATGTGACTCGAAGTAGCACATTTTAAAGGTTTTTGATACGGGTGCTCAGTTTTAAAGACTTTGCTCTGTATCCTCTATGTCACAGATCTATGTCTATGTCATAGATATATCTGTGTCACAGATACATTGGGGATTTGTCTAGCTACCTGGGTGTTCTTTATGGTCACATAGAGTACAAGTTATTGAGTTCACTCTGAAAGCATGTCTGTTCGTGAGCGTGATTTATTGCTCTGCTGCTAATTAGCTTTCCGACCCTAGAGAAAACACTTAACCTTGCCTGCTCCTCAAATTCCTTCGCAGTCAGATAAAGAGATTTGACCAGATGATCTCAATTGGCTCTTTCTGGTTCTAAATGTCTATGACTTGCTGAAAACAAAAGCTGGAGTCTGTGTGGGAGACCAGATGTCCCGTGGTCTGAGTTTCCCATACTCCGGCTTCTCACAGCCCTGCAGCAGTCCAGAGTGCAAATGCCTCCCCCTGAAGTTAAAAGACCCTTGTAGGGGTTCCTTTACCATCAATTTTCATGTATCTCAATCCTCTCCTGGGCATTCCACCAGAAGACTCTGGGAAGTCTAGACACAATTGTGGCAGTTCAGTATGTTAACAGAAAGACTCAATTTGTAAAAAAGAGATCAGGAGACTTCATTCTGTCTGGGCTATCAACCGCTCACCTTTTAATCCTTATACCCACAACTTACTGAACTTGCTGCTATTATTATTCAATGACTATTTCATTTCTATAACAATTTCTTATGAACATATACAGATTTTACGTTAAACAAAACAATGAAATCATACGCGTTTACAGTCTCTATTATGTACTGGCTCAAGCAGAGTCTATGATTCAAATCTTGGCTCCTTAGCCACTAGATGTTGATCCCAGGCAAGTTACTTCACTTCTTTAAGTCTTAGGCTACCATTTACAAACAGGGCTAGGAAAAGAGCTTGTCTCAATTGTTAGTTGTCATTATCAAATGAGTGTTTACATGTTTCGCATACATTGGCTTAATAAGGACTAAGTCATGTTACCAATTTACCATGGTTTTCAAACCTCTTAAATCTTCGGATAAGACAGAGGCAAGGCTTTCCTGAAATGGGCTGGAACGGAGCACAATGACTGTATCCTGACTCTGCTTTTCATTAGCTAAGTGCCTTTGGGGCAAAGTAAACCATCAGAGCTTGCCTCTTCAGTCGTAAAGTAGGAAAAGTAATTCTCAGTGAAGATTAAATAGACAAGTGAAACCACCTGTTGCATGACAAGCTCGTAACTGCTTGTTTTCTCCCCTCAAAGGGGATTATAGCGATGGATGACGAAAACTGACTTCTAGTATTTTCTCATAGGCTGCACAGAGGCCAGGCTAGGCAGTAAGTCACTATTTTATTTTGAAAGAAAGATTCCCTAGGAGTTAGATTTCATTGCTTGCTCCCATTACCCTAAGCCAAATGAAATGTAAGCTACTCCCCCCTACTCTTGTCTAAGTAAGGACAAAGTCCAGCTTGTGACTCTCCTCTGGGACATACTTGGACATTCTTAGCGCGCTCCCATTAGTCTTGCGTATGGTGACTTTAAATAATGACATTTTCAACAGACATTGAATACTTATTTTCCTCGGTTTATGTTCTACCACCCAGTCCTACCCCCTATCTAGTGGATCACTTTCAGGTAATGCCAGAGGTTGGATGAGAACATGATAAAGCATTAGCACGTACAATGGAAGTTAATGGCTGTAAAATTGGCAAAAGACTCTATCATCACTTTTATGGACAGCGCACAAAAATATTTATATTGAATTCTAGGTATGGGTGGTCCAGCCAGATTAGTAGATGTTGGTGGCATTGAGATATGAATGACTGCCTTGACCCAAGGAAATATTTAGGTAAAACCTGTGCTTATTTTTGCTACTTAGATATATCATCTCATCAGGATTTCATATTTCTTTACAAGATAAACTCACTTTCTACAACTTTCTGGTGTCAGGCAAGGTCAAAGTAACATAGTCAACACCATACAATGCATATGAAGCAGAGCCAAGATTTGAGCATAGATCCTCGGTGAAAACTTAACAGACCTTTCTCTGTATAGTCTTACTAACTCATGCCTTTTCATTCCACCCCCCCCCCAACATATACAAGATATTTGTGTTACAACGAAAAAAAGATCCATGTGGGTGTCTGATAGTACACATTCAGCCCGAGTTTTTTCAGTAGACTTCTCAGAGCTCAGGCTACTTTAGTTCCTGTTATTGACAGCTTTATTGAGACATGTTACATAAAGAACTGTACATGTGTAATGTCCCCTATTGATGACCTTGAACACATGTAAATCCCCCTGACCTTATTTCCAAAGCCAAGGTAAAAGACGTTTTCACCACCTCCCAAAGTTTCCTAATGTTGCTTTTCTTTTGTTGAAGTAAGAACACTTAACATGAGTTGTGGCATTTAAACAAACTTTGAAGTATACAGAACCATATTGGGCAAGGGTGCTTTTGAGTCCCACAGAATGTAAACATATTTCTCAGGCTACATAAAGCAACCCTAACCAGAACCTTCAGAAACTTCAGCTTAAAGATCCTGGGAACTGGTATATGTTGTGTGGCATCTGAGTATACAGAGGCCTGGAGTTTCAACGTTCCACATTAAAACAAACAAACCAACAAACTGCCAATGATGAATGATACATATAAAGCTTCATGAATGATTTAGGAAGTTATTTAAGGTTAGAGTTAAGATGTTTAGACTAAAGATTATGCATATGGCTATAGAAAGGGACAGAATGTTGAATCTGAGATGATGCTAGGGGAAAAGAATTAGCGATAATTTAAATGAAAAGAAGGTGATGAGCTCTAATCTTATTGAGCATATGCTATAGCCTAAGGATCATTGGAAACAAGCCAGCAGCTTTTGGTCAAGTTAAAAATCTTCCTCAGAAATGAAAATAATGATAATCGGCCACTTTATTTCCATCCTGACAGTGGTCTATATAAAGTGACCCGTGAGATGAAATACTAACATTTGTGTTTGGCCTTAAAAACCCCTGCAGTACTGTAAACCAAGAAAAGGACACACTGGGAAGAAAGCTGGAAAAACTAGCATCTCAGAGCTGCCTAAGAACCACTGGGATCCCAGATTCTAATCCTACCCCAACCACTGGCCACCTGAAAACCAATACCATGGTGCCTCTAGGAGATGAAATTCATGTTACCCAAAACACTGTAAATCTGTGATGTTGAGAAGTGGTTCTATGTGATTATTAATCCTTAAGAATGTTGGGCCTTCATTCACTAAGTAGTGTAATTGGCAAAGCTAGGCATTTATAAATACATTTGTAAGTGCTTCTTTGCATTTTTTGTAAATTAAGTTATAATACAAAATGATCTTAAAATTACAAAAATAATGCAGATAATTTTTGTGTGTTCCTAAAACAGATATTATAATCTTCAGTGTAAAAAATCATATTAGTATACATCAGACCCAACTGATGCACAAATTATTATAGTTTTTATAGTTGGAACTTTTAACAATTAGTAAAAAAAAATCATGCCTGAAATGAAAACTGACTTTTAATAAGTGAGATATTTGAAATTCAAGTTTGTGTAACTCATGAATTGACTATATTTCACAACTTTGTACTTTACATTCTCAAAGCTGAATTGACACCCTATTAAGGTTATTTACTCATCAAAAAGTCAAAATAAAAGCTTAATAATATAACTACTTTAGAAAGGGGAAATTACACCAAATTTAAAAACCTTATGGATGCATCTTGCTCTTTTGAGTCACTATTGTTCTGCTTGGTTCATATCCTTAGGGGAGAGCTTAAAAATCATTTAAGTTAGACCTTTATGGATGGTGCCAACTCCTGTGTGAAGGGGTGATTGTTGATATTGTTTGGAAAAGTTCCCCAACTAACCCTGATGCCAACCTACTGATTGAGAATCACTGTTTTGTACTTATTTAAAATTCCCAGATGACACTTATTATTATATTAATATTTTCTAGCACACAGTAAGGTGCTTTTCATAGTAACACTAACAGTACATTTAATAATAGTAAAACGGAAGGTTGAACACATGTTGAACATCTACTATCAGAATGCTGTAGTCTGCTGGTGAAGGAGAACCCAGGTGGCTGCACTTGCTGCTCTTGGAGGGGACCCAGGTTTTATTTCCAGTATCCACATGGTGGCTCATAATGCCATCTAACTTCAGCTTAGGGGATCCAATGCTTTTGTCTGCCCTCTGTGGGATGGCACACACATGAGATGAAGGATGTATGAACTCAGGCAGGAATAGACATACACATAGCAGTATTAAAAACAAATCTTATAATTCAACAGTCTATGGTATTGGCATCATTTATTCCTTGGTGCATTGTATGTGTATTTGCAGAAATAGAGAAGCTGGAAACCCAGCTGCATCCTGGAGCCACAGCTGCACTCTATTATAAAACCTGAGCCACTTCAGAGCTCGAGGATGCTTTGTTCATGAAGGAAAAAAGTCTTATGTTCTAGTGAAACTGATGCACTGACCTTATGTGGAGACAGTAATGTTTATAATGTAATGATATTCTAGAAACAATACTGAAGGCTGCCTAGCAGACTTTTAAGAGGTGAATTTCTTTAAATCATTTCATAACTCAAAATCTCACCAAATCTTAGAGAAACTGTTTCATCACTGAAACCAAATTCTCACTGAGTCACTGTATCTGTATTTTAAATGTTAAGTAAAAGCAAGACTAAATAAATAACTTTTTTTGAGACAGGTTTTCTCTGTATAGCCCCTGGCCATCCTAGAACTAGCTCTGTAAACCAGGTTGGCCTTGAACTCAGAACTCAGAGATCTTCCTGCCTCTGCCCGCTAAGAGCTGGGATTAAAGGTGTATACCACTACCACCTGGCAATAGCTTTTAGCATGTGCTTGATATCTATAGTTTCTCAGCTCAAAGAAGCCCTGAAATATATGCAACATTAATTAACAGTACAATCTAGATGCATGCTTACTATGCCCAGTACATATCTTAACTACCAGGACCATCCTTTCATCTGACACTTTTAAATTGCAAAGGATAAGTGAGTGCCTATGGAATGTCTACTTCAGACAATATTCAGTGCCCTGTCTTTTTATCACATAAAAGTCATGTAACATAATAGCCATCTGCATGAAGGAACTCACAGCCCCTATAAGGAGAAAATGTGCATATGCAGAAGTTAAGAGAGCCCATACATACAACTAACTTGTAGACCTTTGTGCCCAACTTCATGGCAGACGAAGTAAAAGAAGAAGAGCAGTAGAGTTTGAATACTACAAACAGACATTTCCTGTCCTGCCTGCCAATTCCCAAATAACTACTCAGAGGCTTATATTACTTATAAATGCTCAGCTGATAGCTCAGGCTTATTACTAACTAGCTCTTACATTTAAATTAACCCATTTCTATTCATCTATATATTGCCATGTAGCTCATAACTTTATTTGTCCTCTAACATCTTCTTTTTTTGGGCAACTGACTCATATCTCTCTGATTTTGCTGTTCTTCCCCAGTCCTGAGTTTGGTTGTCCTGCCTAACTTTATCTTGCCTTGCTATGAGCCAGTCAGCTTTATTATTAACCAATGAGAGTAGTACATATTCACAGCATACAGAAGGATTATCCCATAGTAGGGTACAGTTCCATGTCCTATGGAAACACTAATTTGGAGATGATACAAAGGAGACAGATTTCAAGTGGGAAGAAGTGGTGGTATACTGAGGATGACTGGAAGCAAGCTCTCTGGGACAGACTTGGTATTAACATAAAACCATAAGTTTCGAGGCTCACTGAGAGCTCTGTCCATCCTCACATAGAAACCCACAAAAGAGACAATGTCACCTCATTCCACAAGTGGGAAACTATAGCCCAACAAGTTAAGTAACTTGCCTGTGGCTGATCATTCTCCTCTTGGCATCCTTTCCCTTGAGGAAGACTGTCAGTTGTAAAAGTAACCATGAACAGCACTCTGGTTACTTTAGCCTTAAATGGGACTACTGTATCTGTAGAAAACAGCACCTGTTGACTAAAATCTAAGGCCTTTGCTTTGTCTTTAGCATTCTGAAACATTACACATCAGTATGGAGGAAGCTCCATTTGGTTCCACATGTGGCAAAAAGCATTGATGCTATCACCAGCATCTGCTTGTACCAGAGCCAAGGAGCAAGCAGCTGCTGGCTCAGTTTCAGATCCTTAGTCTAAATATGTCAAATTTGAATACACAGTGACTTCTTGTCAGGGAAACCACATTTTTTTTTAAATCATCGAATGCCCTAACCGTGCAAGACAAAATTGTGAAATATTGAAAGGGGCTGCATACTGTAGCCTTTCATACCTAAATGGAGTTACAGATTTTTGTCTTGAATGATATCATTGTGTGGGTTTCACAACTTCATTTAGTGTTAAAACTTTGGCAAATTGCATCATACTTTCTGTAATAGATATCAAGGCTATCTCATAATTACATGCACATGCATATAACTATCAGAAGTGAAACTGTGACTGTTCCTAAGATTTGGGTAATAGCCCTTCAGTTCTCATGGAAACGAAGGGATCTTCCTTGGGGACTACAACTTGAGTTTATTGGAGTAATGTCTGTCCCCATCTCTTTGTTGTTCACCCTTTCTTACAGTTTAAACGTGTACCATACCTGTGGGCTTCTGTGGAGAAGATGTTTGTATAATTCAGCTTTCTACTTTATTGACATGCAGACCTAAAATGATATCAAGATTATTTCCTTATTGTCCAACATTTAAGAAAAATATCGCTTTAACCAGACATGCTGGTGTACATCTATAACTTCAGCACTCTGGAGACTGAGGCAGGAGGATCATGAGTTTGAGAGCAGCCCTTGATATTGTAGCAAACCTCTGCCTCAAAAAAGAAAAAGAAAATTTGTCATGTGCTGTGGATGATTAATAAATAAAGTGCTGATTGGTTACTAGCCAAGCAGGGAGCATAGGCAGGGCAAGGAGAGAGGAGAATTCTGGGAAGTGGAAGGCTGAGGCAGAGAGATGCTGCCAGCCGCCATGATGAGAAGCAGATGTTAAGATAACGGTAAGCCACAAGCCACGTGGCAACTTATAGATTAATAGAAATGGGTTAATTTAAGATATAAGAACAGTTAGCAAGAAGCCTGACACAGCCATATAGTTTATAAGTAATACAAGTCTCTGTGTGTTTGCTTGGGTCTGAGCAGCTGCAGGACTGGCTGGTGAGAGAGATTTGTCCTAACTGTGGGCCAGACAGAACCAGGAAAACTCTAGCTACAGTCATGTTAAAGCCACCTACCTGAACTCTATATTTGATTCTTTTAAATATTAAACCCTCCATATATTTTTTTTCATTTCATGCACGTGTAACTATTTGGTATATGTACACATGTGCATGTATGTTTCTTTGTGTGTGTGCACATTTGTGTGTAGGAGTGTGTGTGTGTGTGTGTGTGTGTGTGTGTGTGTGTGTGCCCGCCCTTGGTATATGGAAGCTTGAGGTTGACGTCAGGAATCTTCTTTGGTCATTCTCCCTCCATGTCCTTTGAGTTGGAACATCAACCTCGGAGCTAACCTCATACAGTTATCTCTCAAGCCAGTTTACTTTAGGAATGCCCTGTCTCTGCCTTCTTAGGCTGGAATTACAAATGAAGCCCATCCCTACCTGCATTTGCATGGATTCGGTCATCTTGCTTTTGCATCAAGTACTTCAACTACTAAACCATACTCCCAGTCCTTTCATCTTTTTTCTATAATCACTTCCACTATGAAACCAGTTATTATATCCACAGTAGTTGATTTTTGACCCATGACTTTGAGGTAAAATTCTTCCCTTTGGGGGGAAGTTCCTCATCACGACAGTGGTCACAATAGCCTGTGAGGGAAAAATGGCACTGTGCTTTTCCTTTAACGGTCACAATCATGGTTTTAGTGTGCATACCCGTACATAAATGCAAATGCTTAAAAAGGGCCGAGTTTTAGAGAACACACACTTAAACAATTGCTCATTGTATCCCTAAACACTGTTTTACTTAACCACCAGGAGTTGTCCAAAAGAACAAAGCAAGGCTCAGAAATGACAGGCATCTTTTCCGAAGTCACAGAGATGGAGGCAGGCAGGATAAGAAGGCTGTCAGAGTCTAATACTCATGTCTCCTATATTCATACTTCTATCCATAGGTAATAGGACCATAATGAACCCCAAGAACTGAATCTGTTTAATTTTATTTAATTTAGCTGAGGTTGAAGGGCCTTAACTTGTAGCTCACTGGGATGGTTTAAAATGCTTGCCCTACCCTTGACCTTCAGTAACTTCTCTGAGTCTTGGTTTCTGTATTGGCAAAACAGGTATGATACCTGTTTACAAGATGCTTTTGGAACTTATTTGAAAATCTTTAGAGAGCACTCAAGGTTGATAGATGCAACACTGTCAACTTACTGTCACCTTTCTTCCTCTGACAGTCTAAACTAGCGGTCTGCTTTTGTCAACATTTTATCTCATGGTTGTTAAAAATGAAGTCTAGCGAGAGAAAGAAAAAAAAAAACAAAACTTCCTCAACCTGTTAATTAGACTAGGATTTAAGTTTAAGTCATACATTGCTGTTACTTGCTCATCTGTGTCTCTTTTTTAACATGTGAAATTGAAAAGAATTTCCAGATGATATACATATATATGTAGTATTTATAGTGTTTTCTACTGGGTCATCTTTTAATAACCTGTAATTAAAGAATTTTCAGAGCTTTTGAAAAAGCTCTAATTGCTTGGATGTAATTATCCAATAATTCAAAGCAGTTGGAAATTCACTTTGATTTCATTGACTGTTTCAAGGCATTTCTGAGTAGATGATTGAAATGTATTTGTTTACAGCTGACTGGATTCCATGAGATGTATTTATATCTTGGAATTCAATATTTTGACTATCTTTACTTTTCATTTCTCCATTCTAGACACTTAAGAGATGACTGCCAACACACTTTGTTTGATAAGCTCTCTCCTGGGACAGGTTAGGTTTGTAAGATTTACAACCAAGCTAAACTTACAAGGTCAGAGAACTAAGTTCGTCTTTGTTAACGATAAACAGGGAATGGCAGTTCTCTGAGAAATGTTTTCCACTTATATAGCTATTAAAATTTTCCGACAGTTTGCTGATGTGGTCACATATTTCCAAATACTATTTATTGAGGTGCTAAAAGTTAGCATTTATGAAATAATTTATATCTTCAGCTTGAGTTAGTAATGGGAAATCTTCGCCATGTCACACCGTGTTCTCCCGCACTGGCCTTTGAAGGTCTTGAAAAGAAGTCAAAGCAACCTTATTCTGATCACTCCCCACTGGGAGGATGAAGGAGCATGTCCTCAGCTCTTAAGACAGTGCTCTATTTTCTAGCCTGAGAATACTCTCTGCATGGGCTTGCTTAATTTCTAATGCAATGATACTTGTTTTTATTTTAATTCCTCAAATATTTTCCTGTTTATGTTTTAATTTCATTAATTTAATACAAAAAGCTTGCAAACAAAAATAACACATCAAAATTAAGCAAATCCAAAGTCTATATACTTGTTAAAACAAGTAAGAGTGAGAAGCATTAAAAAAATTAGTGAGGCCTTTCTCCAGTTTCCACTTCCAGGAGGAAGTTGACCAATGATAACATGTGTGTATCCTTTCTAATTTTATACTCAAAGAAATACTTATAATATTATACAGATTTTTACTGGTTTAATTCCCTTTTTTTTTGTAAAGTTACTTTGAAATTCAATTAAAATTACCACACTATTTATTTATTTATCTATCTATCTATCTATTTATTTATTTATTTATTTATTTATTTATTTTATGTGCATTGGTGTTTTCCTGCACATATGTCTGTGTAGAGGTGTCATATCTCCTGGAACTGGAGTTGCAGACGGTTGTGAGCTGTCATGTGGGTGCCGGAAACTGAACCTGGGTCCTCTGGAAGAATAGCCAGCGCTCTTAACTGTTGAGCCATTTCTCTAGGCCCCCACACTTTTTTTTTTAAACAGGTTAAAATATAACAGCCTTTACTTCCTATTTTATTCCTCTGTTCTTTTTAAGTCGTGTTTCTGCAGCCATCTCTCCCTGACGAACATTCAAAGTGACCTGAGTTTTTTGCTGTTGTAAGCATAACCTTCAGCATTGATGGTTTCACTTCTGTAGGTTAGATTACAAGATGCACTGGATCAAGGGTGTAGACACTATGCATTTAAATATACTTACCAGGTCAGGTTCTAACACATCTCTCACATTACCAGCAGGATGTGAGACTCTCTTCTCTATTGTTCAAATCTTCGGTGGTCTTTTAATAAAAAACCCAGAGCCCGATATCAGGGTGAATGCTGAAAGATCAGAGAAGTACAGCAAGCCACAGCCACGACCTCTTATCTCACCAACTCCACGAATCTTCTGATTGAAATCATCTGAGTCCTCATCCGAAATGGTCTCAGCTGAACTGCTTTAGTTCCTATTTCCTCCATGCCTTATATACCTTTCTCCACCCTACCATCACTTCCTGGGATTAAAGACGTGTGTACTTTCCAGTACTGGGATTAAAGGTGTGTGCCACCACTGCCTGGCTCTGTTTCCAGTGTGGCCTTGAACTCACAGAGATCCAGATGGATCTCTGCCTCCTGAGTGATAGGATTAAGGGTGTGTGTGCCACCACTGTCTGGCCTCTATGTCTAATCTGATCCTCAAGCAAGCTTTATTGGAGTACGCAATACATCACCACATCCTTTTATCACTGTATATGTTGGTCATTGCCAACTGATGGCTAAAAACTTGGATGGTTGTAAGGGATGTTTGGAAAATCTTGTTATCCTTCTGTCAGAAGCTCAAGTTCTGAGGGGCTCCAACTTTCTTTTCTCAGACTTGGGATTTAGAAGTTTAGAAGGACATGGCCAAAGGCTTAGAGGGAAAGGTAGTCTTGGGAGTATTTGAAGGGTTTGTAAAAGGACCAGAAAGATAATGCATGGTAGGCCATAAAATAAAGTCTGTATTTTGGGGTTGGGGTGAGAGAGAGGTTTGTGTGGGTGTGTTTCTTTCCCCACCTCTTCCCCTCTCTGTACATGTATGAGTGTGCTGCATGTAAATGTGTGGGTATGTGTCCCTAGGCGTACATACAGAGGACAAAGCAGGTCATTGGAAGTCTTCTTCTGTAACTCTCTGCCTTACTGCCTTGAGACAGGGTCTCTGAGCCAGACACCTAACCTTTTAGGGCAGCTGTCAGTATCTGCCTGTCGCTGGCCTCCAATGCCGGGTCTATAGGCACACTCAGGCACGTCTGGTTCTTTACATGGGGCATGGGATTCAAATTCAGACCCTCATGCTTGCAGAACAAGCATGTTTAACCCCTGAGACATCTCCCCAGTCTCTGAAATGAGTTTTTCTGGGTCAAAAACCAAGCACATGTATATGTGAGCACATGTGTACAAGCATGAGACTGTGGAGGAAGAGTTCAGCAAGCGGAATCCATCGGTTTTTCCACCTGATTTTTTGAGAAAGGGTCTTTCACTGAACCTGGAGCTCAATGACTTGTCCAGACTGCCAGGCCAGCAAGACTGGGACTCCTCCTGCCAGCCTTCCAAGTGTTGGGATGACGGGCGCGGCATGTGCTGCTGCATCCAGTTTTTCCTTGGGTACTGAGTGTCAAGCTGGGATCCTCATACTTAGTAGTCAAGCACGTTCCCTACTGGGTCATTTCCCTAGCCAGAACTACTGTGTTTGAACTGGAGAGATGGAGTGATGTGCTGTAGACTTTAGAGTCTGGATCTCTAGAGCTAGGAGTTTAGCCAGAGGCATCAGGACGGGGCGGGGGTGAGAAGGAAGGAAGCAGCCTTGAGGACCAGGAGAGATGCCCAGGAGAGCTGTTGCAGAGGAGGAGGCTGGTGTGTCACTTCATTCAATGTTAGGCGATAGGGTTGTAATTAACATCTAAAATGAAGTCATGGTTCGAAGGGGAGAGGGGACGGTAAGTTCTTTCTTAGAATGACGACTATAACTCAATTCATCAGCTCCCCAGATCTCTTCCTCCTCTGCCAAGAAAAGAGACCGACCACATTTCTAAGACTGTAAACCTTCTCTTTGAGCACCTAACTCTGAGTTACAAAGTTTAAATGGACTGTGGCTTTTATCTGCCTGGGAAAATACCCAAATATAGTATAAATCACCCATTTTATTATGTTTCATTTGTAACTGGATCCAGTTTTCAATGCAATTTCTATGGTTCACAATCTAAGGATATTTAAATTCTGGCAAAGCCATGACATTTGCTTTACTTAAAAAGGAGGCGATATGTTTAGGGGAAAAAAGATGAGATCTATTGAGACTAATGAACTCAAGTTTGTGCTTGAGACTCATAGTGATGAGTGGGTTTATCACTGGAAGTACCTGGAGAGAATGCAGAAGTTTGCTGGATTCAGTGGGGGTGATGAGGAATAAAATAAACATTACAAAGTGTGAATTCACTTCGGGGAGTTGCTATGTGAGGAATGCTAAAATACTTTCTCTATGCACTAGTTTATTAAATATAATGAAAGCAAACAACTGCAAAGACTAATAGGACATTTGCCATGCTCTCAGAACATCAACATCTGTGGGAAAAGACTAACATATTCACATATCTGGAAGGCAGCAGGAGCCTTAAATGCTTTAAGGCAAGTTCAGTGTGGGCCTGTTTATGAAGTCAGACAGACTTACTAGAGTGGGAATTACCTATCTAGAGAGGAGAGTCACCCACAGGCAGTGACACCAGTGTTTAACCCAGTCACGATCTGAGATGACTGAGGTTGTTATTTTCTCCTTTTTATGCAATTGTCCTATGGATGATGACAAATTTAATGGGTACCTTCTGTTTAAACACATAAAGTCATAACAACAAAATCTGTCACCTTATCGACTTTTATAAAATCCAAAAGACCATGTTCCTTATTCCCTCTTGAGTGTGTGTGTGTGTGTGTGTGTGTGTGTGTGTGTGTGTGTAGGTATGGAGGTTAGACATCCACATAGGGTGTTCTCCTCAATTGCTCTCCAAGTAATTTTTTGAGGCAAAGAGTCTTTCAGTGAACCCAGAGTTTGTCGTGTTTGGGATAGACTGGCTGGCCAGCAGGCACCTGGGATCTTCTTCTCCTCACATCCCCACAGCTGGGGTTAGAGACGCACACTAGTGCACGCAGCTTTTACCTGCATGCTGGGCGTTCAAACTCAGGTCACCATGCTCATCCAGCAGGCACTTTGCCCACTGAACCATCTCGCCACTCCTAGACTGTCTGTCTCAATTCTAGGAATGATGAACCACAGATTAATAAAAAGGACAATATGACCTTTCTAATTAAAAGTATTTCCCCTTTTCAGCCAAAAAGAAGTTTATTCCATAAACTGAAATGACTTTTTTAAATAATGCTGGAATACAAAATTGTTTTGGGTCTCACTCTATACCCTTTCCTGACCCCAGTCCTCACTCTGCTCTTCCCCAGCAGCCTGGATAGGTAAGAGCAGCTGACAAGCTGTACCACCTTCAAAAGGAGACGGAAACCAGTAAACTCCAAGTGCAAATTCAGGCTCAGAACTTAGAAGCTGTGTCAATGTGTTCACATTACTTAACTGGTCCTCAGTTTCTTTGTTTATAAAGTGAAAATAGTAAATATGAATCTCGACATTGCATAAAGATTGCATGAAATTAAATGAGATAATGCAGGTAATATATTTGGAGTGGTGTGTGTGTGTGTGTGTGTGTGTGTGTGCGCGCGTGCGTGCGTGCGTGCGTGCATGCGTGTGTGTGTGTGTGTGTGTGTGTGTGTGTGTGTGTGTGTACAAATGCACAAATGACAGTCATCATCGTAGCATCTCTGTCTTAACCTGGGACGACTGTCATGCCATCTTTGATCTTCAGCACTGGGCACAGGTCCCAGGAGCTTAGTAAATCTTTGTGAAATCAATGACTTAAATCTAGACTGTGTGGAGTAAGTGATGGTGAGTTCTAACAATGTTCAGCACATCTGTTTTCTCTCTAGAATCAATGAACTTTAAAGGGGTGACCTATGTCTGAGGAGTCTGTGTTTACCTGAAAGGCTGGCCAGATGAGCCGTGTTGCACTGCTTACAGACACTTCACGGATGAAACCAAAGTTCAGGAAAGCAAAGTAACAGTCAATGAGCCAATTGGTTATCAGGTCTAAAGCAAGTTTATTTTGAACCTCAGAGAAAAACAACTTCAGTGTCCTGCTTTCATTACTGATAAAACAGAATTTACTTTGAAAGCCTTTAAGAGTAAGGAATTCTGGGGTTTGAGGATAAAATCCAGCACAGAATTCTGCATGAAGCAATGTTCCTAATTTGTACTGGGTGCAATTAGATCTAATCTATAGATTATGTCTGAAGGAATAAAAACTGCCATTGTATTATTTCCCTGTTCTCAGAAGATAAAACAAGACACCTCAGTTATTGAATTCCTCCAGCAAATAAATTCATTGTTAAATTATGATGAATAAATACTAAAATAGTGTATTTTATTTAAAACTTCCAAAATTATTATAATGCATTATATTTAATATAGGAATCGAAGTTTCAGGATGAAAAGTGATATATATATATAATATTACAAGGAATATATATTTATATATATACATATTTTTTATAATATATACAGTAGAAGGAAGTTAAAACAAGACTTAAAACATGAAGGATTTAATTGATACATTCAACTTGGTTTTGTTTATAAGTTAGATTGGACTAAATAAAAATCTTTTTCCACTTCTAATTTGGAGTTATGACATTTTTATCATGAGAATCATATGTTAAGTTCTGTTCCATCATGATTGGCATTAAGACCCTGAAATCATATATTTAAAAATTATTAAATTGAATAAAGATATACCCCCAACAACAACAAAGATGGAGCCCAACAGGCTGATCTTCAAAGGAGACCTGGAAGTGAATGATAGCTCAGAAATTAGAAAATACGCAGTGTAGCATCCAGGAGACATGCTGGCCTCCTCTCAATGCAGGATAAAGATGTCAAGGAATTGGCACATTTGGACTGGGAAGTTTTGACACCAGGTTTGAATAAGAAAACTGTCTTGGATATTATAAGAGACAAAAGCCTCAGGGGCCATATCTGAGTCTTCAAAAGGAATATATACATTGTTTGACAAGCCTATCTCCAAATCTACTGTAATTAATTACTATTCTAAATATAAATTTTAAATAAAAATTATAAAATGAGATTAATTGTGTTATATTAACTCAATATTTGGAAAGTAAATATCTATAACATTTAAGTTAGAAAGTTTAGCTGATATATAAAAACATAAAATTTGTGCATAGATGAAGACCATGTAATGACTCAGTGCATATGTACATGTTGAATAATATTGAAATCAGGATATGTATGCCTGTCTCCTCAAAATTGCTCATTTTTTTTATGCTGAAGACATTTGAAATCTTTTAAGTTCTTGAGAAATATGATGCATATTATTTTCTGTAGTCCTTCTGGGCCATAACACACCACAACCTGCCTCTATCAAACTGTAAATTAGTAGGTGGAGAGTTTGGTGAATGGACATAAATATTTTTGAAGGTTTATACAGACTCTTCCTAATTAACTATGGTAGCCCATAATAAATATAATTTTTAAAGAAATAAGTTATGGAGAGAAACATGAGCATTAATGCTGGGTTGATGCTTTTGTGTCCACTCTCTACTGTAGGAGATTTCTAATTCAGCATGTCTTCATGACCACCTTACAAGATAGGAAATGGAGACTCATAATGTTAAATAACTTGCCATAGGCATTTTGTGACAAAATCGGAATTTTAAACGTGTACTATGAATTAATATTTTCTTCACAGCAAAACCAATCAAATTGTTAAAGTAAATAGCAAAGTGCCCTGAATTCTACTGCCCAAGCTCTTCACAATACGTCACTAATATCTTCTTGTATTTTTCCAAAAAATTATCTTTCTATATATCTATATCTATATGAAAACCTGTCTGTTTTGATATTATTTGCTCTTTACACACACACACACACACACACACACACACACACACACACACACACGTGTGTATGATTTCAAATCATAAGGATTTTGGTTAAAGAAATAAGAAAATAAAATTTAAACAATGGACTAAAGTTGAATTTAAAAAAACAGATCTAAGTGTTTCTAGTCTGGTAGGTAAATGAACATGTTATTTTGTTCTCGTTTGCATATACTTAATCATGACCCAGTTGTGACCTCTTTTTCTCTGTAACCAGAGATGCGGTTACATAAACGTTGAGTTCGTGTACTTTGTCTGCTTTCACTATTGTGTCGTTGACTTGTCATTATTTTATAGTAAGGATCTCACCCTCCCTTTGGCACAGATTTGCAAATACGTTCTCCATTATTTTACTTATCTTTGCTCGTGGAGCGCTGCTCCCAATTCTTTCTTCTGCTACATTTAGTTTTCTTCTCCAGGATGGGGAGTGGGACACATAAATAAAGTTGGTATATGCGTGCACGTCATTGCATAGCTAGAACAGTTTTTACTAGTATTTACTGTAAGCTATGTGGTGGAGGCACTTCTCCTTCGGTTTTTATAATAGATGAAAATTAGATTTGGGTTTCTGCTTGTAAAAAAGAAAACTGAGTTTTGCCAAGGTAAAGAAAGGGGCATCAGATCACAAACCCCGTGAGTGGCAGACCTAGGATTCAAAATGCAGACTCTGGTATCAGGCTGTGAACACAGTACTGTATCCTGAGGTAAAGTAAGAGAAACAAGTCAAATATGAGCCAGATTCAGAGGAGATATCCAAAGAAACAAAATGGGTCCCAAGAAGGAGTAAGATGTTAGTAAGTAAGGTGAATAAAGGAGACTGGTGTGATGGGGAGGAAAGTGAAGGAATGGGTTATTGTGGCAAGAATAGATGTGTGTAAGAAGGAATTTGGGGGCTCAATGCCTGGGAATTTGTGTTAATAGGACTGTGTGGATAACGTGCAGCTAGTTAAGGAAAGAAGGCCATGAATGTCAGAAAAGAATGCTCCTCTGATCAGCTGCCATATATGGCTCAGATTGCCAGTGTGCAAAGTGCTGTCTTGGGGAGACTGGCTAGGACGTGGAGTGCTGCCAGAGGGCAGGTGTCCAAACATCTGCCTTAGGTTGCTTATGCTGCTATAACAAAATACTTCAGACCTTGGAATTTATAAAGAAGAGAAGTTTGATTATCATTCTGGCCTTTTGGGAAGTCCAAAATAAAGGCACTAATGTGAAGATCTGGAAGGTTGGCCTCTGGTGGGTCCAAACATGAATGGTAAAGAGGGGGACCTCCTGACTCCCTAGATTTGGTCAGTGTTGTACACATGAGTTGAACTATCACACCAAACTTCTAAGACACGTACTGTCAATATAGCAAAGTTCTATTTGAGAACCAGATATTGGCACTGATAACTGCTAAGGGCTGCTCCCTGCTTTCACGGGAGATCCTTGCTCTGTGTGTGTGCATGGAAAGTGTGGGCTAGGATAACTGATTGGAGAGCAACATGAAAGACCTTCTGAAGATGTCTCTCAGCATGTTCTCAATATTCAGTGTTTTATTTAATAAGGTCATTTGGATTCCCTTCAGATACAATGGCTATCAGTTGCAATGTGTTACCTTTCTGAAGGGAACTTGCATGTTCATCAAGTGAAAGAGCTTAAAAATGCTAAAGCCTGTGTGGGAACTCAAGAGTCAGCAGGCAAAAGATAAAGGTCTGTACACTAGAGACTGTAGCCAGAATGTTTCTCAATCCTGCCTGGTCCTGCAGTCCGGATAAATCTCTCCCACCCTCGGTCCCTCAGACGCTTATAATCAATCAGAAGCTTATATTAATTACAAACTGTATGGCCTAAGGCTTCAGCTTCTGGCTAGCTAGCGCTTTCATCTTAAATTAACCCATTCTTATTAATCTATATGTTGCCATACAGCCATTTCTTTACTGGTCTGTTGGCATCTTGTTGCTCCTTCGGCAGCGGCTGAAGTCTCTCAAGTCCACCTTTCTTCTCTCTGTATCTCTGCTTGAATTTCCTACCTGGCTGTAAGCTTTCTTGCCATAGACCAAAATAGCTTTATTTGTTACCCAATGGAAGCCACACATATTCACAGCATACAGAAAGACATCCCACAGCAAGAGACTGTGTTTTATTCTCTCATTCTCTCTCTCTCTTACAGCTTTTACAGGGAATTCACTGAAATAACTGATAACTTGCCCAGATCTAGCTAAAATAGTAAATAAGAACAACTTTAGGTGCCAGTATTTCTAAGATAAGAAAAAAAAGACAACTTCAAGGTGATGTGTGCAGGACACACGGATGTGGTGATACTGTGTCCCCCAACACATTGTGCACTCTAATAAATGTATCTGGGGTCAGAGGACAGAACAGCCACTAGATAGACATAGAGGCCAGAAAATGGTGGCACACACACCTTTAATCCTAGCATTCTGGAGGCAGAGATCCATCCAGATCTCTGTGAGTTCAAGCCACACTGGAAACAGCTAGGCATGGTGACACATGCCTTTAATCCCAGGAAGTGATGGCAGAAAGCAGAAAGGCATATAAGTTGTGAGGTCCAGGAACTAGAGCCTTGTTAAGCTTTTAGCAGCAGTTCAGCTGAGATCCATTCGGATTAGGGCACAGAAGCTTTCAGTTTGAGGAAACAGGATCAGCTGAGGAATTGTAAAGGTGAGGTGGCTGTGGCCTATTCTGTTTCTTTGATCATTCAGCATTCACCCCAATACTCTGGGTTTGCTTTTATTAATAAGACCTTTTAAGATTCATCTTACACACAGAAGAACTGGTGATCTGTATTCATGTTTTGAGAGCTTTTGGTTGCCAGTGTCAAAAAACAAACAAAAACCAAAGAAAAACAACAACAACAAAGTGAACCAGCTTGGGAGGAAAAGGAATATATCAGCTTAGGAGGAAAAGTCACTAAACCTCCAAATGGCAGAGAAGGAACTGAATTAATAAACCTTAGATACTAAAGCTTCCCTGGGTCCGTCTCTTCTCTATGTTCCAACTTTGTGGTACCCACTGCACTGGGGCTTCTTCCCACGTGCAGAAGCACATCACTTGTGGTATCTGCTGACCTCATACTGACCATCTTTTAAGAGGAGCAGATTGTTTCTTATAGCTTAAAAAAACAAACAAACAAACAAAAAACCCAAGGACGTATAGATCTGAGCTGGTCAGTTGTGATATGTATAAGACGGTAATTCTCATGAGAATTCTGGACTGCAGTAAGGGGTGAATGATTTCCCAGAATTCTCCTCTCCCGACTTTTGTCTCTTTATTCTTTTTTTTTTCCCCATGTCTACCCCAGTTTGACCTCTTCTTATTGTCACCTCCTTTAGCTGCCAAGTTCATTCTTGTTGGGTCTTAGAAGCCACATCAATTCATGCTTTGCTTTGACCCCTGACTTGCTTTCATAGTGGAATATTTGTGGTCTGAAGACTCCATTCCATACCCAGTCTGGTTGAATACATCACTATGCTCATGTCATCCGTTTCAGAGATGAGGGCAAGGCCAGGGCAGGTGAGGGTAGACATTTCTCCTACCGTCTTCATATGAGCATGTCAAATGAGATCACGCAGAGACCAACCAACAGTGCTCATTCCACTGGGGACCTCAGAGGTAGCACCACTTTAAGAGCCAGCTCACCTCTGGATGCCCTTTGTCAGAGTGAGAGAGTTTATGGACTTTCCCATGCACACTAACTTGGGGCTGGTTGGGGAGAGGGACACATGAAGGGAGCGCCAGGAACAAGAAAAGGTGATAGGAGTTTACAAAAATTCCAGCTCATCCCAGATTCCTCCCATCGCCTCTCCCCTTGGTTTTAAACTTTAATTTATTGAATCGCAAGTTGTTTTTGGACAGCTCCAGTCCACTCCTGTACTCATGTTCCAGCAAGCAAGGAACCACATCTTAGGCAGATAACTTGGAAGAATGAGAAAATGGAAATCGCTCCAAAGAGCTCTAGTCACCAGTGCCCTGTGGTTAGGCTTAGCCCAGTCCCATAGGACAAGAAAGGGACGTCTCCCTTTTTTGCTGCCACATCAAAACTAAGGCAAAATACACAAAGGTTTAGCTTTAGATAAAGGTAGTGTTAGTCACAAGGGACACGTGTATCCATGTGCTCTCTGTGTTCCAAACAATTGCAGGGGCAGCCACGGCCTCTATATAAACGTACAGACCTGAAAATTGTTAATTTATGGTTCAAAATTTAGAACAGGTGATGTATCAGCTCTCTGGGATGCTAGAATAAATAGTTGCAAGCAGGCCATCTTGAAACCACAAAGACATCCTATCCTAGCTCAAGGTGGGGGTAGGGCTAGAGTGCTTCCTTCTCTTTCCCTCTTCCCTCTCCAACCCCTTTATGTTCCAAAGGATTTTGCTTCTTCCAAACTACTTTTTGTTTTCTCTCACAGTCAGTACCTAGGTCTGCATCAAGTTTCCTTTCTGTTTTATAAGCAATTTACTCCTCAAAAAATCCTTATTTTTTTTAGGGTGTACCTTCAATTTGTAATGTATAGATGGAATCATAATCAATTTCTCCTTCAAGCTCTGGCAGGTTTATTGCAGACATGTTGCCTTTTGTTCTCTTTAAGAAAAGTATATATTAAAAGGTCAAGGAACAAGGCAGTAAGAAGATCAGTAGACCCCAGCATAAGACTTCCGGCCTGATACAGCTTCTCTGATGGGAGCTTTGGGTGGTGCCTCTTGTTAGTTGTGCCCCAAAGAACCTCCTGGCATTAACCTGTGATGCCATTTCTCTCCTACCAGCTGTCTCCAGCTAGGCTTACTGTAGCCTTTCATCTCTGTCCCACTGGCAGTGGCTTGTAGCATTGGTGGCTTTCCAACACACCTTCCCGCCACAGCATGTTCTCATCGGAAGAGACTTTGGAGTCAGAGCGGTCTGGTTTCTCATCTTTATCTCCCACTCCATAACTACAGTATTTGTGGCTTGTTGCCTACTCTCTCAGAATCTCAGTTTTCTCATTGATAAGGTGCAGACAGTTAGCATAAAGCTATGCAGTTAATATTAAGTGTGTAGACCAGATACAGAAACAAAGAATGATCCTGTGGTTGGCACATGGGAGTTGCTGGATAAAGGAGAGATATTGTTATTCCAAGAAGGTATTGTAATCAAGAAGCTTGATTTTTGTTTCAATGCTTCCTGTAACAACGAAGATTTGCTCCTAAAAGATTTTTCAGTGGTATTTGGAGCTCCCTAAACTCAACCATCACCCTGTATCACATGCTCTGAGCCCCCTCTCACTAGGCCTTGATGGAGCTGTCTTGGTGACAGCCAACTCTTCCCTGTTCTTGTGGCCCCTTCCGAGTTCCATTTTGCCGAATTCTATGCAGACTCCAGGCTCTGCTTGAACTTTTCCAAGGCATGTAACAGAAACCTCACATGGATTTGAATATATGGCTGTTGAGATCCTTATTTTGTCTTTGTGGGTGGACCAAAGCATCCAAATAAGTCTATAGTATTACAAGACAGTTCAGACTAGATATGGAAACAAACGTTTGATAGACGTTCTATAAGTTCTAAATTAGACTTCTGTGAAATCATGGCTAAGTTTGTATCATGCTTAAACCATAATTGTCGTTTTCAAGCAAATGAAAAAATAGTCTATGGCTTCAGGACTTGTGGCCTTTAAAGATAAGCCCAAATAAAGCCATGTGCTAACTTGTTGCCATAAATGTGGGCCATAAGTGGGTAAGTGGGTAATACCAAACAATCTAATTTAAAAGGTTGACTCTAGTAGCAGCTTACTTCAAATCTCTACCCACTACATCCCATGCCCCTTTGACTGCTCGGATCTTCCTACCAAATGGAGAAAATCTACAGAAATAACAGATGCAATGCCCTAGAAGAAAAAGGCTGAAGATGCTTCATCTGCATCTGCATTCTGAAGTGGAGAGCAAAGGTTTCTGGATGCAGTGCCTGCATGTGAGGACTGAGAGCTAAAGCAGGAGTGTTGCTGAGCTCTGAGGATGCCAGAACACCTGGAGCATCGCAGGGCCCTCTAGAGCTGATGCCCACACCCTCAGCCACAGCCTCAGCCCAAGCTCCTGTTTCATGAGTGTGGAGATCTCTAGAAGGGTGACCTGATGACTTGTTCTGGTTGGGTTCGCATGTTCCTGGATGAAACAGACACAAGTATCTTGAAGGACACAAGTGCTATGAAGAAAACTTACAAAGAAGCCGATGGGAAGGAGCATGTTCACCATCAGTGCTAATTGTCCTTTTCATTTTAACTGGTTTCAGATTCCCCCTCACAACTCAAGAAATGTCATAATAGTCCATCACTAATAGTTGGGGTTTTTGACTCCCAAATTCCAGCCTCCCAAACTGTTGTTAGAATGCAACCTTTATCATCAAAATAAAAGTATCCATTATTGAACCCCCATTTCATGCCCAGCCCATGTCTATATAGAAATTACCAAGATATCATCTGCTACTTCTGGTAAGGTAAGAATAATATTTTGAGGTAGAGAAGAAGGAGACAGAGAGTTTGCACCAGTAGCCTTGGTATATATTTTCTTTGTGAGGGGAAACATACGAAGGAATAATAGCAATGCAAAGCGAGGGGCCTGGGAGACAGTAAGCTTTATTACAGAATGGATAACGGAAAGAGACATGAGCTAAACATGATGAAAAGGGAAAACTGGTGAAGTCCGGCAACTTTTGAAATACATGATTGTCTCATCTTCATTGTTATCATCCATCCATCTAGCATCATCACCGTCACCACCATCTTCAGGACAAAGCTTACTTGGATCTCAGTGCCCTTTATATAACAGAGAGGGATATTCCTTTGAAGGCTGAACAATCATTGATGTTGTTTTCCTGCTCGCTCTGGGATGTTGTAAGGTGCTGTCGTTTGTGACACCCTCCCTCTTATTTGTATGTGTGTAGGTTGAACCAGTGATAGAGAGGGGCCATGAGGGCCTGGTCCACCACATCCTGCTCTACCAGTGTAGCAGCACCTTCAACGACAGTGTTCTGGACTACGGCCACGAGTGCTACCACCCAAATATGCCTGACGCCTTCCTGACCTGCGAAACTGTGATTTTTGCCTGGGCCATTGGCGGAGAGGTAATGTTGATGATGATGAACAATTCACCGCCAGTTATTTGACTGTGCTTCTCCTGCATGTATGGTTGTAGTAGAAAAACACCACTGTCACACAAAAATACATAAAGATTTACTTGTATTTATACTTTTATAGGAAAGGAGTCTTCCCTTAAATGACTGTATTTCATCTGTGCTTGATGAATGGTATTGTTCCAAACCTGAAGTGTCTTGTGGGAATGGTTGGGTTTGAGAACCAGAACTCTTAAGGACTTCCACAGGTTGCTATTTCATGAAGTTGTTATTTTTTTTTTCCATATTTAGGGCTTTACCTATCCACCTCATGTTGGATTATCCCTGGGCACGCCACTGGATCCTCAGTATGTGCTTTTAGAAGTCCATTATGATAATCCCACACATAAGAAAGGTAAGTTCTTTCTTTGTTTTTAACTGCCAGTTTTTCAAATGTCATGTGACTATTGTCTGTAACATAGTTGAAGTGAAATATGGAACTCTGTATTAGAAAGTGTTAACCTGTACAGTTGCCATCCAAATGAAGGTGCTTTTTGAAGCCAAACAGGAATTCTACCATTCAGAATTACACACTAGGACAGTAGCCGTGGCCCAGCGGCGTCTAGACAAATGGGCATATATGGTCACAAATCCTAAGAATACATTCTCATATTTCCCACCAGGCAGTAGGAAAATGGAAGTTCCCTTTGTGATATAAATTAGCTCCAATTATATGTGGTGCTTAAAATAATTTTCCCTCCCTCCCTCCGTACCTCCCTCCCCCCTTTCCCTCTCTTATGCAGATAAGAGGTCCATTTTGAGTGTCTTTCTCAATTGCCCTCCACCTCATTTTTTGAGACAGGATGTGGGGGTTTAAATGAGAATGGCACCCATAGGCTCATTTCAATACGTGGTCCCCAGGTGATGGAATTATTTGGAAAGGATTAGGAGTTGTTGCATGTTGGAGGAGGTGTGTCACTGGAGGTGGGTGGACTTTGGAGCTTTAGAAGCCCATGCCAGTCATTCCCAGTTAGCTCTTTTTCACATGGTTGTTGTCTCAACATGCAAGCTCTCAGCTATTGCTCTCCAGTGCCATGCCTGCCTGTCACCATGCTCTCTACTGTAATAGTCATGGACTAACCCTCTGAAACACTAATTAGAGTCAATGTGAGTTCTCCAATGAAGGCAATCTTAATTATTTTAATCCACAACGTTTCAGCAAACACCGAACATCAACTATGTGCTTTGTTCTGTGTTTAAAGATTAATATGAGTGAAAAAGATACTCTCTCACTTGTAGAAGTTATAGTCTTAGCTGTGTATAGTGGTGCATACCTGTAATCCCAACACTTGGGACCTGGGAGAAAAGGATCAGCCGTTTGAAGCCAGTTTGGTCTACATAGTGAGACCCAGACTCAAAACAAAACAAAATGACTCAAACCAAAGTTACAGTCTGGTAGGAAAGGGAAACAATTAAAATAACATTATATGTTTCTGCCAGTTGATACAAAAGGGATGTATCTGACAATATGACAGTATTTCATTGTTGACCCCAATAAGTCAGATGGATGTGGTGGAAGTCTATAAAGTTTTCCTTGTAAAAACAGATTCTTCATAGATATACGTCGAGGTACCTCTGGGAAAGGTTTCAATTAATCAAATTAATTACAGGTTTATAGTATCTGGGTCACATGTTCTCCCTCCCTTCAGTGACATGTCATGGCAAAGAATGTATTATTTGTCTTTTAACCCCACAAATGCCCACCACATAACTGTTCATGTATCAACCCCTAACCATCTGATGAGTTTGTTATGGATGAAGAGAATGTTAATAGACTGTATAGAGTTAACTTTTAGTAGTTTTCTCTATCCATAGATGATTTCTAAGATGAATGGTTTATAACTGTAAGAGTAAAATGTCACCCCCAAACAATAAGAAATAAAATTTCTATGGTATTCAATTTTATAATGAATGACTTGAACATTTTTTGTTCTGCCATTGTGTTAGATAATTGTGAAACATCTCCACCAGATCACTCAAATATATCCTCCATAGCATGTTGTGTGGGTCTGCAATGATCATAGACAATCTGGTGACTTCTCTTCACAAAGCTAACTTTTGTCTTCCAGTCATTACTGCTTGTATTCCTTTTCCTCATTTTAATTTTAATTTCCATTAAATAAACCCATGAATGGCCCATTTCAGACGAATGTGAAAGCTCTTTTAAAAGTGTTCCAATTCACTCTTTGTTATTTGCTGTTGTTACAGGCTTAATAGACAGTTCTGGGCTGAGGTTTTTCCATACCACTGATATTAGGAAATATGACGCAGGAGTGATTGAGGCTGGCCTCTGGGTGAGCCTCTTCCATACAATTCCTCCAGGGATGCCCGAGTTCCGTTCTGAGGGTCACTGTACTCTGGAGTGCCTGGAGGAGGTAAGCTATGTCACAACTCTCGAGCTGCCATCTCCAGATTAGCACATGGTCTTAGATATTGTGTTGTCCAAGTTTCCTTGCATGTTTATGATGCGTTCATGAACAGCATCTTGTAAAGATGTTGGTGTAATTCCAGTAGGACCTTTGACTGTCTCTGTTAACTCTCAAGGGCTGGAAGAGAAGAATGATGGGGAGGGGCAGAAATGCTGAGGTGTCTTCTCCTTTCTTGGCTGCTTTGGTTCCTCCTTCCTTTGGGCATTTGATGACTTTTCTTCATTTGTCTAGTTTCTTTTTCTTTTTACCATTTTACCTGTTATTTCTGTACTTTTCCATTGTTCACTTTGGCTTTTCTCTTTTCCTCTGCTTTATAGTTTTCTTCTTTTAATAAGAACAAGCAATGTGAAATAGATGGTGCCAAAGGGAAACCGGAAACTGTAGGCATTTCATGACCACTCTCATTAACAGTTTTTCTCTTGAATCAAAGTATTTCAATATGGATCATGTTATTTCTGAAATACAGGATTCTGTGATTGTTCACTGGCAAAGTGGAATGATATGCTGTGCTGAGTCATTTAGACCCTGATTCAAATCACCATGGCAACACGTATCAGCTGTAGAACCTGGGTGAATCATTTAACCCCACTGGGGAGGATGTCCTTTTCTATCTGGGAAAGTAGGGACAGGTTTTCCTTTTGAGAGTTTGCGTTTTCCCATTATTGACCTGCTGCTGTGGTCTTTTCACGGGACCACTGTTTGACTCTTCACCTCCCAATGGAAGTGAAGAGAAAGCCAATCTCACCGTGGCCTGGTACCTTTCCCTTCGTTCTCCTGGCAAATGATGAGCACAAAGACAACAGTCAACTATCCAAATTCAAAGTGTTTGGCAGCTCAGGCTTTTACTTGAATTGCTTCACCTTTTATTTTGTCAGTTATACTTCAAGTATGCCTGAACTGTCTGAGCATGCCTTTGATGGGCTAATCGGGTCCTCCTCGCTGTCCCACAGGCCCTGGGAGCTGAGAAGCCAAGTGGAATCCACGTGTTTGCGGTTCTTCTCCATGCTCACCTGGCAGGCAGAGGCGTCAGGCTGCGTCATTTTCGAAATGGGGAGGAAATGCAGTCGCTGGCTTACGATGATGATTTCGACTTCAATTTCCAGGAGTTTCAGTATCTGAAGGAAGAACAAACAATCTTACCAGTACGCATGCGTGGTCTTTTTCAGGGACTGTTGTGTCTTGAAGTTTATCTCCCAGGATGAAGTAGGGATCCTGCTAGCCAAGAGAATTGCTCATCAAGTTCATAGTCTAAAAGCCACCCACTGTGGGTGTTGCATACATCAGAGGGAATGCGTTTGATCTGCTTCCCAAACTGGAAACTCACTTTTCCTACCATCCCCTGGAGGCAATGCAAGTTCTTGATTAAAGAAAGAAAGAAAAAACAAAACAAAACAACGGAAGAGCACATGTTCAGATCACTGACTAGTGATTCTTTGGGTTGCAATTATGATAATAGTGAAATTGCATGTTATGATATGTTCTCTTGAAAAGGGAACACATTTTACTACTTTCCTTTTTGTGAAAAATGAACCTAGGATAATTCTCCCACCAGAAGAGCAGGGCTGGAGAAATGGCTCAATGGTTAAGAGTCTTGCTATGCAATCATGAGGACTTGCCTTCAAGTCCTCAGTAACCTTGTAGAAACTGGAAGTATCCTTGCATGCCTATGACTGGCATGTTGGGGGACAGAGCTGGGAGTTGGAGGACAGATGCACACATGTCACACACACAAACCCAAGCAAAGGTATTAGACATAGTTAATTATTCTTTGCTTTATGAGCCAACTTGTAGCAGCTCTTGGGGCTAGGGTGTAAGAAGAGAATTATATGTCTTGCAATAGTGAAACCTTTCATTTTTCTTTAATTTTATGAAGCATTGTCTCCCTTCAAATATTGTCCTTTGCCCATCAGGCTCAGTAGTCACACAATTTCCTGTCCTTAAATAGACTACTAAAAGTTAAATATTTACACTTTTTGTGAAATGACAGTGGCATACGAGTTTTCTCTAGGTGAGTGAGGCTTGCAGTAGAATGTTTTAGATGGAGTGAACTGTCAGGAAAAAGACAAAATGTTGGAAGAAAGTGTGAAAAAATAACTAACTAATGAAGAGAAAGGGGACCTATTTTTTTATTTTAATGACCACACTTTACTCACAGCTCTGACTCATTATTCCTTTTAGAAATTTTTATACACCTTGACAAACATAAGATATTTTGAGAAAGAGTGGTTTGTTGTGATTCTTTCCATACTACTAGTGCATCACTTTCTAATGGGTGTGCTGTGATTAGAGCCATATGAAAGCTGCGATATTGATCTTCAGGTGCAGGGAGGAAAACCCGGGACTAGTGCCAGGGATGCTAGACTCCAGCCCATGAAGAGTTGCTCTGTGCACTCAATAGGATGCTTCTTTTTCTCCTTCTTCTCCTGGGCCCTGAGAATCAAACTCAGGCTGTTACTAGCATGAACTGGTATCCATTGAAACATCTCACTGGCCCTTTAAATCTGCTCTCAAAAGTTAGATTCTTACGCAATTTGTTAAATGACACCAGCAGAAATATCTTATCTACATGGTGGAGAGCTATAAAAATATCATCATTCTTCATGTCTGCTGTAACATTCAAAAAGTTGGAAAGCACTAAAACAATTAATTACTATTAATTTATAAGGAAATAAGAACATAACTAAAGATGTTTAAGGATGATCATGGATGCCTAAGTAATCACAGTAGGATCTTGACTAATGTTTCATTAAATAATTCATCTGTACTAAAGAATGAATACTAATTATGTCATTAAATCTTCTCATAAGAGCCGTGCAAAGTGCTGATTTTAATCACTATGCTCGGATGAACAAACTGTGTCTGGAATTGTTCAGTTTCTTACCTAGGTATCCTAGGTGCCAGACTATTGTAGAGTCTGATGTGAACTGAGAGAGCCCTCTTATTTGCTTGCTTGCTGATTGCATTAACACACTGGAGTTAAGCAAATCCAAGTCTTCTGAGTCCAACTGCCTGATGCTTTCCCTCATACAATAACTATAAACTGCTGGTCTAATGATCCGTTAAATAAACAAAATGACCTCAAACTCTAACCTGAAGCCTCTTGCTTTTGTTTTAGGGAGATAACCTGATCACTGAATGTCGGTACAACACCAAGGACAGATCTGGGATGACTTGGGTAAGAAAATATTATTCTTAAAGTTCATTTAAAGAGAAGAAATAACCTTTGCTTTTAAAGACCAAAACTAAAAGGCAAAGTCCGTTCCTATATTGAAACAAAACTCTGAAAGTCTTCAGCATGAAGCTTCACAGAGGTAAAGCAAGAGCTGTGTTGGTGTTTTATCAGACTTCAAAACCCTGATGGAACTGCAGTAATGACTATGCTTGTAATTTATTGGTGCTTCAGGAAATCTACCCTTCCTTATCTTTGTCCTCACTAGATAGATAAGGAATTAGCTTGTCTCTACATTACTTGGGTCTGCCTGGGTGTTTACTTAGTTAAATCCACTTCAAAAGGAAGAATGAAGTACATGAACTCAGAGCTTCTGACCCAAAAGGAAATCTGGTCCCAACAGAATTACTGGGGACTTCTGCCAAACTCTGAATAAATAGATATTTCATGCCTTGCTTAGTCTCTGCTAGGAACATAAATAGAAGTCATCTCCCACCAGCCTATTTTATTAAGGGAACACAATCTTCACTCTAAAACTATATACAAGGCATGAAGTAGGCCAATATCCACTTTTGGCAAAATATTGACAGATTGCCACCTGTTTTATATGTAAATCTGTTATAACCGGTTAGAGTTTAGATATATAAAGCTGAAAAGTCAGAAAATATATCTTGCCAATTGAGAGGTTGAAGGAAAAAGATACAATTTATCTAGAAGAGGCAGAGAAAAAAAACCCTAAAACTTAAGACTATCATAGGGGGGAGAAAAAGGCAGTAGCCAGGAATAGGAGGGAACTGCCTTACCTAGATCAAAGCTAGCTATGGCCAAATCTGTAGCTAATAGTAAATCAAATGCTTAAAATATTTCTTTACATTTGTAAAGAATGTGGGGACATTTTTTTTATCACTGTCTTTATTGGGTGTTGTGATGAAACTTCATTCTGTCTTATTGTAAAAGAATGAAAACAGAATCATAAATATCAAGAAGGAAAAGGTGAAAGAGTAAAGTACATCCAAACCTCCCCAAGTTTATATTTTAAAGTAATTGCAGTTTAACATCAAAGAGTAATCTTGAAGTTAAATAATTGAAAATAAGAAGTTACATAGAAATAAGATCCAACATTAGATATGGTTAATCTTGCAGATAAAAATATAAGTATTTGTGTGAGACAATAAATATCAGCCAGAGAATTTAAGAGACACTGTTGTGGGAGGCCAGCTCCCACCTTTTAAAGGGTTCCTATGAGGAGGAGAGAGGGATAAGAAACTTTTAGATAGAAAGATAGCAGAGAGGAGAAAGACAGAAACACGAGATAGCTTTGGGAGGACCTGGATCAAAATCCAATGGTCCTTCTTCAAAAGGGCTTTTTATAAGAATGCCAAGGGACAGGGCAAAAGACCTCCCCCTTGCTAGATCAAAACACACTGCACAGCCAAGTGTAGACCCTTCTAAACACCTGGTCACCACCCCTGTGGTTAAATCATCCTCTTATGCAGACCTGCTGGGTAAAGCAAGCTCGGATTCTCGGACCTTGAATAAGTTCTCACTAGGAAACCTCTGTGGGTCTCTACAGCTCTCCCTTCTTAATGTATTGAAGAGCCCCTCAGTCTCCTCAGATAGACTATGTCTGTCTTAGGTTGTCTTTCTTCCCTAATCAGCCTTACTTGTCGTGGAGATATGCTTTCCATCAAGTGTACTCTGCCTTAGGTTGGCAGCTAGAAAGAAGAACATTACTCATCCCTGATTACCAGCCTCTGGCAGGGGGAAGTGCAGAGCTTAACTGAGCTCTGAGTCAGGTCCCTACTAAGAGCATGCAAATAGTTGGAACAACCACATTAATCCCTAGGGCTGCCACACTGCCCAATAAAGGAGTAGAGAATGACCAAGATGGAATGTCCTTTTTGAATGGGTCTAAGATGTCTATATCAGCCTTAGCTGTGCAAGTCCTTTTTTAAATCAATAAATTCTCGATGCAAACACATCAAATAAATCAATAAACTCCTGATGCAACTGCATTAAACTTAAAGATTCCCTTAGCTTCACCAAACCATGGTTCATTAATATCAACAGATTAACATAATTCTAGTATGAATATTACTATACATATTTACAACTAGCATGACTATTACTATGCATATTTACAATTCTTACAAACTTATATTAAAAACAAACTCTATAGGACTATTTACATTTTTACAAACTTTAGCAAACATCTAAAAGAGATCTCTTAACAGAACTATTTACACTTTCTTCCAACAAGACAAAGAGTATATGAATCGTGAGCCACCACAGTTAAAATTGTAGGTGAACTCAAAACTGTTTCATTTCTGAAGTTCAAAGTTCAAAAAGTCAGTTCTAATAACAGTCTTGTAGTTCCCCTGAAAGTTTCAAACCAAAGCCTAATTTGTCAGCAGCTTTAGAGTCTTTGAATCCAGCTCCCTCGACCCTAGTATTCAGTGAGTGCCACTGCTAGGGGGCTGTAACACTCAGGATGCCACTGCTCTTCCCCACCATCCCCAGCCACCTTCTCCGCCCAGCCCTCCCAGCCATTCTGGAGCCAGTGGAAGTGTGTCCAGTGGTAGATGGTCATCTGGTCAAGGCTCAGTCCCTTTACCCAAATTCATTGCAGTTCCCCTGAATGTAACAAATCAACTAAGTTCAAACAAATGTTGCTGATTCTTCACTCCCAGCTACAGAGGCATTTTCAGTTAACTTTCCATAGGAGAGCTGCCCTAGGGCAAAGGTGGAATTACCATACTGAGCTGCCTTTCTGCTCAGCTAGTAAGAGTCAAGAACTGTATCTTAAAGGAGCCATGCATTGCTTTGCCACTAGCAATCAGAAGCTGTGTGCCTCTGGGCTCTATTTCATTCCAGCTTTTACAGTCTCAGTCCTTGAATACCAAATAGTGACAAAACCTTTGTCCCAAACTCCTTCTCAGAAGTCTGGGGGACCCCCTTCATCTCCTACTTTCCCCAGACTGCAGGATGGAACATTAATGTCAGGAATACAAGTTCGGCTGCTCTCACTCCAAATCCTCTGGGGGAGTATCATCAGCTACAGTGTCATCAGAGCTGACTGACATTCCTCTGTTCCATGCACTGCACCAAGTGCTCAGGCAGACATCAAGCTTTATTTGGTGACTGAGGGTACAATTCCCCCCTCTTAATTATTTGAAGCTGCATCTTAAGACTGCCACAAGCTCAATGATGCCTAGTCCTTGATAGACTTTTGTTAGCCCTATGTTTCCCTCTTTTGCATCTCAGGCTCAACCCAGGTTCTTTATTTGCCCTTAAGCTTTTTCCACACCCAAAGCAACTTCCTGGTGTCCCAACAGCTCTCCCTTGCCATGAGCCCTGATTTCTAAAGAGGATCTCAAAGCAGCCTGACAAGTGGCATTAGCATTTTAACTGCCTCCTGACAGGCAAGCTTTGGTCATCCATTTCTAGTCCCCAGGAGGTAATATTTCTAAGTTTTCTAACAAAGCTTTGGCAAAAGTAACAATTGGGGCTGTGCCAGCAGCAAGCTGTTTTTAACTCCTTAACCTGTTTAAAATGAATTGGACCATGCAATCACATGATATTTCCCTGCATGTGTTGCTGCTCAATTACAGGGAACATTTGAAAGCGTTGCACCTCTCCCCTCTGCTAGCTGCCTCCCAAATACTGTCTTGAAGAGGAGATACAGTGCTAGCAGTGAGGATTTGCCATGCTCTGGGAGGTTTTTGTGCCAGGGCAATTATGGGTGACCTTTCCATTCTGACAGATGACCCCCTAGGTGAGTCTAATCCACCCTTACAGAAGAAAATGAGACCTAGAAAGGAGAAACTTGAAGTGCATCCAGTATTTGAGAAAGAGAAATTACTAAGTTTTTCAAGCACTTTAGTTCCTCCCTTGTTTCATCCCAAGACTTCTGTTCCTTAAACTCGGCTTGATGGCCAAGAGGGAAGTGACTCTGATTGAACAGTGTTGTAAAAGTGTTCTCATCCAGTGGCAGTTCCAGCAGAGCAGAAGGTATTCTTCTGTCCATGTCCGCCTCAGGGAAAATTCCCCCCTGCTGCTTAGGGATTAGATCCAAACTGTACTGAATTAATGCCAACAGGCCAACAGCTTCCACGGGAATCTTTTCCAGCCAATGTTCCTCATAATATTTTTGCATTTTGGCTCCAATTCTCTCCCAGGAGTCTGTGTCCAGAGTCCCATAGTTGGAAAACCAAGGACAGTTTCTCTATGAACTCCAGGAACCTCTGTACTTGTTACAATTCTGCCTTAACTCCCCTAGTTTTCAAACTTTCTACAAGCAAATATACAAGTATCTGCTTACTATTTCCCTGCCCTGTAGCAGCTTTTCTTTCTCAGACTTCTAAGTCTGTGGTGGCTGCTTGTTCCTGGATGCTATTTTGAGGTCCAGCACTAGGGAAATTCTACTCTTACCCTAAGTTTCTTCCTACATAATATTCCTATACCTAAACCCTATATTTTTACCTAATTTGATAGAAAAATAATTAAGAGAGAGAGAGAAAGAGGGAAACAGAGATACTTGCTGCAGCCTAATTTTTTATAGACAAAAATTAAGAGAGAGAGCGAGAGAGAAAGAGAGAAACAGAGAGAGAGATACTTGCTGCAGCATAATTTTTTATAGACAGTTTTAGCTCACAAAGAATAAAATACCACAGCCTTAACCTTAATACAAAACCAGACATGTCCAACTTCTTCCCGTGATATTTCTGTACTCTCACTTACTTCTTCTGCCCCCAAGTCCCTAATTCTGGTGCAAAGACCTCTCCCTTGCTAGATCAAAGCACACCACACAGCCAAGTATAGACCCTTCCAAATACCTGGTAAGCAGGCTCATGGTCAAATCATCCCCTTATGCAGCCCTGCTGGGTAAAGCAAGCTCAAGTTCTCAGACCCTGAGTAAGTTCTCACTAGGAAACCTCTGTGGGTCTCTACACACTGTTTTTATGTATAGAATGCTCAAAGTATACTACACATTTATATAAAAGATCCCTACTGAACCCAGTATTGTGTATAACTTATTATACAGCAATGAAAAAAAATCAATAAAACCAAAAAAGGAAAAACTAAGTAAAATGAAGAAAAACCTACTTATAGTGGTCTATAAATGTATGTGATTCCAGTGAAAGAAATTTAGGGAAATTTCATGATTTGGGGAGTTTGGTATGCTAATTAATAAACCTTTGCCTAGTCACCACTAAGAGCTTCTCTTTCTTCATTTTTGCAAAAGTGTTTGCTGTTTTAGTTTTTACATGCATCCAAAATATACTTGGAGGATCGAAGGGTCAAGAATAGGAAAGACGGCTAACGAGAGTCAGATGGGAAGTGAGCTAAATCAAACCTTACTTTACAGCTGTGGCAACTAATCCAGGGTGGTTTGAGTCCACAGTTAGAATTCCAGCAACAAACCTATGCATCCTTCATCTGGAAATGTGGTTGTGGATAAGTCAGGGTGTCTGGATTAGTGAGGCATTGTGGGTGTTTTTATTTAATGCTGACCTGATCGACTGCTTATAATGAGAAAAATAAATTTGTCTTTTTATAACTTTCCCCCTTTCTGTTATTTGGATCGCTTTTATCAATCGGTTTTAAAATTTATTAATTTTTCCCTGGGTTGGAGCAAATATGCTGTTGAATTCATCTTGCGGACTTTCAGCTCTTAAGCATCCATTTTTCTGGGTTTTCTCTTTGCCACTCCTGAGCTCTTCCCGCATTTTGATCATATTTGCCTCTAACTGCTTGACTTCTGCAGCCTTCGTTAATCCACATCTGTATCCTCTCACAGTTCGTGACTAGTGACATTTTTTTTTCTTGAGTAAAAAATAACAGTTCACTGTCGCCTTAATAATTTTTGCTTGAAAACTGGGCAGTGAAAATTGTTGAAGCAACTCTAGATTCCTTAGATACAGTGGAATATTACCTGCTTATCGTTAAAAGGTGTTGCCCATTGCCACCGTAGCACATAGCTACTGATATTTATAGACCTAAAAATAATATAGAAAATTCAGGTCAGCTGAGAAAACACTCCAAAAGTCCATGGGAGGGAGAGGCAAGAGGCTAGGGAATTCAAAATCAGCTTGAGCTCCATGAGACTCTCTCTCAGCCTCATAACCCTGAATAATTCCAACAAAGTCATTTGTAACATGCAAACATCACCAGGAACCTCTGAAATGTCTGCTGTGGCACAAATTTATATCAGATCAATAGAACTCTTCAGGACTTTAATAGATTATCTAAAAAGGCACCCCTTTTTTGTTTTTGTTTTGTTTGTGTTAGAAGAGCACTCTTTAAAGAGATAGAAATAATATTAATTTTTAATTTTTCAATATTTTTTTAAAGTTAAGAGTCCTTTAAGTTAATAATTCTCAAAAGAGGCAGAGGCAAAAGGATTATGAGTTCAAGGCCAACCCTAGTAACTTAGTGAGACCCAGTATTAAAGCATTTTAACGAGAGGCTCAGGCTAGAGCTTAGTGGTAGTGGTTTGTCCACCAACTCTGAGACTTGGACTTGACCCTCAGGACCACAAGAAATAATAATAAGCTGTTACTTACAAATGATAAAGACCAAATGTATTTCAGAACTGGGGATCTGCATGACACTGTTGGTGTTGTGTTCTGTGTGTGAGAGCTGGGGGAAACTTTGCAAAATAAAACATCTCTATTTTCAGGGAGGACTAAGCACCAGAAACGAAATGTGTCTCTCCTACCTTCTTTATTATCCAAGAATTAACCTGACCCGGTGTGCCAGCATCCCGGACATCATGGAACAGCTGCAGTTCATCGGTGTGAAGGAGATCTACAGACCCGTCACGTGAGTGGCAGTGAATTATAGACATCCAAGAGTGGTTCTCATCTCCATATTGAGACATTATGGGCTATTTCATGTGCTGCTCTTTTTAATTGCTTGTAACTCAGGAGACCAAGTAAGCGTCTTGGTTGCTATGTCCAAGTTCCTCCAAAACACCCTTGGGATCATTGATTGCTGGGAAGACCTAAAGGATCCAGCCATTAGCTGTACTCCTGGATAAAGTTATTACCAGGAAAGGATACAAAGGGAAATCAACAAAGGAAAAGGCAAAGTTCAGAGCACGAAAGCTCCCAGAGACCTCTCCAGGTAGCCACAGAGAATACCCATCCAATTGTGATAATGTCCCTACAGAGGTCTCCTAGATAATTTTCAGAGTGGCTATGCCTGGGCTTTTTAATGGAGATGCCCCTGTAGAGCTGTCTGCCTAATGCATGCCCAATTTGCAGACATGCCGATAGAAAGCAGGTGTTCAGCACAAAGCATATTGATTATAGTGCTGAGCCTTTTGATCATTTAGAGGAAGTTTTATATCAATCTTGGAAATTGTCAACTATTTAAGTTGCTAACCAAAAGTGAACCGTGTGGTCAGACTTTAGACACGGTCTTCCTGCATGACTTAGGTTGACTTCCAATTTTCGATCCTCCTGCCTCTGCCTCTCAGGTGCTAGGATTCTGGTTATGTGCCTCCATGTTCAGGTAAGAAGCAGGCATTTATGAAGAGCAGTTTCAGACCTGCTTTGTAAACACTGTATGATTGCATATCATAGAAACTAGTATAATTAGATACAATGATTTTTTCTTCTCCTCTTAGGGTTATATTCTAGAGTTTGGGGGGGGCAACGGTAAATAGACAAACAGATGGGCATTAAATAGTAGTGGTTGTTATAAAACAGTGAAAATAATGAAGGAAGTGAGTAACTGTTGCCAGCAGAAGACTCAAAACCTTTCTGGGAAGTAACATTTGAGCAGGGACCTACAGACTGAGGAGCCAGCAATGGAAAGATAGGCAAAGATGTTGTATGCAGAGAAAAGAGAGTGATGTGTGCATATATCATGAGCCATCTGGGTTTGAGAATGAACAAGAGGATGCCTTTGGCTGGGGCAGAGCAGAGATTGGCAGAGACAGAGGATGTGGTATCAGAAGTAGACTGGGCCACAGAGGCCGTTATGAGTAGTATGAAAAGAAGTCACTGTAGGATAGGGGCAAAGTCAATTTGGCGAGGGTGAGAAGGAAGGACCACAGGAGGATAAGATGGGGAAAGGGTACTGATGAGGAAATTACTGTGATTGTCCACTGAAAGCCAAGGGCACCTTGGACCTAGGCGTGACATCATGCTAAGGATGCATTATGGGAGATGCTGAAAAAGAGTTTATGTTCTCAGGAACAGTGGCACAAAGCATAAGGATGGTTGGTGGAAATTTATGGATGATGTAATGTGTCTTAATGGGAAGATCTTTCTGATAATTAAGACTTTACAAAATGAAAAAGACTGATGCAATTGGACAAACATATACACAGATTTTTGAGAGTGCTTTTAAGAATAGGATAAAAAAACATTTAATGAAGACATGATCAAATGTGGATAGTCAAAGAAAACATATAATAATTTATGTTCCAAATAACCCAAGAATTAGAAATTGCAAACTAAATGCTTTCTTGTTCATCGTGTGTATATATGCTTTCCTCCGCTCCTTTCTAAGCCCTGCTGTGACCACGAGTGCAGAAGGCATCATCTAGTCATCACTAAATACTGATCACAAAACACTTCTGTGAATTGAGCAGCAGTCACTAAGTCTGTTCACATCCATTAGTTAATTTAACCTTCTTGCACATAATCCCAGTTGGGAGAACAGGGCGTGGGACTTCAATTCTACAGGGGAGAAAACAGAAACTAAGATTAGGAAGCTGCTTGACACTGCACAGTATATCATAAATGGGAAAATTAGGGTTCACAATCCAATATCCTCTTCACAACCTACACGTGGAAGAATTTTCCGGATGTTCAAACCTTTCGAAATGAAAGTATGATGTGATTAGATAAAAGTACATACGGTTAATAAACTATTAATAGACATCAAAACAATGCATAAAATGTAATTCTAAAAAACACTAGGACAGGGCACAGTGAGGAGACTCAGTGGGAAAAGGCACTTGTTACCAGGCAATTGAGGACCTAAGTTCAACCCCTGGGAACCTAAGGGTATGATTTGTTTGAATATTTGGATGGTTGGATTTCGGCACATGTGTGTGTGTATGTCTTTGTATGTGTTCATGCATGCATGTTTGTGTATTGCAATGCTGGAGATCAAACTCGGAGCCTGGCACATGGCAGAAAAGTGATGTACCATTGAGTTATACCTCTAGCTTCCCAAATATTCCTATCATACTGCTCCTTACCTCAAGTAGATTTTCCCCTTTAGAATATATTCTATACCCCAAATAGGAAATTTCCTAATTGTGTGATTATTAGCAAAAATGCAAAAAACAAATGGCTGTATGTTTACAAATGAATAGATGTACCTTGCTTCATCCTTTATGATCACCATGGACTGGGCATCTCTACAGATTCCTTTCACTGACTGATGGACTTTGCCAGTGTCCTTAATTTCTATCTTCCTGGGAAATGCTACATTTGTGCCTTTGTCACTTGGAATGACAGGAAGAATTACTTTCCAAAACTGGGTTAACTGTGGGCTGTCATTACCCAGAACAATAGTACTTTGTCTTCTTGTATTATAGCTGTATAATTTTTCTCATCTATTGAGAATTTTCCCCAGATGTTTTCTCCTCTTTTATTTAAGAAAGTATTTTCTTTTTTTTTTTTTGAAAGTATTTTCTTTTTAAGAGGCAAGGGCTGAGATACAGTGTTTTCCAGACTAGCCACATACCCATGACAATTCTCCTGTCTCAGTTTTTCAAGTTATGGAATTATAGAGGTGAACCTCCAAAACTGGCTTCAAATATTTGCTTTCAACGTTGACACTTCTCAGTATTCATCTTCCACACTTTATTTATTATAATTTATTTTGTCTTTATTTCCTATGCCCTGTAGTCTGCCTCTTGAACTTGAACTTGAGTTTTTAATCATTAAATTAAATTCATTAAATCCATATTATTAAACTCACATAATTAAACTCCAAGAGGAAACAATTTCTATAACTTTCTCCAGTTTCATTCGTTCCTACTTTCTTCTGAAATCACTTTTCCTGTATTTTTAAAGATTTTTTTATTGTGTTTAATTGTGTGTATGGGGGTGGGTATGTGCACATGAGTGTTTGTGCTCACAGAGGCCACAGGTGTCAGATGCCCTGGAGCTGGAACTATAGGCAGCTCCCTTCCGGTGCTTGGGTGCTGGGAATTGAACTTGGGTCAACATATGCTCTTGACCACTTAGAAATCTCTACAACCCCCTTTTATTCATATTTTATAAGTATTTCATAAGTTGTACCATGTGATTGTCTTTAGCCTTGTGGTTTCATGAGTCCCATCTCATTTCTTGCTTATTCTGAGGGCTTCTGTCCAAAACCTCATCACACATATGTGAACCTAGGCTTTCTTCTCGCCACACCACAGCTGGAGGATTAGATGAGTCATTTTCTGCACACATATTTTGAGAGGAAAGGGCTGTAGGGTGGGACTGGATGCTCCCTGGTTGAATGTGTGTATTGTCCCTGCCTCGGATTTATTGCTGCTGTTAGGAGCCACCTTCTCTCTGGTGGGCTGAGTCACTTTCGTGGAGGAATGTGTCAGCTTTGGAAGGGGATGTCCAGTCTCTTGCCACCCTGGAGACTGCCTTCTGTCTATGAGACTCCATCTAGCTATGTTCCTTCCAGTCCTTCACCTGGGTTGTGCTTTACTGAGACAGATTTCCCATTGTCCTTCATTAACAATCAGAAGGTTACGACATCGTCATATATTTTGTTTTGTTTTCTTCTTGATGATCTGCTTCCAGCTGCTGTGTTCACCTTTTATGTCAATTGCTTGGGGCATAATTTAAAATTAAGTGTACCTATCTTTAATGAGATCTTCATAAGATTTCATCAATGTCACACCTATCCTACCCAATCAGAACATAAAGAGGCATGGCAATCCCACCTCCTCCATAAAGTTCCAGGAAGCTGGAAATCTGCTTTATGTCACTATATGTTAATTTTTTTCTTTCCTGAATTTTATATAAGTGTGGCTGTAGCCTGTGCTTCTGTGTCCGGCTCCTTTATTAATAATGATGCTGGAATTCACTTGTATTTGTGGCTGTTTCACTCTATGCCTTTTTCTCGCTGAGCAATATTCCCCTGGGTGGGTCCACTTCCTATAGGCTCATCACTGTGGAAATACAGTTTCAGTGAGATGCAAACGTTCAGACCACAGCAAGGGGTACCAGGACCAACCCTGACGTTTCTAGTAAGTCCCTCCATTGTTTGGCATTTTGCATTCCCAGAACACTCTACAGTTAATCTTCAGAATGACAGCAAGAAACTTCCCTTAAGTCATCTGTGAGTGTGTCTGTGTGATTTCCTTTTCACTTTTATACACGTTTCATATATTATCAAACTGAGTCACTTATTACTGAATGGTAAGAGCTCTTTATATTATGGATATTCATCTCCTGTTAGATACTGAGCCATGGATAATTTCTCTCAATCTATAGCTTGATTTTCATTGTTTTACTGTTGGCTGAGGTTCCTTCTGTCATTTTGTCTTTGTTTTGACTTTAGAAATCCCCTCCAAGAAATCTTTGAAAACTATACATTGTGAATATTTTCCCCTCTGGAACTTTAGAGTTGAACTTCTATGTTTAGATTGATGATTCATTTTGAATAGATTTTTCTTGTAGCACAAGGCAAATCCAAAGCTCAATGGTTTTCCAAATACATATCAAGAACCATTTGGTGAAAGAACACTGCCTTTAAATTTTCTTTATATTATTATTAATGTGTGTGTGTGTGTGTGTGTGTGTGTGTGTGTGTGTGTGTGTGTGTGTGTGTGTGTTTAGGACAACTTGCAGGAGTCAGCTATTACCTTCCACCATGTGTTCCCTAGGGATAGAATTCAGATTGTAGGTGGCATCTACCTGCTGAGCCATCTTGCAGGCCTGAAAACTGCCTTTTTACTATGAAATTTGGAATTTTTGTTGCAGAGTTATTTGACCATATGCTGACTCTGGCCTGGACTCTGTTCATGGCTATGTACCTAGGTTTACTTTGGTACACACTTGATTTTTGTAGTCCTAGAGGAAGACTAAATAGCAAAACACAGTCTGTAAAGTCCCACTTCTTGTTACCTTTTCCCAAATTAATTTGATAGTCTAGGCTCATTATATTTTCACATTTAAGATTAAGAGAATTTATCGATTTCTTAAAAACAAATACCCAAACAAAAACCTAAAATAATATGACTGTAAACGCTACAGAAAGCTCAGGACATGCAGAAGGAACCCATTAGCCACCAAATAAAAACTAGACAGCCCCAATTAGCAATATAACAGCCCCTGTTTCCATCCCTGGACAAGAAGTTTAAAAACAGTCAAGACCAAAGGAGATTTATATGGGTGATATGGAGTCCCTGTATCGACTAGAAAGAACTGACATGTTAACCATAGTCTATCTACTCCATGAACATAGTATGTGTCACTCATTAAAACATTTTCTCCTTCTCTTCTTATAGATTTTAGTATAGATGTTTTCACCTGTTTTATTAATAATAATTATCTTTTATGTTTTAATACCTTTTGTGTGTTAATTTTGTAATGTGTCTCTTGGCAATTTCCAGATCTTGGATTTTCTCCAGTTTGTCTTTAGATTAGGGTTCGTCTTTACATACTTGTTCATGTACTTAGTCATTTTTGACTGTATGTATTTTGTGTTAATGATCACTATACTGTTCCTAATTCTTTAATATCCCTGTCAGTGTGACTCTAGAATAAAGGTTTAGGGCCACTGATCTTTACTATTAAGGCCTGATTCACTCTCCGGTCTCTGAGATGGATCTCCGAGATGTCACTGAATGCCTGTGTCATCAGCAAAGACTCTCTGCTCTGGCTATTTGGAACTTGAATGTGTACCAGTCAAGTGAGCTCTCAGAATTGTAGTTTTGTTTTGTTTCTGTTTTTTTTTAATAGTTCCCAGTTACTCTTTGCCTAACCTTGTGCCATTTTATCTTAAATCTGTTTGACTCATTAGTCAAGCACGTATTTAGTTACCCCTCCTACAGACTTAAAGAGCTCTCTGTCTGTGATATATTCCTCTGTAGCACTCTACTTTGAAACTTGCAAAACTTCAGACTCCGTTAATTCTGACTCTTGTCTCATTAATTCATTGAGATTGTCATTTTATGGCTCAGAAATTCTCCTTTTAGGCATTGTGACCCAGGGCGTGCTCACAGGCAGAACTCTGGGTGAACACAGTGTTCAAATATGACCTGTGTTCATTTCCTTTGGGGTTATAGTTTTTTCCTGCCTGTTTTCCACTCTCCTAACCCAGACATTCTGTACAGCTTTGTTAATGAGTGTTGGCATTTATCACAGTAAGTTGGTGTCTGTTACTCCTCATGGCTGGGAATAAAAGTCCATTAAAGAGCATGTTGTTTGTTTTTACTAATTTTTGACCATATGTTTATTTGTGTGATAGAGGTTGAATCTGTAAAGCTATTCACTCCACTGTATGGACCTGGCCCTGCTTCTTGGCTGAAGTTACCTAATTTCTTTCCTTCTCCCCACACCTCTTCCTGTTCCCAAGAATGACTCTAGCAGCAAGACCTTCGAAACAGTCGTGAGGTTCCAGGCAGATACTAGGTCTAACAACTACAAGTTATTTTCTTCCATCTCGTTTTACATTATACAGAGCGGGAGAGCCATGTCTAAAGTCATTACATGTGAAATGATTCATTGGATGAACTGAATTTACAAATAAAATTGCATGCTTTTTGCAAAGAAAATTAAAATACACTCTGTGCTACTGTGGGTAGTAGTACATTTTGCTGTGTTATAAGAAAAATGTATCTCGGAGTTTAAATTCGATTTGCAAAGAAAAATTATCCATCAGTATTAAAGCATATTAACACAATTGTTCAAATCAGCTACAGTGATTATTTATAATATCATTTTATTTATACGTGTGTCTGTGTAGACACACCGGAAATATGCTGCTTTAGTATCTATAACATTCTCAATTCCTCCAACTGAACCCTAGTCCCAATAATAGCAGGGGTACTAGTTATTTTAATTAGTTTATTTATTTATGTTAGTTTATTTATTTAATCCCGCCACTATTTCTGATGGAAAGCTTAGTCCTTTTCAGACAAATAATTAGCACACTTGCTTTTGCGATGCTTCTGTCCTCTCTCCTCAGTTCTCCAGGGAGTAATCTGAGCTGTGTGGTTAGAAAACTTGGAAGGTTTTTTGGTTAGAGGTGACAAAAGGGACATTTATTACGAAGGGTGGAAAGAGACAAAGTATGAAGCAGAGAGGCTCAGAGGAGGCTAGTCCTGCATTTTCAGGTTCCCAGTCCTCAAGCACTGACTCTGATACATGGGCCATTCAGATTGCCTCTCGTCTCCCTGGCTGCCCTACCAACACACGTAGTTGCAGCTTTCACTTTTTTTTTTGCTGTGAATTCTCCATAAATATTAACTTACTGGCTTATTATAGTATCAAAGCTTTCAGAGTCAGCTCTGCAGAATGCTTGCAGTGTTCACTTTGGCCAGCAAAGCTGCACAAAGGTCACATTGACCACCGCATTAATCACACTGAACCCCTTAGTAAAAGTCCAGGCGACCCCTGGTGGTGTTTCAGGAGATTGCAGGTAAATACTTGCCATCCAACCCCTGAACCGCCTCCATTTCCATTTACAAAGTTGATTTTTTCCCTCTTTCTTTCTTTCCCTTTTTCTTTCCCTCTTTCTTTCCCTCTTTCTTCCCTTCTTCCCTTCTTTCTTTCTTTCTTTCTTTCCTTCTTTCTTTCTTTCTTCCCCTCTTCCTTCCTTTTCTTTCTTTCTTCCTTTTCTCTTTTCTTTCTTTCTTTCTTTCTTTCTTTCTTTTTTTCAGTATAGATACCTTGTCTCTGTAAAGGTAAATGTTATTTTAATATTGAATATCAAACTACCCTACATATAAAAAAACTAGCAGCAAATTTTAAATGGCAGACTATGCAAATTTAACAGACTTCTTTCTAGTCAAGGTTTGCTCTATGGCAATTCTGGGTCATATCTATAAGTCACCACAATTTGGTTAGAAAATGCTATAGATTTTAGAAAACTGCACGACACGTTTGACGTAATGTGATGCCGACTGCTCCTATTACAGTACCCAACATTAAAGATTGTGTGAAATAACATATTTAAGACTCCACAAAGTTGTATTGACTTGAATTAGAGGGAGGGATTAGGGCTGAAGGACAGAAGCCTACTAAAATAGTACCCACTTTTCTTATTTTCTCAGTTCTTAGAACAGATGAAAAATAATTTTCAACTTTGTCATGAAAATATTACTTTTATAACTTCCCACCCCTCAGATTTATAGTTTGTGTATCTTGTTTAAAAAGATAACATCCAGGGTGCCTAAGCAAGCTGCCCAGGTTAGAGAGAGGTAGAAACAAGCCAATGAACACATGTGAGGACCCAGCATTTAAACTGTGGATTCAGCAGCTGGGCATGATTATCTGTGACTACCAGCAATCCCTAAATCATCATTTGGGGCTGTCACAGGCTATCGGTCGCTCATGATAATCTTGTGTAACAACTACGAATTAGTTAATGTCAAGTTTTGGACATGTAAATAGTTAGACCTTTCTTTTTTAGAAATCAATAATATGCAGCAATGGGGGGAGCAGTCTCCTGAATATCCTTTCAAGCTGACTAAGACACATTCGTGTTATCTCTTCTTTCTTTGGCGTTTAAAATCATGTGTCTTATTTTAAAAGGGTGCCCATGGAAGCAGAGTATATTAGGTGTGAAGTATAATTTTTCAGTAAATTATTTTTTTTTTTAAGACAGAGTTACATGTAGCCAAGGCTACTCTTGAACTCACTGGGGAGCAAAAGTTGACCTTGAACTTTTCATCCCCCTCTCTGTCTCCTGAGTGCTAGGGTTACAGGCAGATGCCACCACGTACAGCTTCAGTGTAATCTTAAGCCACCGATTCAGTTCTAAACCTTGAGTGTTTATCCTCTCAAGCAACCAGAGCGGGACACCCTGGGGTGGCTTTTCCGCTGGACACTCTGAAGTTTACACCTGTTACAGTAACTTTCAAGAACCTGCAGTGTTCTTTACCAATATCATCGGTAGCATCGTCCAGTTCAGACATTAATACTTACCAGTTATGCTATAATGTTAACTGGAATTTTCAAACCCTGGGAAAGAGTTCCGAAGCAAAATTATCTGTCTAAAAGTTAATAACCACTGGCCCGATTCCCATGCTTTGATGGACGGCCCCACACCTGTGTTCATATGCGCAGCCCTAACTGGACTTGGTCGGTTACAAAAAAAGAAAAGGAAAAGACATAAAATTGGGAGGGAGTGTTTTGGGGACATGGGGGTGACCATATATTTATATGGTCATATTTTGTTGTATATGTGTATGAAATTCTCAAGAACAAAGAGAATTTGAACGAAGAGAATCTCTCTGAAAACAAAACAAACCACCCAGCAACAAAATTTGATCAGTGTATGGAACTGAAAAGTGTAAATAAAGATTACCTATGATTTCACCTAAAGCAATAAGAATAAAAGTAATAACCACTTGCATCTAAAGAAGATGACTCATTCCTTTAAGAGCCTCCTTACTTGTTAGCTGAAGAGATCATTCAGCAGTGAAGAGCACTTGTTCTTACTGAGAATCCAGGGTTAGTTCTCAGCACACAAATGGCAGTTCACTACCATCTATAACTGTCCAAGTTCAAAGAATTTGATTTCTTCTTCGGGTCTCCCTTGGCACAAGGCATGCATGGGGGACACATACATATAGGCAGCCAAAACACTCATACACATAAAAATAGATAAATGTCAAAGGGAAGAAAGACAAAGACTCCTTATTTGGAGAAGATTTCCAGTAACAACTAATGAGTCCATAAATACCTTATATGGAATTATTTTTATATTTTAAAAAATGAGTAAGCATGAAGTCTATGTTAGAACATTGAAAATTACAGGAAATATGAAATGTACTATATTGCAATGTGATGTACTAAATGTAATTGTGATTATTTAATTTCAGGACATGGCCTTTCATTATCAAAAGCCCGAAGCAATATAAAAACCTTTCTTTCATGGATGCAATGAACAAATTTAAGTGGACTAAAAAAGAAGGTCTATCCTTCAATAAGCTTGTCCTTAGCCTGCCCGTGAACGTGAGATGTTCCAAGACAGACAATGCAGAGTGGTCGGTAAGCCCCGCTTTTCATCTTCTAGGAACCTGGTTGTCACAGGTTGCCACACCCGAATCCCAAAGAGGAAATTCTAAGCTTCAGGTAGCCATCCATCCATCAGTGGTCTGAGTGTCCTTTCATGTTTGGTCATGGAACTTGTTTGGTGATCATTGGAGTTGGCGGACAACCAGCCTCTGATTGCTGAGAACTCCCTTTGAAGAGAGTTTTTTTTTTTCTGGAACTTTAGTTGTGATGAAGTGAAACAGATGGGGCAGCTTCGAAACCTTGGGGACCTGCTTGTAGCTCTTTCCAAGTAGTGTCTAGTCCTTTTACCCCTCCCTCCTGTCCAGGGCTAAAGTTTCTGCCTCTTCTGATGCTTGGCTTCTTCAGCAAGTACAGTCTATCCCCTAATCTCCACCAGAAGTGGAGGTGGATAGGCAAGTGTCTTAGTTACTTTTTTATTGCTGTGATAAGACGCCACTGCTGTAGCAACTTATAGAACAAAGAGTTTATTGGGGGCCTTCAGTTCCTGAGGGTGAGTCAGTGACCATTGTGGTGGGGAACCTGGCAGCAGGCAGTCAGGTATGGTGCTGGAGCAGTAGCTGAGAGTTTACATTCTTATCCAAGAAGGGGAGAGAGAAAGAGAGAGAGAAACAGAGGGACAGAGGGATAAAGAGAAAAGACACACAGAGGGAGGACACAAGGAGAGACAGAGAGAAACAGAAAGAGAGAAAGAGCTAACTGAGAATAGCACAGGCTTTTGAAACCTCAAATCCCACTCCCAGTGACACACATTCTCCAACAAAACCACACCTCCTGATCCTTCCCAAGCAGTTCTACCAGCTGGGGACCAAGTACTCAAACATAGGAGCCTATGGGGGAAATAGGAGAGAGAGACAGACAGACAGACAGACAGACAGAGACAGACAGAGAGAGACAGACAGAGAGAGACAGACAGGGAGAGACAGACAGAGACAGAGATAGAGAGAGACAGAGAGAGACAGAGACAGAGAGAGACAGAGACAGAGAGAGACAGAGACAGAGAGAGACAGAGAGAGAGAGTTAACTAGGAATGGCATGGGCTTTTGAAACCTCAAAGCCTACTCCCACTGATACATACTCCAACAAAACCACACCTTCTAGCCCTTCCCAAACAGCTTCACCAATGGGGGACCAAGTATTCCAATATATAAGCTGTGGGGGCCATTCTCATTCAAGCCTCTGAAGCCAGCTAAGCCACAGCCCTGCTCTTATACAGCTACTCACAGGAACTGCCTTTTTCTTTTTCAGATTCAAGGGATGACAGCATTACCTCCCGATATCAAAAGGCCTTATAAAGCAGAACCTTTGGTATGTGGGACATCAGCTTCCTCTGCTCCGCCTGGCGTTTTGTCTCTCAGGTTGCTTGTGTACTCTCTGCTTCTTGGAAGCATGCTGAGCACCAGGGCTTGTGACTGCTATACTTGGTGACACTAGAGTCTGGAATCTGAGACTGTCCTTTAAAGTCCAGTTAAAGACTGTCTGTGTTCATGTTGGGCCTGAAGAGATGGGTGTGAAGAACACAGAAACTTCAATTTCACACACACCCTCTATTTTCCTCCCCAGTGTTCCTGAGCTATGTCACTGGGGTTCTCAAGAGTTTCCTTATAAAAATTCATGTTCTGTGCCTATGATTAGTAAAATAAAATGGACCTGACTTAACCACTTTGAAAGTTGGACAAGCAGAAAGAAAAGAATGTTTAATTGTTTTCTATATTCTGTGTTACTCAAAATCCATTGTTCAACCTGACAACCCTCCTCCTTTTCACAAACAACATCGCAGGAATTACTCTCCACTCCATCTTCCTTCATAGGTGTAACTTGCAAGTGTGAGCATAGCCCCACTCTCTCTGACCTTGCCCAGTCCCTGTGTTTTCTATGACCTCTGACCTCAATACTTTTGGGTGGTACCTCTTGTGTTTCCTCGCTCATCTGAGTCTGTTGATACCCAAACCCAGATCTAAGTATTTCCCTGTCTCCACAGCACTGTTCAGCTGATTTTTTTTTATTAAGCTCTGTCACTCTCTTAAAAGAAAGAGATTTTGATAAATGCAGAGATGGCGGTAGCTGATTGTAGGCTAAGAAAACAATGCAGATGGCTGCAAAAGGCCTTGCTGTGAAGGGTCCTAGATGAGATGATATTCCAAAGCAGAGCAGACAGTGTGAGCAGGCAGGAAGCCATGGGTCTGTAATGTTCTTCACCACTGGTTGTTTCACACTGCCTCAATCTGAATCATATTTCTATGATAGATTTATTTTTATATTAGTTAATAAACTGACTTCCAATATAAAATTTCCACCAACTGAAGATCTTATCATTCTTTTGGTTCTCTTTGGATTAGCTAGTTAAATCTTGTTTCATGTCCTATCTTTATCCATATGATCCATGTTTGGATCATATTAATAAACTCAATGGAATTAAAGTTTTTGTATAGTATCTTATGTGGCCCTTGAGAGAATTAAGTGATTGTATACTGATGTCAATAAAATCAGCTGAGAAACTGTATTTTTTCCACTCTAAGCCCTTTCTGTCTTGCAAACATAAACTATATTGTCATTTGAATAAATATTATGTTTTAGAGTGTTAGCTTCTTGATTCAAAGAATTTTTTTATTTTGGCAATATTGAAATATTCTGTGGCTAATATGACTTATTTTATTTGTGTGAATGTTTTATATCAGAGTGTTTTTTTCCATTCAGTTATTAGCATAAGAAATATGATCACCTCAGATAACCCCTATTTGAAATTTTAGGCATAATTTTACTTCAGAATTTCTGGATCTGAGGTATCAAAACCCAGTGATTTCCATTGTAAACGAAGCAGCACTCCATTTGCTGTCGTTGTTCTCTGTAAGAAACACGAGCACACCCAACCATAAAAGAGTGAAGAGCTCTGGAAGCTGGCATGTGAGGAGCCCACCCAGGAGACCTTTTCCACCAGCATTGCTGGCCACAAAGCTGGCATTATTGTTCTGCTAGGGTCTTTTATGACTACTCATGGCTTTGAGCAATCACATATATGCTGGTAATAGGAGAGATTATGGAGTGAGAATTCTGCACAGAGCTCATTACGTCCTAAGTTGTTTGATCTGATATGAAGTAGACCTTCTTATACTGCCTGCACTTCTTCTCCATGGTCTTTGTGATGCTGCCTTGGACGAAGTCAACACAACATTAGCTGCTTCCTAAGGCTATCGGGCAGAGAAGCCTAATGTTTGAGGGAAAATGGAATCCAAACAAATGAGATAACCTCTGCTTTGATCCTCAGCTGCAGGGCATGTAAGGGAGATGTGTATGATGAAATTCAGAATTTACCGTGGTTGGGGGGACCTTGGGTAGTCACACTTTTCTGAAAGGGTCCAGGCAACATCCTAACACTGATAAGACCAATGCACTCAGCAGAGGCAAATATATTGAGCAGCTTTGACCTGACCCTGATTCTAATGGCTATAGACACCAGTGAAAGGACATTTGGAAGCAGAAATAATCATGTGTACAGTTTGCTTTAATCAATAACTCACTACTCAGCATGAAGACCATTTCTGGTTTTCTGTATGATGAGTATCATTAAGTTTCTTATAAGAAAAATTCTCATACCTCTGAGTATGTCTCTACAAGTGATCCAATATATGAGGAATTAGGGAAATAATCACATGCATTTCCAGGAATGCTGATGAATATTGATAATTGTCTTTGACTTTTCTTCAACTTTTCTGACATCTACCTATTTATCTTCTATTTACAGGGAGAATACATTATTTAAGCATAATGAAAGGATAACAATTAAGGAGCTAGAAAGGGGTTCATTGAATTATTCTTGCAATGATTTTTGTTTGAAAATATTTCAGAACAAGAAGTTACAAAGGCAAAGGAGAGAATAAAGCAGCTAATGTCGACTTGATCCAGGACACAGACACTCAAGTGGGCCCTCTGCCCTATGTCGTAGCCCTGCATTTGGGGGCGACAAAGAAAGAGGTTGTGCAGTTTGCTAAGTCAGACTCACAACTGATCACCAAGGCTGTGTCAGGGCTTGGTCCCCTGATGCACAAGGAAGAAGGAGAGATGACTTCTGACTCCCGGTTTTCCTGGTTGTCACTAAATAAGTCTGTTACCCGTTTTCCAAGTTCACAAAGGGAGGTGGGACAAATAATCAAGAGAGAGGAAGAGTCTCAAGAGCAAAGATGAAGGAAGAATTACGCCTGGGGATCATTACAAAGGAAACACAGCAAAGGCTTCCCTTTGCTTGTAAACCTAATGTGTGGCAGTGCCTATCTACTGGGGAAAAACAGAAAATGTGGTGATACTTGGCTAGGTAATACCACTTCTAACTTTCAGATGTGCATGCCTCTACTATATGTCCAGGAAGGTATATATTTGTGTGTATCCATATGTAGATGTTGATAGAAATGTGAAGGAACACTAAAATCCAGAACAAATTCAAACTATTACCAGTTTAGCTGCAAAAAGTTTACTTTTTATTTAATAGTTTAGTGGGCATGGCCCATTTTTGTGATTTCCTGTCCTTCTTGTGCAGAGGTAAGGTCCTAGAATCCTGTGGTTTTATCATCCTTAGCACCCAAGGGTACTCTGCATCCAAGCTAATATTGGAGAAAGGCTACCAAGAAGGGACATAAGTCACTCCATTTGCACTTTATTCATTAAAATTAGTCATGTGGCCCCATTGAAATGTGAAGACTGGGAATATGATCTCTGGTACTTCGACAATGATGATGCCTGATGGAAAGACTCTGTGGATACAGTATACATGTTGGCAAATTAATTTTTATCTAGTCTGGTGGTTCTAAGATTTTCGAGTTCTAGAAATAACTACCAGAGTATATCAACTGCACATTTCGCAAAATAGTAGCCAAGAGAAATAATAGTTATTGTTAATTGCATTAAATGCCTACTTCGATATAGATGCTCAATGAGTGTTGCATTTAAAACAATGCACAAAATCAGACATTGTCTGTACCATGATGAGAAGCAGAGTTTCATGGTGAAGCTCATAACTGAGTAAATCAAAACTTACCATGAACAGCTCATTTCTGAAAATGGATAGATTCAGAACAGATGTGAGTCCTTTAAATTAAATAAACACAGCTTTAGGAACAGCCTACATCATCATCAGGGACAATTAATTTTTCCAAAGATGATTTCAACTATTCAATTGATTGATATAGTTTCCATCTTCACCCCACATCCTGCAAAGATCTTGATTGGCAGTCCAAATCCAACAGAGTCAAATTGATCCATTATGAGCAGAAAATTCTCAATCAAACAGACTCAGGGAAGAATCTGTTACTGCTCAGGTGAGAGCTATGCTCTATGGAAAATAAGAAGGGTGAAAATTGCTGCAAAGTACAACACACTGATTATAGAATTCCTGAATATCTTCTAATTGTGCCTTTGAAATCCAAGAGAATTTGTCTAGTATGAAAAGTCTCCCAGACTCACTGGCCACTGTGTCAATGGTGGTAAGACAACATTTGTAAAGGAACACTCTCTGGGATACAACTTTAGCCGAGCATATCTGTTTTTCTATAGCATATGTTTAGAGGTCCCTGGTTCTTTGCCACTCTGTTTTATCAATTGTTAAATAACCTATTGTTTATTAATTGAGAGTGGTGTGATTTACAGAAATAAAGAAAAGACTTTACCTTCTAATAAAGAATGTCACAGGGATACCAACATATAGGGATTTAAAGTCTGCTCCAAAGCACAGAACTCTTGCCTTGTGCTGTAATCTATCCAAAAACTTATGTCTGGGAACTCATGGGCCCAAAGGGAGAACCTACTATTATTACTCTATTAAACTGGCATAGTGTCAAACTGCCTTCTAACATCTATCCCTATGTTCATCAATTAGTACAGTGCTAGCCCTCAGTCTGTTTGCAGTGGATGGTAGTTAATACATCGTTTCACAGCTGGTAACAGTGCTGAGAATAAGCGACCATGGAATGCTCAGTCCTACAATTGACAGCTACATCATATCTTCTCTCCCCAAAGTTCAAGAAATATTCAGGAAGAGAGGGCAGAAATATTATAAGAGCCAGAGTTTGGAGAGTTCCCCTGTAAAATACTGTCTTCTAGACGTGACAGAGCCATTGCACTCGCAACAATTCCTTTTGCCTGCCCACAAAGATTCTGGTATGGATCAAAGAGCAACTCAAGATGGCCCCCCTCCACCCATAGTTGAATGGCTATTGGCATTGATGGCTGCTAGGGAGGGAGAGGCAATTTTCTTCAGGGCTGTGGCCCATTGTAGGCTGCATATAATTGGATTCGGTGGGATAAAAGAAGGAAACAGAGCATGAGGAAGAGGATTGAAGCAGACAAAGTTGAATCACTGTAAGATGAATCTTAAAAGGTCTTATTAATTTAAAAAAATTCAGGATCCAGGTATAGGGGTAAATCCTGAAAGATCAGAGAGACAGAACAAGCCACAGCTAACCTCATCTCGCCAACTTCTCAACCGATCCTGTTTTCTCAAACTGGAAGCCTCTGAGTCCTCACCCAAATGGATCTCAGCTGAACTGCTGCTAAAAGCCTAAAAGCTTAAAAGCCTCTAGTTCCTGGTCCTCACACCTTTAAACTTTTCTGCTTCCTGCCATCACTTCCTGGGATTAAAGGCATGTGTCTTTCCCAAGCAAGACGTGAGATCTCAAGTCCTAGGATTAAAAGTGTGTGCCACCATGCCTGGCTCTGTTTCCAGTGTGGCCTTGAAGTCATAGAGATCCAGATTGATCTCTGACTCCTGAGTGATAGGATTAAAGGTGTGTGTGCCACCATTTTCTGGCCTCTATGTCTATCTAGTGGTTGTTCTGTTCTCTGACCCCAGATAAGTTTATTATGGTGCAAAATATACTGGAGGACACGATATCACCACAAATCACTGAGAAGAATTGGAGGGAGAGTGTCCGGAGGCAGGCGGTATGATCTAAATACATTGTGTACATATACATGTCTGAAATTAACAAAGACTATTTTAAGAAGAATACACATTAGCAATTATATGGTATGAATGGGGTATCAAGAAATTTGACAAATATGGCTAAACATGTAGATAATACACTGATTTCATTCACTGATTAATGTTAGTTCCCAAGAGAAAGTTGTATTTTAAAATTATGCATCATTTCCCAACAGTGGAAGGGGAATATCAGGAAACAGATCACTGGAGATCTATTTTAAGCAACTCCTTCACCTGTTCTTCCTTTTGATATTTGTCAGCCTTCTATCACTTAGAGCAAAATATTTCCAGTGGTTCATCTGATAGTGAGCTGCTGAGTCCGCTTACCACAAGGAAGCCCTGCTGTAGCCATTGGTGGACATGACTTGGTTAGAATTCCACTAATTGTCTTTTGATTAACCATGTCCAGAGGACTTTGTGACCTCTGCTTAAGATTTATTTAGTGAAATCATTTGGGTCCTACTTTCTCCAATATTTGCAACAGAGTAGATGTAATAAAAATACAAATAGACACCGGGAAGGATATTCTACAGACAGAAGGAACAAGTGTGAACTAAACCAATTTCTCCAGTAACTCATTACTCACTGCCACCAAAGTAACATATATGTGTAGAATATTTCAGAATCCACAAAGTGATTTTTCATTGTTTCTCATTTAAAACTGCTCTTCTAAATGAGTGTTTATACCAGACAAACACAGCATATGCATGTTGAACTGTAGTGATCAAGGGAGAGAGACTGAAGTCCCAATCCCTTTTCAATCTATGGGTAAAGAAGCTAAGTGAAAATTGCAGAGCCAATGATCATCACAAATTTCAAGTCCAAGGGAATTTGACCATCACTTTCAGGAAAGTAGTTAATGACGGGCTCTGTGCATCTTAGGCCTCATGCACCTGAGAAGAAAAGATGTACCACCCTTTGCTCTCTTTGTCCTCTTGTAAGGAGTCCAATCTCATTAACAATACTAAAACTTGAGAGTTAAATAGAACCAGTATACCCTTTGTCTTCTGTATGATTTATTTTTATGGTGGTTGCTTTACATTTTTCTCTTTTATTGCTCTGTGAGCTTATTTTCTTGCATATTTGATTTATATCTGTAGGCAACTTGGACTTCTTCATAAGTTGCCTTCAATCATTAGAGTACACCTAGAAAAACAGACATTTCCAAATCATCTTCCTCAGTAAAATGATTATCTAATAACTACAAATAGGGAAAGATACCAGGCAAACAGGATGAGGGGAGAGTGTTTACATCAAAGGAAGATCAGAGGTGGAAGGTAAGTCCCTACTGCGGAAGACATCATATACTTCAGATGCAGGGTCCAGACACCCCTCAGTTGGAAAACTCCTTCCTGAGGATTAGCTCTCATGGTACCAGAAGATGCCATTCAAGCTTCCAAAGGAAGGAAGCACCCAACAGTCCTACCTAGCTATGATGCCCATGAACCACAACAAGGATCAGCATGCTTCGAAAACACTAAAGATGCAGTCATGCCACACATACCTTGGCAGAAACCAACAGCTCTCTAATCAGACATAAGACTTTCTCAACAAGAGCAAAAAACAAAGCCTGGTACTAGAAGCCTAGTCAACTATCCAGGGCTGGTGAAGTCATGGAGAACCAACAACCACCACTTCACTAAACCAGTATAATCCACAACTGCATTTTAAATATTCAGCAGACACACACACACACACACACACACACACACACACACACACACACACACACACACACACGAGGACACACACACACACACACAAGCACATACATATACGTTCACATACAACTCATAAAACCTCAAAGTCAGTAACTATAATATACAAACGAAATACCAGTAAAGTTAAAAAAAAAATCCAAACAAAGCAACACGAGACACAAAAAAAAAAGTCTCAAAAATTGAGTTCATTTTGTGTTGGCCATCTACTGTGTGGGGCCTATCTTTAAGTGTGGTTTGTATACCCAGTGAAACTCCATTGGAGAAATTAATTTTTCCTTTGCAAGAGGTTGTTAATTAGGGATAGTTTCTTGGTTGGGGATGGGAGATCATGTCTCTTCCCCCTTGTCTGCACAGCGACACCATCTGGTTTGGACATATGCAAGCCCTGTGCATGCTGCCACAACCTCTGAGTTCAGGTGTGCATCAGTCCTGTTGTGTCTCTGACACTGTTTTATTGCCATCATCCATCCCTTCTGGCTCTTACAATATTTCTGCCTCCTCTCCGCATAGCTCCCTGGGTCCTGGGGGGAGGGGGAAGTTGAAGAAGGCAACCCATTAGGACTGAGTGTTCAAATTATTTCACTTTACATTGTCCAGTTGTAGGTCTCTGTATCAGTTCCCATCTACAGCAGGAGGAAATTCTCTGATGATGGCTGAGTGAGACCCTGATTTGTGGGTGTAGCAGGATGTTGTTAGGAGTCATTCTATTGCTACACTCCTTTAGCAGAACAGTAATATTTGGTTTTCCTCTAGGACCATGATCTATCTAGTCTCAGACCCTTGGCCACCCTAGCAGTGTCAAGCATGTATTCCATCTAATGAAGTGAGCCTTAATCATCTAAACAGATAGTGGTTGGTTATGTGCACAACTTTATGCCACTGTTGCACTAGCACATCATCCAGGAAGGTCATCACTATAGACAGAAGGTTTGTAGCAGGGTTGGTGTCTACCTTTCTCCTCTGGCAAGGTGCAGAGTACCTTCCAGTACCATGAACACTAGTCAGTGAGCATGAAGACTGTACTTAGGCACCAGGACAACTTCTTTATGTTCAAGGAGATATGTAAGAGTTGTATTCAACAGAAGGGCTTGACCATTAGTTTGTGAAAGGCAACCAATAGCTTTGGCAATAGCCTGAGATGTTTGGATGTTTCCATGGGCTTTTGGCCAACAACTCCAATGATGTAACCCATTCCTGGCACTGGAGCCTTCATTTAGTAGTAAGAGATGTTTAGTTAGGCCCTGTCTGTCCTGTGATTTGGTGATTGTGCTTGTATTTCTTTCACATATGGATATATTTTATTTTAAGAAGCTTCTACTATACTAAGTTTCCATCTGACCCTTCAAATAACCCTTAGTGTTAGTTGTTGTCCCTCTCCACATTCCCTCCCTTACCCTTTTCTTCTCTCCCCCTCTTCTTTTAATCCTCCTATTCCACCCTCCCACTTTTCTCTCTAACTATATATTCTATTTCCCCTTCCTTGGGAGAGCCTTCCCTTCTGCCCCAGTTCTTTACTCTATACCTAAGTTCTGTGGTTACTCAGATAGTATCATGACTATCAAAGGCTTAAAAGCTAACAGCCACATACAAGAGAATACAATCCATATTTGTTTTTCTGGATCTGGGTTACCTCACTCAGGATGATTTTATTTTTCTAATTCTATCCATTTACCTTTTAATTTCATGTTTATTTTTTAAACATGTGCCTAATATGACATCATATAAATGCACATTTTCCTGATTCTTTCTTCCATTGATGGACACCTAGGCTGTTTCCAGTTCCTGGCTATTATGAACAGAGCAGCAATGAATTTGGTTGAGCAAGTGTCTCTGTAGTAGGATGAAGTGTCCTTTGGGTATACTCCAAGAGCGGTCTAGCTGGATCTTGAGGTAGATAGATTCTCAGCTTCCTGAGGACCTGCCACACTGATTTCCATAGTGGCTGCACAAGTTTGCACTCCCACCAGCAATGGATGAGCGTTCCCCTTACTCTACGTACTTGCCAGCATGAGGTATCCTTGTTTAATTAACTTTAACCATTCTAATGGTGTAACAGGAAATCTCAAAGGAGTTTTAATTTGAATTTCCCTGATGACTAAGTATGTTGAACATTTCTTTGTTTCTCAGTTCTTTATGCTTCATCATTTGAGAACTTTGTTTAGATCTGTACCCCACTTCTTAATTGTGTTGTTTTCTTTATTTTTTCTTTAATAAGAAATTTTTACTCATTTTATATACCAACCACAGATCCCCCTCCCATCCCTCCTCCTGCTCCCCCAAGCCTTTCCCCTCCAAACCCACTCCCATCCCTTCCTCCGAAAAGGTAAGGCTTTCCATGGCAAGTCAGCAAAGCCTGGTACATTCAGGTGAGGCAGATTCAAGCCCCTCCCCAATGCATCAAGGCTGTGCAAGATGTCTCACCATAGGTAATGGGCTCCAGAAAGCCACCTCATGCACCAGGGATAGATCCTGATCCCACTGCTAGGGGCACCTTAAACAGACCAAGCTATACAACTGTCTTGCTTATGTAGAGGACTTAGTCCAGTCCCATATAGGCTCCACAGCTGTTAGTCTAAAGTTCATGAGTTCCCACTAGCTTGGTTTGGTTGTCTCTGTAAGCTTCCCCATGATAGTCTTGAGGCCCCTTGCTCATAGAATCCCTCTTCCTTCTCTTTGACTGGATTCCTGGAGCTCGGCCTGGTGCTTGACTGTGGATCTCTGCATCTGCTTCCATCAGTTACTGGATGAAGGCTCTATGATGACAGTTGGGGTAGTCACCAATCTGATTACCAGGGTAGGCCAACTCAGGCACCCTCTCCACTATTGCTAGTAGTCTGAGCTGGGGTCATCCATGTGGATTCCTGGAAACTTCCCTAGCCCCAGGTTTCTTCCTATCCCCACGACGTCTCCCTCTATCAAGATATCTCTTTCATTGCTCTCCCACTCCGTCCCTGTTCCAACTTGACCAGCCCATTCCCTTATGTTCTCATCCACCATCCCCTACCCTCTATTGCTCCTCCCTCACTTCCAGTTTACTCAGGAGATCTCATCTATTTCCCCTTCCCAGGGTGATCCATGTGTCCCTCCCAGGGTCCTCCTTGTTAGCTAGCTTCTCTGGAGCTGTGGGTTGTAGTCCGGTTATCCTTTGCTTTACATCTATTATCCACTTATGAGTGAGTACATACCATGTTTGTCCTTCTGAGTCTGGGTTACCTCACTCAGGATGATAGTTTCTAGTTACATCCATTTGCCTGCAAATTTCATGATGTCATTGGTTTTCACTGCTGAGTAGTACTCCATTATATATATATATATATATGTGCCACATTTTCTTTATCCATCCTTCAGTGGAGGGGCATCTAGGTTATTTCTAGGTTCTGGCTATTATGAATAAAGCTGCTATGAACATAGTTGAGCAAGTATTCTTGTGGTATGATAGAGCATCCCTTGGGTATATGCCCAAGAGTGGTATCATTGGGTCTTGAGGTAGATTGATTCCCAATTTTCTGAGAAACCGCCATACTGATTTCCAAAGTGGCTGTGCAAGTTTGCATTCCCACCAACATCCTCTCCAGCATAAGCTGTCATCAGTGTTTTTGATCTTAGCCATTCTTACAGGTGTAAGATGATATCTCAGAGTCGTTTTGATTTGCATCTCCCTGATGACTAAGGATGTTGAACAATTCCTTAAATGTCTTGATTTTTATTTCTTTATATACTTTAGATATTAACCCTCTATCAGATTTGTAATTTGTAAAGATCTTCTCCCATTCTTTAACCAGTTATTTTGTCCAAATGATGGTGTTCTTTGCCATACAAAAGCTTTAAATTTATGAGGTCCTATTTATTAGTTGTTCTTGGTGCTTGTGTTATTAGTATCCTATTCAGAAAATCTTTTCCTGTGTCAATGAGTTCAAGCCTATTTTCCACTTTCTCTTCTATTATATCTGATGTATCTGTACTTACATTGAGATCCTTGATCCATTTGGAGTTGAGTTTTGTGGAAGGTAATAATTATGAATCTCTTTGTGTTCTTTTATATGAAGCCATCCAGTCTGAACAGCACCATATGCTGAAGATGCTCTCCTTTGTCCATTGTGTATTTCTAGATTCTTTGTCATTAATCAGTCATCCATAGGTGTGTGGACTCACATCTGCGTCTTCAATTAAAATCCATTGATTAACATGTCTGTTTTTATTCAATACCATGATGTTTTTATTACTATAGCTCTGTGGTACAACTTGAGATTAGGGATTTTGGTATCTCCAGCAGTTCTTTTATTATTCTGAATTGTTTTAGCTATCCTGGTCTCTGTCTTCAGTTTTTGTTTTTGTTGTTGTTGTTGCTGGTGTGTGTGTGTGTGTGTGTGTGTGTGTGTGTGTGTGTGTGTGTGTGTGTTTCCATATGAAGCTAGACATCCTTTCATTTTCTGTGAAGAATTGCACTGGATTTTGATGGGGATTGCACCAAATCTGTAGATTGCTTTTGGTAGAATGGTCATTTTCACGATATTAATTCTATGGATCCATGAGCATGGAAAACCTTTTCATCTTCTGATACATTCTTTAATTTTATTTCTTTAATGTCTTAAAGCTTTTTATATACAACCTTTCATTTGCTTGGTTAGAGTTATACCAAGATATTTTTTGAGGCTATTGTGAAGTATGTTGTTTCCCTGATTTCTTTCTTGGTCTGTTTGTCATTTGTATATAGGAAGGCTACTAATTTTTGTGTGTTAATTTTGTATCTACTTTGCTGAAAGTGATTATCAGCTGCACAAGTTTCCTGGTGGCGTTTTTAAGGTCATTTATGTGTAAAATTATATCACTTATAAATAGAGATACTACTTTGGCTTCTCCCTTTCCTATTTGCATTCCCTTGATCTTGAATTGTTTGATTTCTCCAGCTAAAATTTTAAGTACTATACAGATAAGTTATGGAGAGAGTGGACATCCTTGTCTTGTTCCTCATTTTAGTGTAAATGCTTCGAATTTCTGTTTAGATGTTGGCTGTGGGCTTGCTGTAAACTGCCTTTAGTATATTGAGGTAAGTCCCTTGTATCCCTAATCTATCCAGGACTTTTATCATGAGATTAAAGGTGTGCACCATTATACATCAGGTTTTCAACAATAAACATCTTCTTCATGGTTAGGTAGTTGAACTATGGTTGATGGATTTTCACTTTTATTAAGAGAATAAAGAGGCACAGGATACACGTGACCGCCAGAAATCAACACTGTTACACGGAGTGCCATCTGCCCATGACGGTGGTGAAGATCCCAAAGTTAAAATGGGAACAATTTCTCATTTTAACTTGAAACGTTTGGTCATTACTACCGGAACATTCTCTAGAAGTAACAGATGTTTGTGATTAGTTGAGAAAAAAGACAAAAATAAAAGTTGCAAGGTTTAAAAAGTATCTTCTTTGAAGAAATATTCTGTTTTCAAAATGAGGGTGCTGAGGAAAAAAATAGAAATAAAAAACTGCGCGCTGGCTCCCTGCTACCACGCAGCTGTAATTGAGGACGAGGCGCCATCGTGTGGCTTTGACAAAAATGACTCTCTTAACCAAATGGTCACGTTTGTATTCTTGCTGTTAGAACTCTTGCGCGAGCTCAAAAATGGGTTCTTCTGTTTCAGCTCCGTCCCAATACAAGAGACAGGTGCAAGAACTTTCTTTTGCAACACCTGGAACTTTCTGGAACGATCCAGGATGACTCTAAGCTAGTGAGAATTTAGGTTCGTTTCGCGTGAACTGTGAGCACGGTGCCCTCTTGTGGTAGACCTGTTGCTTTGCAAAGAGAATGACAAATGTGTGGAATCAATCCTGACTTTAGTAAGGTTAAGACTTGATCAAAGGGTCATAGGCTGCAGTGAAAGAAGCAGCAAGAATTTCTAGTGTGCGATCGCAAAATAGGGCGACTTAAGATATACATCTTTACACGTACATCTTTCAAAATAAGAAAAGATTCGGGATGTTCCACTATAAATTATAAAATAATATTTGAGATTGATACACTTAATTTGACTTAATACAGGTGTTACATGACTCAAAACTCACACGATACCACACTATGTATGGTTTATATATTTTATATATCCCCTAATATATATATATATATATTATATAAAAAGAAGGGCATAAATACTGTTTTATGGTTGAGTGAGTATTTGAGGATTGGTGGAATCCTAAACAACATACATGAGGGTTAATAATGTCTGCTTGACAAGATCTCAGATTACCGAAGAGACAAGCATCTGAGTATGTTTGTGAGGATTAACTAGATTGGGTGAACGGAAGTGGGAAGACCCAACCTCAATGTGTGTGCCAACATCGTACGAGGCTAGAGTCCAGGGGTTCACATAAAGAGGGAAGCCAGATGAACACCAACATTTATCTCTCTCTGCTTCCTGACCTGGAATGCAACATGACCAACTTCCTCAGTCTCTTGCCTGTCATGATGACCTGGAGCTTCAAACTGTGAGACAAAATAATTCTTTTCCTTCAGAGGTTGCTTTTATAAGATATTTTGTCCCAGAAATATACAAAGCAACACACCATACTAATGCTATTTAATTCTAATATCTGTCTATTTATTTATTTCATCTGTCAAACTGGCATGTAGCCAAGTCTGAACTTGATCCTCTTATGTCCAACCCCCGCCCTCCCCTTCACGGTGCTATGATTAGCACCATGTGTATGCCGCCATGCCTAGTTTACTGAAATTTTCTATTTCCTGTCTTTTTTTTTTTTTTTTTTTTTTTTTTTTTTTTTTTTTTTTTTTTGGTTTTTCGAGACAGGGTTTCTCTGTGTAGCTTTGCGCCTTTCCTGGAACTCACTTGGTAGTCCAGGCTGGCCTCGAACTCACAGAGATCCGCCTGGCTCTGCCTCCCGAGTGCTGGGATTAAAGGCGTGCGCCACCACCGCCCGGCTCTATTTCCTGTCTTAGTTGGAGTTTCTATTGCTGTGACCACGACAACTCTTATAAAGGAAAACAAAAATTAGTTGAAACTGGCTTAGTTTCAGAGGTTTCGCCCATTATCATCATGGCAGGAAGCATGACAGTGTGCAGGCAGACATGGTGCTGGAGAAGGAGCCAAGAGTTGGACACCCTGATCTTCAGGCAGCAGGAAGGAAGACTGTGAGCCACAGTGGGCATAGCTTGAGCATATGAGACTTCAAAGCCCGCCCCCACAGTGGCACACTTCCTTAAATAAGGCCACACCTACTCCAACAAGGCCACTTCTCCTGATAGTGTCACTTCCTATGGGCCTATGGGGGTCATTTTATTCAACCATTACATTTTCCGATATTATTTCATAAGACAAACAAGAAATTTCATCTTCTTATAGGCTTTTAAAAGAAATTTCGTGTAAACCTGTACTGGCTAGTTTTATGACAACTTGACAAGCTAAAGTCATTTAAGAGGAGGGAACCTCAATTGAGAAAATGCCTCCATAAGATCAGGCTGCAGGCAAGCCTATAGAGCATTTTCTTAATTAGTGATTGATGGGGGAGGGGCCAGCTCATTGTGGATAGTGCCACCCTGGGCTGGTGGTCCTGGATTCTATAAGAAAGCAGGCTGGGTAGACCATGGGGCAAGCCGGTAAGCAGCACCCCTCCATGGTCTCTGCATCAGCTCCTGCTTCCACATTCCTGCCCTGTTTGAGTTCCTGTTCAATGATGAACAGTATCCTGGAAGTGTAAGCCAAAGAAACCCTTTCCTCCCCTACTTGCTATTTGGTCACGGTGTTCCATCACAACAATAGAAACCCCAACCAAGACAAAACCATTGGCTTTGAACCTGAGTATGTTTCCTTCAAGCGTCTTTGGGAAATTAGTGGAATCACTTGAAAATAATGACATGCTAAGTGGCTCTAATCTGAGAAGGAAGCATTAACAAAACCTCCCAAATGTATTATTATCAGTGCCCATTTGCAAAGTGTGCTGTTAAATATAATTCTTCCACCTTAACCAGACCTTAGCAGATATCTGGGTGAAGGAAAACTCACTGGGATCATCATTTGTTAATTAATAAGTAGAAACTCCACATTATGTTATCTGTCCTTTTCAGTTCAGATATGGCTCCTCTCATGACATAGGTAGGTGAGTGAGTGGAAACCATGTGAACTGCTTTTTTTTTTTTTTTTTTTTAGTGTTTTAGTGTATTTGGAAAATGTGTTATTAAGATAAAGCCCTCATTTACTAGGGATGAGTTGAGTAATAAAAGCAACCAAGCCCTGGCTGAATATGTATTTCTCAGTCTGATTTTCAAAAAGTAGATTTGTCTAAAACCACATTTTTATTTCATTTTCCTCAAAAGAAATACAATTTTATGGTCAGATTTTTTGTGTGTTTTTTTAAACTTTCTAAAATAAAGGGAGGATTGATAAAAGTTTAATTTGGCATAAGTTACTTACATAGTATGGCCTTCTGAGGACTGCTCCTGTTTTCAGAATAGTTACAGGAAGTAGAACCGTGGGTCCACAGGCATCCAGATACATAAGGCTTCTTCTTCATGTCATGACCTGTGGTTTGAATTTCTAAAGGTCTTATAATAATAAACCTGGAACCAGATATTGGGCTAAATGCTGAAAGATCAGAGAGACAAAGGAACAAGCCACTTCTGTGTCTTACCTCTAGGACTCCTCAGCCTGAAACAACTTTTAGTTTCTGTCTCCTCGCACCTTATACACCTCTCTCTGCCCAGCTATTACTTCCTTCTTAGTGCTAGGATTAAAGGCCTGTGTGCTTCCCACAATGTTGGTAGCAAAAGGCATGAGATCTCAAGTGCTGGGATTAAAGGCATGTAATTCCCAGGTGCTGGGATTAGAGGTGTCTGCTACCACTGCCTGGCTCTGTTTCTCTCCTAAACTGAGTCAATCTCATGTAGTCCAGGGTAGCTTTAAACTCACAGAGATCCAGAAGGATCTCTGCCTCCTGAGTGCTAGGATTAAAGGTGTGTGCCACCACTGCTTGGACTCTGTTTAATCTAGTGGCTTGTTCTGTTCTCTGATCTTCAGGCAAATTTTATTACGGTACGCAATATATCACCACAATGACCTGCTATGACACGATCTTGGTGAAGATCTTAGCATGAAGTAGGTTCCATTCATTGTCAGCTACTCTAGATGCTGCTCATCCTATAGCTTTCTGGGGCTGCTTAGGACTGGGGCATTAGCATTGATGACTGGATTCTACAGTATTCCATTCCCTTAGGATTTTGCTCCCTCATCCTGGAACTTGCAGAATGAATTTAGAATTAATTTGTTCATTTTTACAAGAGGTGCCTATTCCATAACACAAGGCCAGAAAGAGTAATTCTTCACAGACTTTCCTCTTCGGCTGTGACGTGAAGGGTTTCAGACATCGATTGTCCCCTACACTCATCTGCTTTTTAGCATCCCTTTCCAGGATCCTTTCCACGCAGAGTGCCCATCACTCTTTTCTGTGCTCAGCATAGTCTCGGGAGATAGAAAACTGCAGAGTGAGGGAAAGAAACTCACAGTCTGCTTCTCCAAATTTAGATTGATATAAAAAAAAAAATCTTCAAGAGAAACTATGAGTGACAGCAGATAATGATATACCACTGTGGCAGTTGTGGATACAAATGAGGGTAGCCTCAGAGTTAGAGCTCTTCCCTAAGCCACGGAGGCATACACAAAAAGCCAAATGTAAAAAGTCTATAGTGTCAAAGGCTAGGTGGATGAACAAAAATAATAGTAAAGATTGTAACAACATAATATAACGTAATTATAGCAAGACGGTGGAACTTCTCAAGGTGTCCCCATTACACCAGGTAGCAGCACTGAAGGGGGCTGAAGTCACTGTTATTTTATAGATGAGAATCTGATGTTTAAGAAGATTAAATACAATATTTAAACAGGATAAATCTAACAATTTTTTGGAAGGGGGTGTGGCTTGAGACAGAGTTTCTCTGTGTAGCCCTGGCTGTCCTGGAGCTCACTCTGTAGACCAGGCTGGCCTCGAACTCACAGAAGTCTGCCTGCTTCTGCCTCCTGAATGCTGGGATTAAGGGTATGCACCAACATTGCCTAGCAATTCTAACAAGTTTTCTTAAATTTATTTATTTTTATTTTATGTCCACTGGTGTTTTGCCATGGGTGTTGGGTCCCCTGGAACTAGAATTACAGACAATTGTGAGCTGCCATGTGGGTGCTGGGAGTTGAACCGCGGTCCTCTGGAAGAGCGGTCAGTGCTCTTAACCATTGAGCTATCTCTCCATCATGGTGATGCACGCCTTTAATTCCAGCACCTGAGAGGCAAAGGGAGGCAAATTTCTGAGTTTGAGGCCAGCCTGGTCTATAGAGTGAGTTCCAGGTCAGGTAGGGCTGTTATACAGAGAAACCCTGTCTCAAAAAAACAAAACCAAAAACAGATTAAATACTTCTGTGTGTTACTTACAGTTCCTATTTGTCATTTAACAATGACAACATGATCATGAAAATGAGTCACTGGGCTATTTATCCACAAACCTTGATTCATCACTGCATGTGGCCTCTTGATGCAACTCAAACCTATTAAACAGAATGGCTAACACTGCTGTCAGCTGAGTGTTTATGATATAATAATATACAATATAGTAAATATGTACACTGGCACATGATGTTTACTATTATGAGACAGTATTATGATCCATACTTCACGGTATATACTGCACTTTCCAGTGATTGGCATCACCCTACCTACACCAGAATCATCCACAGACATGAATGTTGTTGCATTATGTCATTAACATAGCTCTGGTGTTACTTGGTGATGGCAGTTTTTCAGGTCCACTATAGTCTTAGGAGACTATCATTATGCATCTGGGCCTTGTTGAAACATTGTGGAACAAAACAGTGTTTTCTCTTTATCCCCCACTAACATATAAAAGCTACACAGTGAGGGGTTAAACTCAATTCAGCTGGGTTTTATGTCCCTACTCTTGACTCTCTGGTAGAAGGCCTGTGTGCCTGCACTCTAAGGGCCCATTACTGTGCCCTCTCCAGGGTGCTTTTGCCCACAGCATGACCCATTATGCCAAGGAGATTGCACCTTGAGAAATGCTTGGCCCTGAAACACAGAAAAGATTTTTGTTTGTTTTAGTTGCAGATACTCTAAGTATAAATAATTAAAGTAATAGAAATTGTAACTATTTGAACATGTACTGAATTGTTATAGTATGCCAGGAATTTTACTAAATGTTTTAACATATTGCACATAATTTAGAGCTCACAAAAAGTAACTGGTGGAGTAAGCTATTATTGACCTAATTTTGGGGGGGGGGTGACAAAATGAAAGTTCAGTGGTCAGTAAGTTTCCCAGGGGAGGAACTGCTTGTTGTCACCAACCTCTGTGCAGCAGAGGTAGTTTTAGTCCAGGACGATAGCTGTGTGTCTTTGAACTTTGAGACCATTGGGGAGAAGAAACCATGCCATCAGTTTGGGGGAGTGTCCCCTGATGAGTGCTGTCTTAGTTTCTTTTCTGTTGCGGTGATAAAATATTCCGACCAAAGCCACTTCATAGGGAAAAGTTCACCATTCAAGTTTCCGGTCCATCCACGCGCACAGAACTTGAAGCAACTCGTCACATTGCATTCCCAGTCAGAATGCAGAGAGCAATGGCCCATGTTCATGCTCAGCTCTTTTTCTCCATTTTATACATACAGTCCAGAAATCTCTCCCAGGGAGTGTCCCTGACCACGGTTAAGGCGGCTCTTCTCACAACCAAGGCAACCCCCCTTCGGCCATACTCAGAGGCCCCTCTCTCAGGTGATTCTCACCTTGTCCAGTGGACGATTAACAGTAACTATCACAGGTGTCATTCTGTTACTCTTTCCCATCAAGAATAAGACCATTACCACAATGTAAAGCCAAATTTGAAGCACATATTTAATTAAATACTGGCCAGGTGGATGGGCTCTGGCCAGATCCATACCCAGGTTCCCAGGGACTGACCCAGAATCAAGTATGGCAGGGGCTCAAGAAGAAAAACCCATAATTCATTGCGTTTCCCATCAGGTCCAATCAGAGGCAAGCATATATCCTGACATATTTCCTGCTTATGTACCTCCCGCCCACATGTGATCAAGTCCATCCGGTGCAGATGGGTCAAACAAATTTGTTTAGCGGAGTGAAAACACATGGCTTGTTATCTCCCATAAACAATAGCCTCCAGCATTTCAGGCACTATTTGTCCTTGGGCAAGGGGCTTGCAGATCAGAGGTTATTTTTGTTTCGGGGATCTCTAAGGCCTAGTAATTAAAACTGAAAATGTGGCCGGGCGGTGGTGGCGCACGCCTTTAATCCCAGCACTCGGGAGGCAGAGCCAGGCGGATCTCTGTGAGTTCGAGGCCAGCCTGGGCTACAGAGTGAGTTCCAGGAAAGGCGCAAAGCTACACAGAGAAACCCTGTCTCGAAAAACCAAAAAAAAAAAAAAAAAAAAAAAAAACTGAAAATGTGATGTTGGCGCTCACAATTGTAATAATAAAACATTGTGTTATTAGCTCACTGTCAAATGGTTTATTTAGAATATTTAATTTCTCCTCAGGAAGTAGTCTGAATTTTCACAAGTCATAAAACAAAGACTGTCACAGGCCCTGCCAGAAAGACAGCCACTGGCCCATCCAGTGTGTCAGGGCCCAGGGGTCAGGCGCCACTAAGATGAACAGATATGTAGTGGAGAAGTAGGAGAGAAGGAGAAGTGGAGTGGTTTGTTCACTGCGGAGAGAAACAGAAGTGAAGAAGCCGTGGCAGGGAGGAACAGGCTGATACGGGTAACTTACTCTACCACTTGAGGCCATGCTGACATCCAGGCCTGAGTTGCAGCTGAGGGTCATGTCTGTGTCCGTGGGCCTACCACAGTCAGGGTCTGTGATAATATCCATGGCCCATGTTACCACTGAAGCCATGAGGATGCCCATGGTCTGAGGCCATGGTGTCCACTGGTACCATACTGATCTGATTGGCCTCAGCTGGTATGGATGTCCATGGCCCGTGTTGGCCCTGGTGGCCTGGGCACCAGAGAACTGGCCCAGCTTCTCATTGGCCTCGGCAGGAGAGCTCCCCCCCGCCCGCCCCCCCCAAGAGAATTGGCCCCAGTAGTCTGGGTGTGGAAGAGCTAGCTAAGGGAGAACTGTCCCCCTCGTGGCCACTGCAATGGGAGAGCTGGTCCTGACCCTTGCCTGAGGAGGGTGGTCCTGGTGGAGGTCCAGACTGACCAACTCAGCTATGACCCAGGCCTCCATCCGAGGCTTTGGGTTGGCCCACCCCAACATCTACCCAATCTATGATCTGGTGGAGCATGTAAAGGGACTCGTCCTGCAGAGCCATAGATAGCTGCAGGATTTCCATGACTTAGGGCAACAACAGGATACCTGAGAGGAGTTTTGGTGAGGGTCCGGTATTGATGGTGCACTGGAAGCCAGAGGCCCTGAACCAGACCAGCAATTCATTGCAATGAACAAGCAAATCTGTTCTGGAAAGGAGGTATACTGTGTGACACACCAAAGCTCCCAAGGCCACAACAACAAAAGAATATATGATGCAGAGGGAGAAAGACAGAGGAGTGAAATGTTTTTCTTTTCTTTTCTTTAGGGGAGGGAGGCTATGAGGGTGGAGGGAGGACATGGAGGGACTGGGGAATGAATGGGGTTGGAATGTATGACGTGAAATTTCCAAAGAATCAATAAAAAAAATTATGTTAAAAAACATACTTGAAAAAAACCCCTCCTATTGAAGATGTGAATAAGACTACAGAGCAAATAGGAATAAGCTGTCATGATCCCCTGCTTCCCACAGCACCCACCACCAAGCACTGCTCTTTTCGTTCTGGCCCAGCATTCTGCTTCTGAGGATGTAGAATCTAGTTTCGAAGGATCCAGAGAGACAGTGAAAACTGGATAAAGGCACATGGATGTGGCTCTGAGGATGACAGGCCACACTTTTTCTCTGGTTTTCCTGTCTGTCTGTCAAGAATAGGAACAGGAAGTAATCTTTCACAGCTGCTACACTTTCCTGACACAGCATCAGCTGTTCCACTATCATGGCTATTTCTAGTATACTAAGAGTATAATATGATGAAATGATAGGATAAAAGATTGTTTTCTTATTTCACAGAGCTATAGGGAAAAATCAGCTGCTGGTCATATTGCTATAGCTCAGATCTGGAGTGTTCCCAAAGGACCATTGTTCAAGGCTTGGTTCTTAAAGTAGCACTGCTGGAAAGTAGCAGTGGTCTTAATCAGGTGGGGGTCCGGTGAGAGGTATTGCCATAGAGCAGGAATGTAGCACTTCCTTTGGACACAGTAGGACCCAAACATTTCTTGTTTTCATGTTCTGGCTATGGGATGAGCAATTTTGCTTGGTTACACACTTCCACAGTATACTACCTTGCCATAAACCCAAAAGAAAGATCCACCCATCATACATCAGGATCTCTAAAATTATGAGCCAAAATTGACCTCTACCTTCATTCCTTATTAATTATCAACTCAGGTATTTTGATATCATGATGGAAAACTGATGAATAGGAGAAATGGGTGCCTATAAGTGAGGCCATCGACTGTAACTACATGTCTGGCAGTATGTAGATTCCTTTGAAATAAAGTTATGGAGGGAAATAAGAAAAACTGGAAGGAGCAGGCTAGAAAAAGTCCAGAATGCTGTTAGAAATGTGGGCAGTAAAGGTTCTGTTGATTAAGCTTCAAACGGGAATGAAGGCTTGAGAGCATGATGGGAAAGATCATGGCTATGTTTTGTCTGAGACTTCGTTGGAGGCTCCAGAGGGCAACAATGTGTTGGTGTGGCAGAGGAAAGTCCTAGACAGCGCGGTTGCAGCACGGATGTTACCACATGCCTTTAGCCAAAGTTACAGCAAGAAGAGGAAGCCCACGTAAAGGTGCACTCAAGGAGCACGTAGTTGCCAGCTCCGGTAAAGGCTCTCAAGTGCTTGGCAAAACGTATATGCTGTGGATATCGTTCTGTATAAATAAAACACTGATTGGCCAGTGGCCAGGCAGGAAGTATAGGCAGGACAAGGAGAGAGGAGAATTCTGGGAAGTGGAACGCTGAGTGAGGGAGACACTGCCACCTGCCGCCACGACAAGCAGTATGTGAAGATGCCGGTAAGCCACGAGCCACGTGGCAAGGTATAGATTTATAGAAATGGGTTAATTTAAGATATAAGAACAGTTAGCAAGAAGCCTGCCACGGCCATACAATTTTTAAATAATATAAGCGTCTGTGTGTTTATTTTATAAGTGGGCTGTCGGACTGCCGGGGTTTGGCGGGACCCAGAGGAAAAAACTCCAGCTACACATACAAATATTAAGAAAAGGCAAACGTCAAGGCTCCCCCAGTTTTATTCCCGTATGATAGAATGACCAAGTGTTGCCAATAAACAGGTCATTCGGAAAACAATACTGTAAGAATTCCGTCCAAAGGCATTTGCGTAAGTACACCTTAGGTATAAATGAGTAGCTCATGTATTAATAGTCTACTGGTGTATTCAAATGGAAAAAAGATCTTTTGACCAGTAGTTTTTCATAGAGAACTACTTTCACCACTGAGTACTACGTAAACAATCAGATAGATGGTGACAAAGTGTCCTGGAGGGTCAGAACACTGGCTAGATGGTGACATGACTCCCTTTCTGACTCACCTCTTTCACCTGCAGTGAAATGTCATGTTTAAGGGGGAAGTACCTCTACCCAGTGTTCTCAGACACTGTAGCTTTGGAAAGCCAACACACCAGGCTTTTTTGTCTTGTTTTTTTTTTTTTTAACCTTAAAAATGGTGTACTCATCTTGGCCCCCAATTCAACATCTCTGCCAGCCCTTCTGATGTTCAAGGAATGTCATGGAAGATGAGGCGGAAGGGCTAGGGGACCAAGATGGGGAGGGAAGCATTGGGGCACTGTGCTCTGGATACAGCATGGATGTGACACGCACAAGCACACGCAGCCTCCCCTGCTGCATGGGGCCTGAGAAAAGAAATGAGGGGGCGTTAAAGTAGGAAGAGGAAGAAGAAAGAGTAGGAGGGAGAGGACAGAGGGTAGTGGGAAGTGAATGTAATCCTAATGCATTGTATGCAAGTGTGAGTTCACAAAAAAATAATATTCTTAATTGTACACACACACACACACACACACACACACACACACACACCCCAACTGTGTACCATAAAGAAAGTAACAGCCTCTCCTGACCTCCTTCCTCTTTTCCAAATAAGCAATCCACAAGGAAAGAGTGTGAGTGTGCACGTGTGTGTTGCAGGTGTGTGGGTGTGCACTCAAATAAAAGCTATTCCCACTAATCTTCAAAAAGAAAACCTTGACATTTCACCTATAGGAGCTGTCAGAAATACCAAAGTGGTATCCTATCCTGGAATTATAATTTCAATTGAGCTCTGAAAATCCACAGAGCTTCTGTATTTGCAACCCCCACACTATTCCACATGGTCTCCAATGAACCACTAAGCATAGGCAGTTGGACCCTAATTTTGGAACAGTTTAAAAAAAAAAAAAAAGGCTGAGTAAGGACAGAAGACGGTCAGCTGTGTTTACCCACAGTGAGCCAATAAGCAAGAGGTGGGGACCAGTATCCACTGTGGTCCTGTGCCAGCTGCACTGGGGTAAAGGAGTAACTCACTGACACAGGAAGAAGACAGGCCAGTATTTGCTCTTGATACCTGGCTGCGAAAACAATTTACGCAAATCACACAGGGCTGAGGAAACGAGGCCAACAGCCCGAGCTGGAGCCTGGGAGGGAGGGAGACCGTCTCAAGTCAGGGAGGGAGAGTTTTTCACATCCTGTTCAGTTTGAGGCTGGAGTTATTTTCTGCAGTAAGTCTATGGAAAATACTGGAAGGTTTGGGCAGGCAGTCTGAAAACAAAACAAAAAAAAAAATTGTGCTGCTTGTAACTGGACGTGTGCCTCCTCACCAGCATCTGTGGAAAAGAAGCAGCCCACGGTCACTCCCTGTGCTTAAATGCCCATTTGGAATGATTGATTCTTAAAGGTCACCCAGATCGCCTGCCAGAACATTTTTAGAGGAGGAATCCAGCTTTCTGTTTTGACGCGAGTCAGATGCGTATGTGGCACCTGAGGAATAACGGGGAGACCGCGAAGAATCAGCGTCTCACTTGGCTTCTTCACTGTCAACATGGAAACACACGGCTGGGAGCCTTATTTGACCTAGATACTTTCAACTCCATCAAAATACCCCAAGACATTTTAATAATATTTTCTTTACCACAGTCTCAAATTTTAATATTGATTCCCTTCCCACTCCTATTCTTTCCCGTCCCTTTCCTAGTTCTAATTCCTTTCTCAAACCTGTGGTGGTATTGTGTTCCCCAAAATATTGTGCACCCTAATAAACTTATCTGGGGTCAGAGAACAGAACAGCCACTAGATATAGAGGCCAGAAAATAGTGGCACACACACCTTTAATCCTAACATTCCAGAGGCAGAGATCCACCTGGATCTCTGTGAGTTCAAGGCCACACTGGAAACAGCCAGGCATGGTAATAAGAGCCTTTAATCCCAGGAAGTGATGGCAGGAAGCAGAAAGGTATATAAGACATGAAAACCAGGAACTAGGCTGGTTAAGCTTTTAGGCTTTTGAGCAACAGTTCAGCTGAGATCCATCCTGGATGAGGACTCAGAGGCTTCCAGTCTGAGGAAACAGGATCAGCTGAGGAATTGGCGAGGTGAGGTAGCTGTGGCTTGTTCTGCTTCTCTGATCTTCCAGCATTCACCCCAATAACTGGCCTCAGGTTTGATTTTATTAATAAGACCCTTTAAGATTCATGCTACACAAACCCTTTCTAGATTCTCACTCTCCATGGTGGGCACTAGGCAGCTGATGGGCATAGACAAGGAGTAACAAACAGCCTTAGTGCTGGTGTGCTTAGACTCATAAGAAATAATGACTAGCAACACAACCATGCAAAGGCCATGGAAGGGCTCATGTACAAAATGCCATGTATCATGGGCAATGATCCACAAACCTTTAAAGGTATACTGTAAATGCTAAAATTATAAAATTAATTTTCCTATCAGTCTATCTACCTGACTAGCAGGTTTTACTTTATTGGCTTTTTATTCCTAAAATCCTTATTTGTTCTTCTAAAGCTCATTTGACAATTCAGTTCAATTGATTTGTCTTGAAGGCTGATTACATGTTAGGTGAGCACTAGGATTTGGGGGGTTACAAAACTGAATTGGAAAGTCCCCTGACTAAAAAGCACATGGCATTATAGATTACAGGATTTAATTTTTTTTATATTTATTTGTTTATTTGTGGGAGGACATTCATGTGTGTGCATGAAGAGGTCAGAGGATAATTTGTGGAAGCCAGTTCTCTTCTTCGACCATGTAATTCTAGGGGTGGAAGTCAGGCACCGTGGGACTTGAACGGCAAGTGTCCTTGTTCAGTAGCAATCTCACCAGTGAGACAGAGCTCTGAATCAACATTATAATTCAGGTGGTAAGTTCCAGAAGTTTGTAGGAGGGTACTACGGAAACAGGGAGCATGAAAAACTTGTGTATTCCACTGATGGATTTTCTGGGAGATGGATGATGATTAGATGAGATCACTGAGTGGAAGGGTGAGGTTTGTGCTAATGTTTGAAAATAGCTAAGTAAAACTTCACAAGTAACAATGTTTATTTCAGATTTCCTGAATTTTAGGCACACTATAGTAAGGCATTACAGGTGTAAGTTGCAGCACACCTGATTAACAGTTCCCATTTTGTGTTCTAAGGTTTTAGGTTGCCCTGACAATTTTGGCCACACTCCTCAGTCCTCTCTCCTTTCATTAGCCTTCTCTTATATTACCCCGTGCCTCCCTTTTCCTTGTGACCTTATGTTGTCTTAAACTCCACTCACTTCTCAGTCCACTTTTCATGTCCATAGACCCTATGAGTTTGTACCATCCTACATAGTGGTGTCTGCTGAGGTCTTGGCATAGATTAGAACTTTGAAAATTTCATCAGTTTTTCTATCCCACAAAACATGTAGTGTTCTACTATTAATTTCAAATATCTTAATTATTCAATACTTATGGACGTCACCAGAGTCAATTTCAGTTTTAATAATGTTCCCCAATGAAAGTCCCTCTGTGTCATGACCTTTGACCTCTTGTTATTCTAGGTGTTCACTTCTCGTTATTTTTTCAACTTGTCCCCATCACATAGTACCAATGTGATTACTACACACTCTTCCAGTACGTCTTATACCAACCAGTCCTACTAGGGAGATTGTACAGTTAGGATGTCCCTGCTGAACTCCCAATGTTTCAAATCAGAGTGGCCCACAAAGGATTAACTGAGTCTTTGTGGCTAATGTCATCTAGGCTCTCAACACTACTTTGAACTACAAGATATCTAATAGCCAATCATGGTATCGTATCTGTAGAATCCTAGCACTTGAAGACTAACTTGGAAGGATCATGTATCATGAGTTCCAGGACAGCCTGGGTAATACTGTAGGTCTCTGAGAGGAGAGAGAGATAGAGATAGATAGATAGATAGATAGATAGATAGATAGATAATTATCTATTGACCAGGCACAGGTTAAACACCAGGCAAGATAGTCAATAGCAGAGATGTAATGGTTGGTGGATTATGGTCTATGTTTGATAGTTTGTAACAGTTAAATTGTGGAGTTATAGCTATGGATTCCTATGGGGCTTTTGTTCCTTAGATTCCCCAAATAGTTTGAGCTAAAGAAAGTCAGTTGTGTACAAATTCTGAGAAACAAATTAAATACATTTTTAAGGAGTCTGTTTTTTCTGACCTTTTTCTTAAATTGTCTCTTTGAAGGTAGAGAGCACATTGGCTTTTGAGAAAAGGTATGTTCTTGGAACAACTGTATAAAACTAAAAATAGTGGTAATTGAACCTAAGAATGCCTAAGGCGGGAAAGCCAAACTGTAGATTCTGGTTACTATATTTAACTGAAACCACCTTCATAGGGCAGAGAACAAAATGCTAATCCAATTGGTATAATTGAAAACGCAGCTGTCTTTTACGATGCAGAAGTTATTTCTCTTAAAGCGACCCATTTCATTTCCATAATTTTTCTTAGTTCTCAGAAATTCAATTCAATTGGCTTCAAGTACTGGACATTATTGTTGAATATCTAAATTTAGTTTTATAATCATGAAGTAAAAGTCATAACATACTATTGCAGACTGTGGTTTAATCATCTGCACTTTTTTTGTTTTGTTTTGTTTTTTAAGAATCCAGGTTTCTTCCCAGTCTCTAAAGGTCATTCTCTTCATAGGGTGCTAAAAGCTTCATAGGGTGAGGAAGTCATGTGACACCTGGAAGCAACTAGTGATCTATCTAAATCCAATGGTGTGCTGTTTTGGAATTCACTATTTGGATACTAAGGCGACAATGACATGTTTTATGTTTCCCTTGGACAACATCTGTGCAGCCATTGTTGTAAAGATAAATACCTGAAGGTATTTTTAAGATCTCTCATCTGAACTTGGTCTTTCATAAGTGACATTTGATAAGTATTTATCTTCAAATACCCAAGTAGTCCATCGGTTGACATATATTTTGCAAGGTGGTAGCAGAATGGTTGATTCTAGCTTGTTTTTTGAAGAGCTTCTGAGCCTGCTCAAACACGTTTGTTTGTTGTTTGTTTGTTTGTTTTGTGTGTGCGCGTGGTAGCAAGGAGGTTCCAAGGATTCATGGAAATGGAGCATGATATCTGATCTAGAATTTCAAAATATTTTACACATTCTTTTGATGATGGGCTTGTCATCTGGATGATTGACAGAAGCCTTTTTTAGTAACCCATCAGTCTTTATCCATGCTTTAATCTACCCCCCATCAACACTGTATAATATTTATATGTTGGATAATGCTTTCAAGTTGATGGTAAACACAGTATCAATTCACATGTATCACTGGTGGAGCCCCGTGAGAGACTCTGGGCTTCGGTGATTTATTAAGGCACACTGAAGCTGAAACTTCTGGTAAAGCATAGCAAATACTGTAAAATATCCAAAGTGACAACTGAGGGGGGTGTGGAAACTTAAGAGTGTTCATACCCAGAATGAACGCATTAGGAAAAGTCTCCAAGTGATGTGGATATATTGTAAAAAGAAAAAAATAATAATTGTTTCCTTGAGCAATTTCAATGTTGGTGATAGAACATATTTTTAAAAAATATTTTGTAGCTCCTCTTTGCTCATGGAACACACCTACTAGAATATCCTTTCTTCTGTGATCTCAAATTAGCAGTAACTCATCTAAGCAGACGGAATTCTTATCTGATTCTTCATTTCTGTGAAAGAGGAAAATGACACACCCAATTACCCCATATTTATTAAAATATTGACATAGTTAGTTCATTAAATACGTTTTAGTTAAGGGCATAGAAGATGTCAGAAAAAATTCCCAAGGTTAAGGGTATGGAGGTCCTGCTTTAAAATGAGCTATGTGTGTAATGTCTGGCACACAGGTTATAGACTGGTATCAGAAGGCTTATAATACAATGAACAGAAATGTCTATATAGTTGTAAGATGTTGATATGGTTGAATTAGGAATACCTTTCCCCCCCATATTTGTATATTTAAGGTTTTCATGAAAATGTAGCACTGGGAGGAGTTTAGCCTGGGCAGAAGATGCTGTCATTAGTTCTCATCTCTCCTACCCATTTCATTCATTTTTGTCTGATGGTAATGCAAAGGAAAGAAAGTAAGGCAGGCGCTGCTGGACCTGACCTGACAGTTCCCTGCATGAAAGTGTCGGTGGAGACTGCAGTAGGGAGAATTTGAAGATTACCCCAAAACTCTTCACTCTCAGTGTTACATTCCCGACATTATGCTCCAATACGTTGCTACATTATTTTATATTGTGTCATGTTTTATGTTATACAGCAAAGAGAAGTTATGTAGGTGTCCTTATTTAACCACACCACCCTCTCTGTGAAAGCAGTTGTTTGTGACTGGGAACAAAACAAGAAGTCATATGTGTAGCATGAGAATTATTCAACATAACCCTGTGAATGATTTGACATCACTGGTTGAAGATGGAGAGGCTAAGCTGAGCAGTTCCCTGGAAGCTGGAAAGGACACATGGCTGACTACCAGCAAGAAGACAGTAAACTTGGTCCTCCAAATGCAAGACACTGAGATCAGACCAGTCTGAATGTGACTGAGAACAATTTTCTCCTAAACTCTAACCTTGCCAGCATCTAGCTTCCAGTCTCCTGAGCAAAGAAAGCTTGCCTGGGAAATCGGAGCTGGAGAACTGTGAGAATAGGTGGTATCACTTTAAGACACAAAGTAACTTCCACCAACTGTCCTAGAAAGGACTATCCAAGTAGGGAAATCACCAGTCAATTACCAGATGACCACAAACATGCAAGTATCTTTAAGGAAAATAGTGAACATTTAAAAATGAAATCAGATTGTAAAAGAAATGGGTGAATTTAGCTTATGGCTAGACTTCTTGAGCACTTCATGCACTTAGACTGGGCCAAACAGCACTTAACATGCATGCTAGGCATTGGGTATATCTTGAAGACACTGATGAAACTGACCTAGATTCAATGACTGGCAGATAGGAAACAATCAATACATGTTGGATTGAGTTGAATTTTATTAAATGTTTTTAAGAAGACTCAGTCTTGTGTGTTAACATTTTTAAGTTCTATAGAGAATAAACATCCATATCTTCATAGTCTTCTCACCCCACATGATCATGATCTGATGCAATTACTTTCTCATTTTCCTTGTGTGTTTCCTATGTACAAGCACTTACCTTATTTACTTCTGAACACAAACATATTAATGATCATTGCTTCACAATTTAAATATTGTATAGTGTGTCCTTAGAAGCTTACAGACAGCAATTTCAGCGTCCACTATTAAATTAATGGATGGCACGACCGGGCGCTTCCATCTGCAGGCCATTCTTCTTCTTGAAATCTACAGCAGATGTTTGGCATAAGCTTCATCCACTGACTTCCACCATGATCTGCTGGCCAGGAACGGTGCTCGTCAGGAGACGATCCTAATGTTACCCTTGACCTATTTATTTCTCAGACTCTTTACAAGACCTCTCTTGGACATCACTTCAACATTTTATATATATGTGTATGTGTGTGTGTGTGTGTGTGTGTGTGTGCATGTGTGTGTGTGTTACAGTGATATATATATATATATTTATATATGTCATAGATAAAATATATATATATATGTTTATATATATCATAGATAGAATATATATATATTCCTGTTACAGTGAGCAAATCTAGAGATTATAGACTGCCCATGCATTCCATTTTTGAGTCATAAATTTCCCTTTGAGCATTTTTTTCCTGGCAAAATCTAATAGTCATATCCTTTTAAAATTCTGGGGCAGGGGTGAGGCGTGTTCATTGCTCCTAAACTTCGTGACCTGTTTGCCTTCCTCTAGCGTCTCTTAAATTGCTTTTGTACCAATGTTTTTATCAGAGTGTTTTGAGATGAATGGAATTCCTTAAAAGGGCAAAAGGAAAACTTTCATTCCTAAATTTTTCCTAGAATTATAGCTAGAAGAGGATATAATGGGATTTTTAGATATCAGCCACAACCTTGCCATTAAAATATCACTATAAGTGGGTTGAAAAGTACTAATAACTAGCAATAAGTCTTAACGTTTACATAGAACACTTATAATTAATTGTAGTAATTAGGTATAAAGATTTTACAAACTGACAATACTACTTAAAATTAGTGATTTCAAATATCTGTGTATATATGTCTAGCCCTTGAGCTAATTGACATTTCATCATTCATCCAGATGCTTGAAAAAAATAAAGTAATGGCAGTTATCCCCATCTATTTAACGCATAAAATGTAATGACATATTTTTTGTTAAAGTAATTTGAAAATTGTGAGGTGTTTCATAACCCTGAAATATTATCATTATAAGCAACATAATTATCATGAGGAATGACCATATTTATATAAGAATGTTCATCCCTACAGTTCTCAAGAAATCTTAGGAAAACAGGGCCAAAGTCCTACTTCTATGTACTATTCTCAGAACTCTATGTTAAAAAAAAAAACTGTTTAGAGAATGTGATTTAACATAAACCTATGTTTTCTCAAATTAACATAAATCAAATTATCTAAATATTTTACTATCACTAACCAATTGAACAAACTCTTTGGTTTGTTCCTGCTCCCACTTTCAATCCAGGTTCTAGGTTCTGCTAAGTTGACAAAACCGAACTCTTGTCTCAACCTCTGAATATCGTATTATAAAAAGATGAATGAACAAAAAAAACAAACAAAAAACCTTAGCCAGTCAGGCAGTGTTGGCACATGCCTTTAATCTCAGCACTTGGGAGGCAGAGGCAGGCAGATCTCTGTGAGTTCGAGACCAGTCTACAGAGTGAGTTCCAGGACAGCCAGGACTACACAGAGAAACCCTCTCTCAAACAAAACAAAAGAAAAAAGAAACAAACGAACAAAATAAACAAGTGTATGTTGCCAACTGAATGTGTTAGAAGTCACCATTCTCTTTTCAGGCTCACAATGTCAGGTAATGACTACATACAACTCAGAGAGACATATAAGAACTAACGTCCTGTATGTATAGGAACTGCCCATGTTGTTTTTCCCACATTCTGCCTTTCAAAAGAATTAGTTACATGGAAAAAGTAACCAGGCTTTCAAAAATCGGGGAAACGTTTCAAAGCATGTCAAGCCTAAGCCTGTAGCAATCTCTTCTTTGACATCACACGGCTATAGATGTCCCAGCATGTCTACCTCAGTCGTGATCAGCAAGAGTGATGTGGACCACATGCTGCGGAAGTGTGCATTCCAGATGGCAGTGAGCCTTTCTCGTGACATACCCTTCAAGTGCAGACTGAACCACAGAAAGATGGTAAGAAATCCAAAGGAGAATTTTGTATTTATACCATGACAAGAAGGAAAGTCTGTTAGCTCGGTATGATAAAAATCAGATGTCATCTTTTTTTTCTATTCGCACAATTAGAGTTTCCATTGGCATCCGTGACAGAAGATTTGACCAGATAATGGTTACGGAGAAGACTTGCATTGCTGGAGCTAAGACCTGCCAAGAAGATTACCCAGCAAGCCTCTCAGTCTGAGCCTGCTCCAGCAGTCTCTTGTGTACCCTAGAGGAGCAAGTTTGCAGTCACTACATGCACAGGAGGAATGCAGGACTCACATCACTGACATTTAGGCTTTTAATCTGCTGAAATCTGCTCCTGTGGCCAGCAAGAAATCCAAAAGTAACCCTCCTCCATTCCTTCACAGGGCTCCCTGCAAGAGCTGGACAAAATTTTCTGGCTTACCTACTGTTATGATCAGGACTCTTGGTCTACCAGCATCTTTTCCTCTTGTGTAGAATTCTGTACACTAGTACAACCTAAAGCTATATCTAGATTCAGAAGACGGTTGTTACTATCACTGCCTTGTCTAGCTTAACCGGCATAATTTCAATAAGAGTTTAGAAATTTCCTTCTAAACTAAAGAAAATCCACTATTTTCCTTACACTTGATTATTCCATTTGTTCATGACCTTCTCCAGAGTTTTCGCTATTTGTTCACATCCCTTGGGTCTTGAACTCAATCTAGGTGCTGTAATGAGTCTTCACTTTCTCTATAAGGCCTTTATTTTGCCTCTAGGGCACACTGTATACCTTTCAGACTACTGAATCTCTGAGAGCGAAGAAGATTCTGGGAGATACCAGTAACCGCACAGGGGCGGGTGTGACAACACACCATGATTGCTTGACAGGTGAAGAGGGAAGCCATTGCACAGGAAGGCAGCTTTTCTTGTACTTCTGGTGAGAGAACGAAGTCCAGAGATCACATTAACAATGACTATTTCGAGAGACCCTCAGTTCTACCCCCAATGCCATCCTCCCAAAAGGAGAAAAGAGGGGTAAGGACTTGGGGGATAGCAACCTTTTCGGGAACTTCTCCTCCACTGCCACAAGGTGGCGCGAAGAATCCAGTTAGCTTGGTTGTCCTGCACCAAACAGGAGCTAATGGGAAATAATGGGCAAGCTGCCCCTGAGGAGGTGATCAGGAGAAGAGAAACAGTGGGCTGAGGAGCAGGGCAAGAAGCTGTCATGTTTACAAGCAACGAATTATGGGAGGTGGCTGTAGTGCTTTCCTTAGAGACGAATCCCCCTCTTTCTTCACACTTGTCATCTTTCTTTTAATCTTTATCAATCCTGCTCTCTCTTTCTGAGCTTGCCTCAGAGACTAGTTTTCTCTTCAGAAGTAATTTCACCCCACCTCAGCACCTGCTCTCTCGGCCATGAGATGTTTATTAAGAGCTTGTGACTAAGCTTCTCCAGTACTAAAATCTATGCTCAGCGATCCATCCAGTCTAATTGCCACTGCTCAGCACCGTACACCTAACCCGAATCCCTCCCTTCTTGAGTTGGAAGAATATGGACCAGTGGAGTGGTATCAAAAGGGTATTCCGCTAGCTTCGGCTTCTTGGAAGAACATGACTGTTGGTGTTTCAACATTTTCCATCCGGCCTGTCAACACAGGTTGCCAGAGCTGGGCAATGTTGGTGGAAAACAACCTGGAAAACCCCCTGCAGGGTACTGGTTTGCCTTTTCCCCAAGAAACGTCTGGGCACGAAAGGAAAGCCCTGCTGCTGTTCCTGAGAGTCACATTCTTTGGAGGCATTGTTTTTTTTTTTTTCTACCAGTTTACATATCTAAGATTTAGCAGTCCAAAAAGGCACTTAGAAAACTTTCTTTCCCTAGTAAACATTGTCCCCTCCCAGGACAAGCTCTGCTCTGTAAGATGTAAGATGGTCATTAATCAGCAATGCACTTTCAGAAGCACCTCCTGAGTAACTGGGTGAAAGGGCTTCCTCATACATTAATATGTGTCTCTCTCAGTTCAACACCAGTTTCTGGTTCCTCCTCGGTGCTGGGGCTGTTGATGCCTGGACAGAGTCTACAGAGCTTCTATTCTCTATGAAGATGAGTCAGTATCCCCATGACTGAAGCTGCAAGTTCATCCACACCCAAAGAAAAGTAGACAACGTTCCCCCTGGTACTTTAAAGAGAATGTGGATTGCTTTTGGAAAAGGTCTTGGCAGGAAGCAGAAATACAAATAATCATAGTGGTTCAGCACAAGTTGTGACTCTATTTCAAGGAGAGGAGCCTTGACCCCAGGCTTGCTGTGGTATCAATAATAAAAGCCAATGTTCATTGGGGTTATAGGTGTTGTACATGGTTCGTAATCTCTCCAGTGGCTCCATGAATTGTCTTATGTTATCTCCATTTTATAGCTAAAACAACTAGGGCACAAAAATGTTAAACAAGTTGCCTAAAATTCTATAGCTACTGAGCGGCTGATCAGGGATTTGCAAAAAGGGAGATCAGTTTACAGAGCCCAGACCATTCTTTTAAGCATAACATGATACAAGTTCTGATTTTCCAATCTAAATAAAAACAATTGTTCGGGTAAAAATGAAACCAACTTATTACTTCAGCACCTTATCCTTAGGGGCCTTCTGTTGGGAAACTTTGTAGATTTGGAATATAATTCTAAACTGGAAAGAAAAAAAATATAGCGTGAGCAGCTAAACTGACCCAAATCAAGGCTCTAAGGCATAGGTGGCCCTCAGTATTGATATATCTCCTGTTACTACTTGCATATAATGTGTATTTGTTGTTACTGCAACACATACCTTATCCATTGTCACTGAAAACACAATTTCCAAACCCAAAGCATTCAAATTTGCTGTCATTGACATCAACCTTTAGAGTAGGAATGAAACAGGAAAAAAGGGGTCCATCTTAATATACTCTAGAGTCATCATAGCCTGGTCACATTGCTCATCAAGTGACAAAGAAACATACGTATAATATCATCACACTATACCCCATAAAAATGTGCAAGTATTTCTCCTTAATTTCAAAAGGCCTACCTATCAAACTTTATTTGGCTATTATTTGAGATGAAAACATAAAATGCTATGTAAAAGGGAAGATGAAGTGTGGTTCAAATTAGTTAATGCTTTCTGATCACCAAAATTATACTATTTGTACTTTTCAAAGAAAGCAAGGCTTCTGAAGGGAAGGTCCTGAATCACAAACCCATGGCCAGATAGAGAAGAGGTTTCCTGAACACAGAACTCTGTCGAGCAGGAAGGCCCTCAAAGCAGGCCCAGTTTCGGAGGTAGGTACATTGCAGAGCGCTATTTCTTTCTGTAGAATTTCAAAGTGTCTTATTTTATCAGAACAGAAAAAATAACAGTATTATGTATGACTCATATATTAGGAGTTGATGGCAGAAAACTTATTGGTGGTGTTGTTGCAGTGATGACTCGGCCTAGGTCTGTCTTGCAAATACCCAGTGAATTTTTAAATTATGAACCGGGCCCCCGCAAGATGGCTCCATGGATGCAGATGCCTGTTATTTAATTCTGATGACCTGAGTTCAGTCTCCAGGACTCACATGGTGGAACCAGAGAACTTACTCCTACAAATTATTTACCTACTTTAATGCATGAGCATGCATGCACATCACATACACACACACACACACACACACACACACACACACACACACACACACATAAATAAACAAATAAATACATGAAAAAATGAAAAGCTAAAAAACTGCTTTAAAGCCTATGACATAAACCCATTGATAACTTTCCCTTTGTTCTATTAAAAATAATCTCCCTTCCATAGAATTGATGGTTTTAGTACTTTATCTGCTACGTGATACAAAACAAATAGAGAATGAAGGAGAAAAAGAGAGAGACACCCAGGTGCAGCCAGCCAGGCAGCCATCAGCCAGCCTTACAAGTAATAAGACATTCAGAATGAAAGAAAGGTAAAAAGCCCTGAGGCAAATTGTAGACAAAGGTAAACAGGTAAAGGTAAGTTATAAGGACTGGTGGGACAAGCATAAAATAAGGTTGAACATTCATAACTAATAATAAGTAATGATTTGGGAGCTGGTTGGTGGCTCAAAAGAAAGCCAGAAGACTCACTACCAATGGTAAGAGAAAAGGGCAGGACATTGTCAGGGTTTAAATCTTCAATGCCTTTCCTCCCCACTCAGCACTCGCGTGTTGAAGACGCGCTCCCCTCAAGCAGTAGTGGGCTCTGAGAATAGACTAATCCACACTAGAATTCACAAGTGATTGGTGGTAGAAATAAAGAGGGGGGGGGGCTAATTGGAATAAGTAAATGACAGAAGGCAAGCCCTTCAAATATGTCCAATCCTCAGCCTTTTCCTCTCTCCTCCCCTGTTCTTTGCTTCCTGGATGTACCTGATAAGCAGGGTTGCCCACCATGTGCTCCCTCCGGGATGCTCTGCATCACCATGAGTCCAGAAACATTGGAACCAAGTGACTCTAATATTAGAACTTCTGAAAGGGTGACCAAAAGAACCCGTTCCTTCTTGAACTTGATTTCTCAAACTTGTTTTTGTCACCATGAGAGGGAGGTGACTGATACAGATCTCAAGGAACTCTGGATCTTATAAAAGAGATAGACATAAAACCAATGAATAATATATGGAATGCTGTGCAGGAAAGATGGGATGCTCATGTGTGAGGGAAGCAAGGTGCTCTTGGGCAGAAAAGAGTCAGGAAAGGAGGGAATGGTGGTTGGGAGGGTGGTCCAGCAGCTAAGCTCTCTATTTCTAGAGTCAGACTTGGACATCAAGTCTATTCTGACTTCAGCGAGCCTTGGGCAAGTTCTTATCTTTTGTGCATCCTTTCTGTGGGAGTAAGAACAAACAGCTCACCCCCAACTCCTTGGTTTGCTTAGAGGATTTACATGAGATCAAGTACGGAAAATAGTGGTTCAATGCCAGCTGCCTTCACTAAATGTTAGTCAAAAGAAAACAGGTGGGTTGGAGGATGCTCCTGGAGATGAGGAGAAGCCTGGGTTGGTAGAACAGCAGCGGGTTGCCAAGATATCATTTGTCGGAAACATAAAGTAATAAAAACAACAGTAAATCAGTAACAGTTACCAACGCACAAACTACTTTGATGTGCTAAGTGATTGAGATGAATTATCCCAAAGCCTTGCACACGCTCAAAGATTTCACCTGCAATCGTGCAGTTTCAGAAATGAAGATTCAAAGTGAGTCAAAAGACAAAAAACAAAACAACAGCAACGACTCCTCTCCACCCCCCCTAAAACTAACTATGGGGCAGGAATCAGAATGTGGCTCCTCTTATTCTAAAATGTAAGGCTTTTTTGCTAAAACACACTCCCTTACTCTGACCCCATATTTTCTCCCTCAGACAACCCAAGGGCTTTGATTTTCTTTCTCTTTTCATTTGCATGTGTGCTTGTGTATGCATGTGCGTGGGTGGGGAAACTGAGACCAACGGTGGGAATCTCCCTCAACCAGTTCCCATCTATATTCTTCGAGGCAGGGTCTCCCAGCTGAATACAGCGTTAAAAGACAAGACTAGTCCAGGGAATCAGCTTGCTCCAGGCATCCACTGTCTCTGTCATTTGAGTGCTGGACCTACAGGCAGCCCACCACACTCATGGGGCATTTACAGGGATTACTGGAATCAGACTGCTTGGTCCTCAGGTTCCGCAGCAAGTCCTTAATCCACTGAGGCACTCCTCTACTGAAAGGCCTTTTCTTATGTCAACGTCAATAAAGTACTACTTTTAATCATCCTTGACCTCACTGAGAATCTGAACGCACCCTCCGGTTGGCTGTCAGATGTTTTTCATTATGACCGTACCACCCTGTGAGAAAACTCTTAGCTCTTGGATTTTCAGACGAAAGTCAAGGGTCGGCTACAAAGCTACGGATTGTTGTCTATGCAATACTAACTAACATCATTGTATAATGTTGTAATGGTTTTAGTGACAGAAGCCTTGAGGCCCAGGCAAACTATAGCAACTGCAAAACATTAAGTCACATAGATTATATCTTTAAAATGGCTCACAGGAAGACAAATGCTAATTGGACTGTTAAAATTCAGAGGAACAACAAGGGTATACTTAATCTGCAAAGTAATACAATGAAGTCACTACTTTCTTCAACAAGGCCTCCTATGATTCCATCAAAGTAACCAAAGCATTACTGACTTTAAGAAAGAACATATGGATTACAAGTGTTCAATATTTTGTATTTCTGTGATGGCAGAATTTTATTCATCTGAGAATATTAGTGACAAATAAGGATTTCTAAGTCTCACTTATGGAAATTGCCATGGCTAATTAACTCTGGTTTTTCTCTGATCCAGGCTCATGAGTATGCCCTTAATATCCATGAAATGGTGGCGGGAAGAATTGTTAACTTGCAAACAGGGTCTACTTCTGCTATTGTTGATGTTTTCCTCACTTGGGTAGTGAATTATCCAAGTAGGTAGAGAAATGTACTGGTTTTCATCATTGGCACTAAAACATTCTTCCTCTATCCTCCTTTTTATTTCTTCTTTGTTCCTTTTTTTAGTACTTAAGATTGGATGCAGGGTCTTGTAAATGCCATCCCAGTGTGCTGCCTCAGAACTGTATCCCCATCCATCTCTTTACTTTTTAAATTGTGAGACAGGGCCTAAGTTGCCCAACTGGGCCTTGAACTCACTATTGCCCTTGAACTTGTAATCTTCCTTCCTCAGTCTCATGAGTAGCTTTGATGGCTTGCCTGTCTACCAGGTCTGGCTCTCCTGTTTTTCTTTGAACCCCTGTTTCTGTACTACTTACTAGTCCCCCGGAAATCCCTCCTGGTATTACCCACCTCTTTTTCACAGTAGTCCTCAATGTTTCTACATATGTCTCAATATTTCTGAAGTAAAAGGTATGACAAGTCTGCTGGTAGACTCTTGCTTTGGCTTCCCCAGGAAGGTGATACTGTCAGCACAAATTTAATGGGGTGGTATTAAAGCTCTCACAAATCATCTTCCCACACAATTCTTCCATCTTAACTCCCTACTTAACTCTCAATCAGCATACTAAACTCCAACCTTAGCAAACTCCGGGTTCTTCAGATTCTCAATGCCTGTCCATATTCCTGTCTTTACCTATGTTGGGACACCTCCCACACATGCACTCCATCTAGGCCTGGTAGATCTGATCTACCATTGAGGACTCAACAGAAACTCTCTTCTCTAGCAAAAATGCTCCTGGTAACTCACTCCCCAACCTGACTAAATTGTCTCTCACTCTATTGCTCCTTAAGCATCTTTCCAAAATTGTATTTGTAGTATTGTAAGATATGTCTTTCTTTACCCATCTGTCTTTTCTGTGAAGGAAGAAAGTCTTGTCTTCTAGCCTTGGATCTGGGGCACTGTCACACAGTGCCCCAGAAGTTGTAGATGTCATTCTTTTTTTCTTAGATGCATGACTGAGGATGGTGGAAGATCTTTCTAGAAAGAGCCACATTTGAGTCTGAAGTATGAGGCTTTTGGTGAAGTTACCTTCTGAATGTATGGACTGCGGACTGATTCTTCACTACCTGCTGTGTATTACAATCACAATCCATCCACATACAGGATCCTTATAAAATATCAATGAATTAGCCATTCAATAATTCTTGGGCTCTGTTGACACAGCTGGCCTTGGCCGATGTTATTAATTTTGCGCCAGTCGGTTTGAAAACAGTCAAAACAGCAATCGCAACAACCCTACGTGAACGGGTCCAAGTTTAATAGTGAAAACAGGATCTTCCTGAGTTACCCTTGAGGGAAACCTGAGACTGCATCTGGGAAAGGTACGATTAAAAAAAAAAAAAAAAAAAAAAAAAAAACAACCCCAATTCTGCTCTCATTTACTGCAGAGGAATGCTGCCTGTCAGAAAGTGGGAGCACACCCTGGCTGTTTCCTAAGGGCTCCACACACAGTGCTTCCCGTCTTCCCTCACACCGAGGCAAGTCAAAGGGAGCAGGGGGCTATCCTCTCTGAGGCAGGGATGCCGAGGGAGGAAGGACAAGAGCTAGAAACCGGAGAGAGTTACAGCTTTGGGTCCCAGAGGAACAACACACGCCTTTCCCCGTCTCTCTTTCCCGCTTCTATTTTCCTAGTCTCTCAGTTTCAGTTCTCTGGTAGCTCTTGGGAACCAGGGCCAAGTGCGAAGGTGTGACTGGGTGAAGGACTGAGGAACCGGACTGCTTGAGCTCACCGCCTTCACCTAAGCGGCAACTTCACTCACCGCCAAAGTCCAGATCACTCCAGATATCACCCCCGCAGGCACGCCCTTCCGTGGTCCCCTCCAAGCCTGGGCACCAGCAGGAACCTGTGATTAGCCGCCGATGTCACCTCATCAAAGAGCAAAGAAAGAGGCTGGCAGCAGGCACTCAACAGAGGGAAATCCAACCAGGGATCCTACCTGAGACCAAAGGCCTGTTTTCCAGAGCAGGGTGGACATGGGGACAGAGACTTTGCTCTTTGAGGCGGCTTTGGAGCCACCCTCTGGTAAACATGTTTCCTGTCCAAGTTCTCTGCACACAAACTATGCTGCCACCCACAATTCTCCCTCTACCACCCAGTAGAAACCCCCAGGTGGGTGACTTTCTCTCACACCAAACATGAAGAGGAGGCCCGTGGGGATGCCCATGACCTCCCAGTATTGGGCCCTGGGGACGGCAGGGCTGGTTTCCCATCACCGCAGAGCTGTGCTGGAAGGGTCTGCACTGAGTTTGAACTGGCATATTTGAAACGTCTTCTTTTTTTTCTTCAAATAAAATATTTATGGCAGGAAATCGGCTTAGACATTCCTGAAACCAGCAAAGGGTTTAGGAACACACTGTCCTACCTTCCCCTGACATGTAACAGGAGTCAGCGTTTGAAGGAAGACCCTTTACATTTAACCTGAGCCCTTGGAGGAATGCAAACACCCATTTGGAGCCAGGCCTGTGGTAAAGGATTACCATATGTGAGCCACACAAGGAAATTCCTCTTGGAAGCCAGAATTTATACTGCCCAGTGAGCTATGAATAGAAAGTTTGTGCCTGGTTATGAATATGGATAAAATACATCACTCATGGTCCAGGGAATGGCAAGCCAAATTGAAAACACATATTTTGGATCACAGAATATTTTCAAAAATATATTTCAAAGAAAATAAATAGATCATGTGTTCATTTACTGCTTGAAGTACTTGCGCAGGAGAGAGACATTAATAGTCTCTCTTTACAAATCATTTGCTCTTCCTTGTACTTCTTAGGCCAGAGGCAGACCCTCTGGGAAAGAGCAGGGTCTCTTAGAGTGCAGCCTAAGTGGTTTTACCGGCAGCCATCCCACCCTCTTCCTGTGAAAGACAAGGAGCTGAGTCTTTGAGTGTGTTCAGAGAGGACTTTGTGGCTTGGGAAGATATGTTCTGCGCATTTCTATTTGGCTGTGTTTGGTTTTCCTCATCAATCCAGGAGGATTCTGCTGGCTTCTGCATTTCATGCTTTTGGTCTTTTTCCTTGCTAGATAATTCATACACATCATAACTACATCTATGCTGTTAAACATCAAGGTGAAAACTGGAAGTCTTCCATCTTATACCATTCAGGGGTCTGGCCTGCCATAGAAGAAGATGGGAGTTTGCACCCATTCTGTTTTGACAGTTAACATGCCATTATAGTCCCTCCCTCCCGCTTCATGAGCTCGGTTCTCCTTTGTTATCGTTATCTTCCCAAGGACTCATTCACTCACATACCTCCCAAATGTGCCCTCTCTAGGTGGGGTAGCTTGCCATTCTGCCCCTATCACTTTCCCTTTCATGTCCACTAAACTTCCCTGCTGTCCTTCTCATTGCCATGAGACACTGGCATCAGTAGAGATGGCTCATTCATTTGATATACAATAGGCAGTCTGTAGCCAAGCCCCAGTAACAAATTCCATGTAATATGGACACTCAGTTTCTGTCTGCTCCCCTACTTACTACTCATCCTGAGAAACTTCCCATGCAGCGCTTAGCTCAAGTAATATCAGCCATAGAATGCTCTGTGGTAGTGGATTGTCCCCTGCATGAATGTGTGACCTAAATAATAATCTAGAATTTAACCACAACTCAGTGGCATTATCTCACACAAAATGCTGCTGAAGTTTATGTTCATCATGTCTGTTTTGTCCTTAGAAATTCTGTAAAAGAAGTCCACTAAGTATCTTCATTGAGGAGCCATGAAGTGGGAGATGTGTGGCTGTGACAAGGGGGCTTTGAGTGCTCAGTTCTTAGAGTTGATTCACAAATGTCTTCTCTACCCATTGTTCTCTGGCTTCAATTATCTCCATCCGTGACCCATCCTGGACAAAACCATCTGTGGTTTAGTGCTTTAATACCAGGAAGGAATCTGTCTTGTTTGGGCCAAACTCTGGCTCAGCCACAACAGAAGGTGTCAAGTGATGACCAGAGTTCTGAGAACAATTGGACAGGGTGAAAAAAATCCATGGCAGCTCTGAAGAAAACAAACGTTTGCTCATGACTCTACACGATCTACTTATTAGCTTCCTGTCACATCTGTAATTACCACACTCTATATTGCCAGTTGTTAATTATTATGAATTAACACATAAACATATATTTGTATATGTGTATGTATACGAATATATGCCTAACTAGAAAGATACATACATTGTTTTATAAGTGAATTATTGCATATGCTAACCATGTTATTTTATAGTGCCATGAGCTATATTTTGCATAATTATTAGCAGCTGTTCTTCTGCATATCAGATGTCTCTTTATTGACTTGTGCCAATTTCATTCATTACAAATAGACAGTATCTCCTAGCTTCTTCTGAGTAGGATGTGGCTAGTAAGATACTCATAGAGACCATTTGAAAGCAGTCACACCAGTGCTAAGTGTGACGTGTAATGATGACTGCTCATATCTTTGAAAGGGAAGCTGTGTCCCCTGTAATTGTGGCAGATCACTGCCCAAGGGGCTATCTGTTTATTTTCTGTCTCCCTACTAGAAAGTAAGATTGATGTGAACAGAAGTTTGTTACTGCCAAATTCCAAATTCCGGGAACAGCATCTTTAATGTTGTGGACACTTAATAAATATTTGTTGAATGAATGAACCCTTAAAGATTAAAAAGAGGAAAGGAAGGGGGAAAAAAACCTTTGAGGAGGAAGTAATTTACCCCTTGATATCCGTGTGTTCATGTTTGGACTACAGCAAACAAAGTGCTTTTCTCTCTGCTGGCCCAGATCTACTCTTTCTCAACATTAGTCTACGACTGTCACCCAGACTTTAATGAATGGTTGACCTACTTGGTACAATATTATTTTTTTGATAATGTGGTATTTTTGGAAGTCATTCATACCTGATAATATTTCTTATCCCTGACACTGATGTGGTAACTAAAAAAAATACACCCCAAATATATGCCCTTGTTGCTGAGAAATTTGCCGATGTTTGAACAGGAATCAAAGGAGAATGTTTTGATAGATTTAGGAGAGACAACAAAATAAACTGTCCGTGTTCCTCTCTCAGCTCTGCCATCTTCTCTTACATGTAACAACTATGCACATGCACATACATACGTACATATCCATTCAGTGCGATAAATAGGCATATAACCATGGAAAACTATGGCATGTAGCTTGGCTTATGAAGGTTCATGTTTCCACCAAACTTTTAGGAAAATTAATTAAAGGGTGAGTACCTTCCAAATTGCCTCAGGGTTCCATGGAAAATAACCTCTGTATGAAAAATGGCTTCACTACTGGATTCAGGTCAATTTCCTATGAGTTTTGTTTTTATGGGAAAGGAAAACCAGTCAAGTGGCATTCTATAGAAGGTTTTCACTTCTGTTTTACTGTTACTTCTACCTGAGAGAACATTTTTGGGAGAAACACTCAAGTTTTCAAAATGTTTGTAAATGCTACTTGCTTTGTAGTAGTTCCAGAACAGTCATGGGTACATTCAGGATCAGAATGAAAAACAGAACAGCCTTGCTAAATACCATTGTTTCCTCTGTCGCTTGGGGAAGCACTTGACAGTAGAATCACTGACAGACTGAGGAAGGGAAACTCAGGAGGCATTCTTTTTTTTTTTTTTTTTCCGTTTTTCGAGACAGGGTTTCTCTGTGTAGCTTTGCGCCTTTCCTGGAGCTCGCTTTTTAGACCAGGCTGGCCTCGAACTCACAAAGATCCACCTGCCTCTGCCTCCCGAGTGCTGGGATTAAAGGCGTGCGCCACCACTGCCTGGCTTAGTTAACTCTCACATTTTTTTTTTAAGATTTATTTATTTATTATGTATACAGAAGAGGTGCCAGATCTCATTACAGATGGCTGTGAGCCACTATGTGGTTGTTGGGAATTGAACTCAGGACCTCTGGAAGAGCAGTCAGTGCTCTTAACCTCTGAGCCATCTCTCCAGCCCCAGGAGGCATTCTTAATCATCCAAATTAACTGTTTCCCTTGCTCTACAACGGATGCGTAGATGTTATATATCACTGGCAAATATGAGCTTTATATTTTTATTGTGCAAGAATTTTACACATGCATAGAGTCCATCTTCCATTCCCTCCTCTTCAGTTCCTCTCCCCATAATCATTTTCTCTCAACTTCATGTGCGCTTTTATTCTTTTGTAATACTCACCAAGTTCACTTAGTGCTGCCTATTTGCACAGGGATGTAGGACCATCTACTGGATCATGGATAGGCCCTCAGACACCACATCCTTGAAGGAAGCTGACTCTACCTTTCCCAGAAGCCATCAGTTGCCAATAGTTCCTCTACTGGGGGTGGGGATTTGTGTCTACCCCCCACTCCCCGCTTCTTGCTAGGATTTTGTCTGGTGTTGATCCTGTTCAAGTTTGTGCTGTCTGTCACAACTACTATGAGTTCCTATGGACACTTGCCCTGTTGTGTCCTGAAAAAAAAAAAATGTTTTGGTGCAGTCATCCATCACGTCTGGCAATGATCCCTGAGGCTTGAGGGTTTGGAGTGGGGGTGGGGCGGTGGCTGTGCTATGAGTGTCCCGCACAGTCTCTTATTCTCCACATGTTGGCCATCTGTGGGTCTCTGTGCTAACCATCATCATGCTAAGCAAAGAAATACTCAAAGCATTTCCATTACAATCCAGAGCCAGGCAACGATGCCCACTCTCTGCATTCATTGTCGTGGTTGAATCTTAGCTAGAGCAGTAAGACAAATGAAGAAGATAAAAGAGATAAAAATAGGAAAAGAAGACAATAAAGTATCTCTATTTGCAAATACTTTTTACAGTATAAGTTATCTCATCTGTGACAATGAATAGCTACTGTCACCATATGGCTTGATCGGTATCTTTTAGCATCAAAAGGTAGCACTATTTTATCAGTTATGAAAACAATTTGTTAAGTGCTATGTGGACTATGTGTTAGAAGGAAATAGGATTTTCTTTGAAAAAAAAGTCAAAATATCCAATCCAAAATGTGTACCATGGAGGAAACACAAAGCAAAGGACTCTGGCGCAGGAACTCAGTCATTTCATGAAGTGTAGATTTTAGTTACAGAAGAAATGGCCGCTTGCCAGATAACTCAGACCTTCTAAGCCTACTCGTTGAATTCACCATATTGTAGCCATCCATATCCGGTTAGGAGTAAAGATACCCCAGATGGAAGCACACATGCCCCTCCCTTCAGCTATCACACCATTGAGATAGTGGACTCCAAGGAATTGAAATTCCTCTGGGATTCTCATGCAGCTGGGAGGCAAGACTGATTGGTGCTCTGGTGCCATCCCACAGGGGCCTCACCTCTGGGAGAGAGATTCCACATGGTTCTGACAAGTGTTCTCACCTTTTTGATGGACAGACTGGAGAGGAAATAATGATGAGCCATGGAGGAGTAGGTTCATATCTTAACCAAGACTGCTTAGGTTATCAGTGTCTTTTGCCTGCTGTTCAATCTAACCCGTCAGAATCCCAAATGGACAGACTGGAGAGGAAATAATGATGAGCCATGGAGGAGTAGGTTCATATCTTAACCAAGACTGCTTAGGTTATCAGTGTCTTTTGCCTGCTGTTCAATCTAACCCGTCAGAATCCCAAATGTGAACTTAGGAATCACTGGGCCTCTTAATTTGTTCCTTTTCTCAATGTGGCCACACCCAATAAATCTCCTTTCTCTTCCATTCATATTACTTATCTCTCTACTTGGTGTATTAAAGGCATGTGGCAGAGCATAATAATCTTATTGCTTTTCTTTAATCCTCTGTGCTTTTTCTTCCATGAAATTCTGTCCTAGGTTCATAAATATTAGGTCATCAACCTATTATGAACATTTGAAAGGGATATTGTAAAGAGACTTTATCATTTTATAAACATAAAGGTAATAAAATGATATTTTAGGTATTTTTGTGTAACACAATCAAGGCCTCCTCTATAACCACTAGACTCTAGACATCAAAGCAGCAAGAATAATGGGAATCTTGTTTGTCACAGAGTATCTAGGGCTCCACACAATGCCTGGCATGCGGGGATTGCATGACAAATGTATGTTGATAGATTGGAACATAAGGAATATGTTCTGACAGAAAAGTTAGTTCAGGGAGGCACCATAGCCATGAGGCATGCCAAACACAAGCAGTGCTAACTGGACCCAGCGTCCTTCAAAGAAATGATGAGAAGCACACACACAATCCAGAGATGTGAACCCCATCCAGAAGTCTAGAAGTATATGAGATGTCCACACTATTTAAAGACGTTTATAAATTAGAAGTCAGCACTCTGAATCAAACCAGAGCCCAGATGGCTATTTTGAGCCTTTCAAATGTACAAAACACAATTTTCCTCTTCAAGATCCAGGGCAGACCTGAAAAGTCTGCTTCACTTCAGGGGCTGTTTTTATGTGTTGCCCTTAAGAAGCAGTAGAGAAAAGAGCATCCGGAAGTAAGACAACCAAAAAGTTTACACCCAAATGTAGCAAGCTCACACGCAAATACAGCGAGCTCACACACAAATAAAGACAGCTTATACCCAAACGGAGCAAGCTTACACACACATACAGCAAACCCTTAAATGCCACAAGTTCATACACAAATGCAATGTGTAAATGGAAGAGCAGAGACGTATAACCCGGCACAAAAAGGAACAATTGTGGAGTTTTCTTAGTTAGAATGACGGTTGGCTGTGATGAAACACGGTAACTAAAAGCAAGGTGGGGAGGAAAGGGTTATTTTGCTCACACTTCCACATCACTGGACGTCATGGAAGGAAGTAAGAGAGGGAACTCAAACCTGTCAGGAACATGGAGGCAGGAGCCAGTGCAGAGGCCATGGAGGGGTGCTGCTTACTGGCTCGCCTCTCATGGTTTGTTCAGTCTGCTTTCCATAGCACCTAGGAACATCAGCCTATGTAGATAGGTAGCCCTACCTACAATAGGCTGGGCTCTCTCTCATCAATCATGAAAATGTCCTGCAGACCTGACTGAAGCCCAGTCATACAAAAGCATTTTCTCAGTTGAGGTTCTCTCTCCTTAGATTACTCTAGTTTGTGTCAAGTTGACATAAAACCAGCCAGCACAGGAGTCAATAGCCTCCAATCATAATTAGAATTGGTCTACTTTTTTAATGATTAAAAAGTTGCCTTAGGGCTAGAGAGATAGCTCAGGGGTCAAGAGCACTGACTGCTTTTCCAGCATCCACAACCATCTGTAACTTCTGTCCCAGGGAATCCAACACCCTCTTCTGGACTCTAAGGGCACTACACTCACATGGTGCACAGACACACAAGGAGGCAAAACACCCATGAGCATAGAAAAGAAGTAAGTGGGGTTTTTTTTTAAAGTTGCTGTTTAATGCAAATGCGATGTGGGTTTCAAAATGAGATCAAACTGATGAACAAGGGCATACAGGGTATTCTCTTTGGATACACTAAGAAAGCTAAACTTCAAATTTCAAACAATGTTGATCTTTGGTGGTTTTAAGCAATCAATGGATGTGAGGAGGTGAATTTGGAGGAATTTCAGAAGAGATGGAGGAAGGAAGATCACACAACACCTCTCTCTTTTAGCTTAAAGAGAGAGCACTAGCTATTACCTGAAAGGACCTATGGGAGCCCTTTCAGAGTACCCTCTCCCCCTTCTCTCCCTGAGAGGGCTGCATTGCATTTATGTCTATTGTTGTTTGAATTGGGACAGGGGCTTGAAATGACCCAAATCAACGTAGTTTGTGGGAATGATGTGCTGCAGCTTTAGAGGCTAATTCATTAGAAGAACCAATTTCTGCCTGGCTTGTCCTCTGAGGATACTCTCATTCAGAACCCAGCCTCTATCTGTGGAAATGGGAAAAGGGCACATGGAGAGGTCATGTGTCCTTATTCTGGCTGATAACTTCTGCTAAGCCACAGGCAGAAACCAGTATCATATGCTAGATAATGTGAGTGGAAGCAGCACCCGATTGTTTCATATCACAGCCTTTTGGTCTTTGAAGTGAAGGTCCCAGAACTATGCAAAGCATCCTTCCTGCCACTGTAAATTCAAGGCCGACAGAGATTGAGAGAGATAATAATTATTGTTAGGATTTACATCAGTGGTTCTCAACCTGTGGATTGTGGCCTCTTTGACAAACCTCTATCTCCAAAAATTTTACATTGCTATTCATAATAATAGCAAAATTATAGTTATGAAGTAGCAACAAAAATGATTTTATAGTTGGGGGTCACCATAACATGAGGAACTGTATTAAAGGGTCGCAGCATTAGGAAGGTTGAGGAACACTGCTTTATATCATGTCCTGCAGTAATTTTTCATACAATATTGGGAATTAGTGTATTAGTTTGTCATTTGTTTCTCTCACCTTGTATTATATTATTTAGTTTTGCATGCTTCTAAATTTCTATGAATGGAATCGTGTTTGGCCTTTACATCTGAAATATATTTTTCATTTAGGTTTTTCTTTGTGAGGTCTACACACTGCTGCTTAGCTGAATTAATCTATTTTCACAGTTACAGAGTAGTTTCCCGTTTGGAGAGAAAAGAAAAATTTATCAATTGATTTTTAAAGCTGATGGAAGTTTATTTTTCCCTAACATTGATATTAAAAAGAGCATAACCATGAACATATTTGCATATACGGGCGTGAATGCAAGAATTCTTTATGGTACAGATCATATCAATAAGTAGACCAGCTCTTTGACATTTGAAAAGTTTGATTTAAGATCCAGTATGTGTTCAAGTTTTAGACATTTTATTTTCAAACTATCATTATTCTTTGTGTGCTGTCTGTCGCAATAGAATAACTTTTTTCTTAATAGTGTCGCCCGCATAGATCTCTGCTGACGTAGGTCCTGTTGTCAACCATGGAGAGGGGCGTTCTCAAATCCTCTGTCCTTTCAAAAAGTCATCACTTTTCCTCAAACTTCGACCATTTCTTGGACAACATCTCACTTGGTGAAATTAACATGTCTTCTACATTAATTGATTCCTCTGTTTTTATTCAATAAATACCCTTAGATTCATATTGTCTGACATATTAATGTAGCTCCCATGTTTATTATATTTCCAATATATATTTTCTTTTCTTGTGAATATTAATATATATACATATATACATTACAGCTGTAGTTACTATATATACTTAGATTTACTTATATGAAAATTTTGTCTCTATATTGGAATGTTACTTAATTCTTCATCTGCATTATAGATTTAGATTTATTTCTACTTTCTTATTTATATTTTATACCTGCTCAAAGTACGCTATATCTTCTTCTCCCATTTTTAAACTCTAAAATACTTTTGTTATAAATGTTTTATGTGGTGAGTTACTTTAAAATATTTTTTTTCTTTTATTCTTGTCTGTGTGTCTCTCTGTGTTTACATAAAGGCTCACGTGCCACAGCATGTATGTAGAGATCAGAGGACAGCCTGCAGGAGTCTGCAATCTTCTTCCAAGATATTAGTCCTGGGAAGTGAACTCAGATGGCAGACCCCTTTACCCTATGAGCCATCCCACCGGCTCTAATGCACATCACTTTTAAAATTACGTCTGCAATGTCTTTAAGCTTTTAATGATTAATTGTCTTTGGTGCTTACATCTGGGATCATTTCCTCTTTGTATAAATTACATCTTATGACTCTTGAAAGTGGTGACTTAATATATTTTATTCTTATAGGGTTTAAAATTTGTTTTTCAGTGTATCTCTAGCTGGCCATGAACTCAGTGTACACACCAGGATTGGGTTCTAGCTCACCATCTTCCCTCTGTACCTTCAGGGTACAAGGACTTTAAAGACCTGTATCACCATGCCAAGCTGTTCCTTCCTTACGTTACCTCTCAAGGTTTTGTGAGTTTATTCTGGTGTGTATTTTCATATACACCTGTTGGATTTTGTTTCATTCTCTTCCAGATTCTAATGTTTTTTTCTAAATTAGCTCCAAGAGATCTGAAATCTAGTTGTGTAGAGGTTTTCTTAATGTTTTTCTAATCTGTAGCAAATTTTAAAAGTGAACATTACAGAAGTATAATTGGTGTGCAATAAAGCTCACCTATTGCGAGTAGATGGTTATTTCTTACCTTGATTCATTTCTTCCAACATAATATTTTTATTGATTGTTTATCTTGCTTTTTTAATGCTTTTTAACTGGTTATATCTAGGTGAGATTTCCTTTTAATTTATCCTAATAAATTATCTTAATTTATCAGGGATCCAACTGAATTCTTAAATCATGAGTTGGAATTTTCCAATTTTGGAAAACAGAGCACTTATCTCTTCAGAAAAACTGACCTGGGGTGTCAGTTTAATGCTAGATCTTCTCACGTTATCTTCCATGTCTCTTAAATTTTTTCTCATGTTCTTGTTCTTGACCCTGTATTGGTTTTTATGTTTTTTTTTCAAATTTATATTCTAATTAATGACACATAACTTTAGCTATAAGTATTTGCTATTGAATGTTTAAAAATTACCCCTTCAATGTTTCCTAGAAGTTACATTTTTACCTTTAGAAATTGTGTTTAGGAGTTCTTTCATACTTTTTCAAAATAATATTTTTATTTCATCTTTTATTATTTTCAAAATAGGATGTGCATTCTTTCATTATATAGTCTGTAGCTTTGCTGTATAAGAGCCTGATGTCACTGTGGCCATCTCTCTCACACAGTGCATTGTATTCTGTTTCACTGTTTTGACTACTACTTTTTTGCAGTGTTACCTAGGGAATTAACTGAGCTCTGGGTTTAAGAGTTCTTCTGGAGAAGACATGGGTTTGCTCTCTATTATTAACAGAGATACCTGTTACTACTTGAAAGTCTTGGTTTGAAAATTCCTCAGCTGACCAGCATGACATAAAATTGATTTTTGAAACCACATGCGATGGAACTGTTGATATAAATTCTCAAGACTCAGTTCCCCAACCTATACCAAGCACTAAGGCTGCTAAGGTGCGTTTCTTTGCAGCTTCAAAGTGAACGGAAGTACTTTCCCTGCCAGTTCAATGTCCCCCTGAAGATACAGCCATCAGACTTATATGTTCTTACAGGTCAACAATTTTGAATAGCCCTTGAGTTTTATCTCCTACCTTTTTGCACCATGAAGTCACAGAAGCAAGTTCAAAGCACGAATTTTAGTGAATGCACTTAACCCCCAAACAGAATTCAGCTTCCTATTCTAGTTTTTAATCTCACCCAGCAGCTGACTTCCATCTGTACTTTACTGTCTGGTTATTTAATTTTTGTCTTAACCACCACTTTAGGTTTTGTAGTAGGAAGTCTACAAGTTAGCTTAGTCTACCATAATGCTATAATTAATAGTTATGTCTTATAGATTTAAAAAAATCTCAAACATGGAATGTGACCTCAGAAAGATCTATAACTGCTTCACTATTCTTCTCTGCCTAGATGTCAGAATTTTCTGTATGTATTTACTACATGCAGGGGCAAGTGACTTAACCTTTATTTTTTTTATCCCCGTGTCTATTTCATATGGCTGTTGTGTAGTTTAAATCAATGAGTCTACATAAAAATATCATTGAGCTGTACACGATGTGAAGTGATGACAAAAGATGAGCTACTATGATTTTAATTTCTATATCCTAACCAGGAAAGAACATACATGAGGATATGAGTCCATTGATTTGAATGATTTGAAATAACCAGAAGTCCAACTATCATTGGCAAGATATTTGTAAATATAAATAAAATGCTAGCAACCTCTACCGATGGTTTGAGTAAAATGGCAAACACATGTGTAATATGCACCTAAAATCAGTAGTAACAGTAATTAATGTAATAATCATAGTGCATATCCTCTGAAAGTTGAGATAAGGAACTAATAGTGGAAAGTTACCATTCTTGTTCTGAGCTGTGGTACTCAGGATCTCTAGACAGTTGTAAGTTTTGTATCAACAACTTGAATAGTACTCATGAACACCTTAACCTCTTTGTTTCATGTCTCTCCTGAACTTATATTGTTGTGATAACTTATATTTTAAGAATCTGGGAGTTTGAATAGGTGATCTGTAAAGAGTTCAAAAACCACTGGATACATATCAAGAAAGCACAGTCGTGTTCATTTCTGGGTGGAAAGCTGGTGCTGACAGCCCTTTGCACCTGGGTTCTCAGAACAGTAAGTCCGTGAGAATCAAGAACAGCAAGGAATCAATATTTGGAGGACTGCAAAGAACATCATGAAGCTACTGAGGTTTCCTGGCAACGTGGTTAATCCGCTGCCCCAGGTCTCATGGATACCGATATCCAAGAAAGCCTTGTTTGTTTGATAACCTTTGTTGTTTGGGAGTTACAAAGTGACGTGCGTGTGTGCGTGTGTGTGTGTGTGTGTGTGTGTGTGTGTGTGTGTGTGTGTGTATGTGTGTGTGTGTGATGTGTTTGGCATTTTCTTTCTTAAGTTTTTAAGTGAACCTTTAGCGATGAGAGGTGATTTAGGGACTGCATCACTGAGAGCAGAAGGTTGTTCATTTGCAGGCCTGGGACAAGCCTGTGTGGCTTGCATTTTCAACTTCCCACAGTGTTATGGAAACACAAATTAGCCTTAGCCTGGAAAAATGACTCTCTGTCATTCTCTGGACCTGTGCATCTTCAGGACATGGGCAGCCAACACAAATAGGCATCATCAGATTCCTTTCCATCTCCCATGTAAGAGTAGCCTCATTGAGGGAGGCTCTCAAATGATGAGAAAGGCTTCATTCACCCATCACTGCCTCTGCCCTCCCCTAAGGCCTTGACTCCTTACTCTGACCTTGCATGGGCTGCAGACAATCAGCAAAGGAATGTGTTTATAAACATGACTTTTCAGACAGTCCTTCATTGGTGAAAAATGAGGACAATCTGCACCCTTCTTCTGGCTCAGGGGAGTTGGGGGAGGTGGCATTTTAAATGGCACCTGCTGTCACATATGGCTTTCATAGACCTACTTATACGTGAAAATATATTCAACCTAAGGTACTCTTTAGTGTAAGCTCAGATCTGTCTTTTCAATAAAAGGGGTCGCAATGTTAATAACTGAGAAAGATCCCAGAGATGAATTGATTCAGCCTTTCTTTTCATACAGCAATGCTTTGCTTATGATCCAAAGATACATAAATTAGTAACAGAATATTTACCACGTGAAACTACTTGACTATTTTCATAAATATAAATGTTTATCATTTTCCAGTTGTCCTGAAAACATTTATTTTAAAGGGCATGAGCCCAAATGACTTGTTTGCTATTATAATGAGAAATGTATGCTAAAGTATATAGAATGTGAGACAAATAAGAATTTAGGGAAATAAAAGTATGTTATTAAATATATTATGAATGTTAAAAATTGATAGATTTAGACTATATACTATGTGAGGTTAACACAATCTCATCAGAAAAAGCTGCATGTTCTTCCTTATATGTGGCATCTAGCCAATAATGTGTGTGGGTATATATACATATATATATGTAAATAAATGTAATGTGCATGTGCATATACTATAACATGTAAAAAAGAGAACAAAAAGGCTGAATATTAGGAGATGAGGAAGGACTAAATGCAGTTTATGGTCATGAGTTGTGAAAGAGAGTGTAAAGCTAATTGTTTTTCTAGTTCTAACTCAGTCTTATTTTTCCATTTTGGGTGGTAAGATAAGAGCACAAATATATTCAGGAGTACAACCATAAAATTCATTTGAATCTCCACAGCTTCTATTCTGAATATCTGCTCTAACTGTATAGGAGTCCACTGAGATGAATAGACTTTGGGTCTGGCTAATTTCAGTGTGTAATACTTCTTTATTTGTAACTTTTTTAAAACTTAAAAATTAAATATATGACTAAACATATAAGGATAATTAAATATAGCATAGGTATACCATAAAACATAACATTATTTATTAAATATACTATAAATATAATATTGTATGTATTATATCTTGCTTGAGTTATCTTTTCACATTTACATGCTGAAAGCCATTATGTTTCATGGCCTGTATGTAATGTTTGGAGCTTCAAACTTACTATCTTGAAGGATAGGCGAGAAGGTACTCATGGAGATGGGAAGGTGCTGTGGTCCAGTCTCAGTCAGAGTACTGGTTGACACATAATAGACTTATTTCATTACTATAAACTTTCTTTTATTTCCAATGTATGTGACTATGCATACATGTGCCTTTGTGGACTCAGAAAAGGGCATCGGATTCCCCGGAGTTGATGTTACAGGCGGTTGTGAACTGCCTGATGTACTAGGAAATGAACTCAAGTCCTTAGCACATGTAGCAAGCTCTCTTAACCAGTGAGCCATATCTCCAGCACACAACAGACTTCTAGATAATGTAATAGATTACATTGCATGTGTTAACAGCCTAAAAGCGAGATGAAGGGTAGGTGAACCCAATCATATAGAAGAGTTAGAGACCAGCTATGGTGTAGTGGGTAGCCGTTCCAGCTTTGGCCTGGAAGTGCCACCCCCCACTGAGGCTTCGGTAACTGTCACGCCTACAAGGCAGAGCCGAGAGAGAGAGGACCCTGAAGATCTGGGATTTGGATGGGACGTCTCTCTTGGTTCCTGGATCCTGGACACTAGAGGTAGACCGAGCAGAGTTCTCCAGAGAACACCGCTGGACTGTGCTTCACCTTTCCCAGACCTCATGACCTATCCCTTCACTTGTAAGTTACCCCACAAAATAAACCTCCCTTTTAACTATGTGGAGTGGCCTTAATATTTAAACCAGTACTATGGTATGAGGGAGCTCTTTCATTTTGACTCCATTTAATCTTGTCATTAGCATCCAGAAACCTCTAGAATGAAATGGCTGGAGAAGGAATAACATGGGTTTGGAGACCACCCACTACTGGTCATTAGTTGGATCTCAAGTCCCTAAGTAGTTTGAGCTCTGTCCTCTCAGTCCAAATACAGCGCCTGCTAGAAAGAAAGGCAAACTTAGAAATATTGACACAACAGTGAAGGAAATTTTTTATCAGCGTCAGTGCTTTCTAGCAATGTAGATATTGTCACTGTTGACGTCTCTTGTCAGGATGAGGGAAAGGGCTCAGTTGGTCGTGTCTTTGTCTAACATGCACAAAGCCCTGGATTTGATCCTATCCCAGCACCACATACATCAGCTGTGATAACGCACACCTGTAATTCCTGTACTCAGGAAATGAAAGCAAGGAGATCAGAAGCTCAAGGTCAAGGTCGTCCTTGGTGATAGAGTGAGGTAGAGGCTAACCTGGGCTACGTGAGACTATCTCAGTGAAAGTAAAATCCTCACGAGAAGTGAACAGTTAGGAGAAAAAACGTTTCAAAAGTTTGGTGATGTTACAACAGGAAGAGCAAGCTCCCAGAACAAAAAAAGTTTGTTCAGTGGCCTCGATAGCATTTAAAGGATAGTACTCATTGCCCCATCAGGGAAAAGCAGACGTAAGATTCAGCTACATATGTGAAATCGTGCAGAAGCCAGCACACTGGTCACTCAACCTAACAGATTCTCACACTTGTTCTATTAGTAGTTTATTCAAGAAAATTGCATTCAATACTCTTTCTGAGGTGAAAAGCTATATAATTTATGTATATATATATATATATACCTGAATATTTATATATAATTGAAGAATTTATATATATAACTGAATATATATATAACTGAAACTATGACTAATTTTATACTAACACATACTTACATGTATAAATAGCATATATATTTATAAACACATATATACACGCTTTAAAATAGCATATAAATCTAAAACACACATCCATACACAGACATCAATATCATATACATCTATTTATGATATACACAGAAGTATAGGACTTAAGCGTTTCTAAAAGACATTATTTGTGATTTGTGATTTAATGAATTCTTCATTAAAGCAAGAACCTTTTATAAATTAACTACTGTCTCAAGATTTAGAAGAAATCTCTAATTTACCTTGTAAGAGAGTTGTACAATGTCTAACAATCACTGTGTATTTACTGGAATTCACATGACTTTGACAACATGCCTGTTGGAGGACAGCACAGATGTACATCAATCAGGAGAACATGAATCTGCTTTTGTGGCCTTCACAAGGATCTTTAATTATCTATGCTAATATGAAAGAGATATGTGCTAAGGTTTTTCAAACAATTACTTCACAATTTCAAAGGTTTATTTAGATTATTTTCAATTGCATAACCTGCGTATGTCTGTGTGTCTGTATGAGTACATTAGTGCAGTGTCTGGAGAGGCCAGAGGTGTTGAATCCCCATAGAGCTAGAGTTACAGTTGGTTTTGAGTCACCAGATGTGGATACTGGGAACTGAACTCCTGTTCTCTGGAAAAGCAGTCAATGTTCTTAACCACTGAGCCATCTTTCCGGCCTCTCTTTACAAACTTAAATACAAGTGACTGAAATGCACGCTTTACAGTTCAGAGGAGAATTGGGTAGAGGGTGTTGTTTTCCTGAGGAGGGAAAATAACAATCCCATGTTTACAAGAAGTCTGTAGACGTCTTCCTACTTGATCAATGACTTAATTTAAAAAGGAACTGTGTCTGGGAGCAGCACCATTACTGAGCTCCAATTTAGGAACAGATCTTGCCCAGATGAACATTTTCACTTCAGGGAATAGTTGAGTCACTTGGCTTCAGAACTTCAAATTATTTCATCACTAACCATTTTGAAAAGGATTTACAGACACTGCAAGAATTACGGTTCAATAATTCTTACTTACTATTACAAAGTCCAAGTTTATAATAAGACACGGTTTAAAAAAAAAAAAGCTCTCTGATTCTAAAATAGCAAGGAATATTTCAGCATTTTGAAAATTTAAAATATTTGAAAGAGTGATATGCAAAGTGTGTTTAATTCAAGTATTTGTGGAAGTTAATGACATGAATATTATCTTACAAGAATTATTTATTTTAGCTTTCTTTCTTTCTTTTTCTATTTTGAAATAAAGTCTCACTATCCAGCGTAGGCTAGATTTGAACTCACTGACCCTGACTTGTGCTACTCAACCTGACTCAGCCTCTTGAGCTCTGCGATTACAAGTGTGTACTACCATGTCCACCTTAGGTTTTTTGTTTTGTTTTTAAATAAATGGCCTAAAGGAACATTTAGCTGTCCTCTGGGTTTTTCAAAGCTCTAAAAAGGTTTTACTTAAAATTTTCCATTTAGAATTATATGTAGATGATAAATCCTTGTGAGGAAATACCTAGCTGTTGGGCATACAGCTCAAAAGGAGAAGCCAGGGCGTTTCTGAACAGAGCTCACACTGAGAGCACATACTAGGTGAAATTAACCTTCATTATGCTAATTTCTTTTAAGGACAAAAAAATAGCATAGAACAGAAATGATTTTCAGTTATGTGAAGTTTTGTTTTGGGCATTCCAGGGAACATAAGGTAAACGCTTTTTAAGGTGAACACTTCTTTTGTTTAGTCAAAACTAAAAAATAAATGAAAGGGATTGCAATGTACATCCACCTACAAGGAATTCACGTTTTGTCTCTTGACCCTAACATCTAGGCCTGCCCTTTGCCCTTATTTGTCCCTTTATCAATGGTCCTTACTTAAAAATTGCTGTTTTGGTTGGCTTAGCTCAGCGTCATATTACATTTTTGAGTGATTTGTTAGACAATTCTGTGAAATTGTCAGTGAAATGTTCTATTAGATGAGGCAACTAATTGCTTGCTTACATTACAGATCGCCTCATAATGTGTTAGCACATGAGAGTATGTTCAACCTTATTTATGGGAATGTGAGGCGTCAGCTTAAGGTTGCCCCTCAAAAAGAGTGAGCTAGTTGTCACTCTGTTGTCTGTTCACAGGAAAGAGGGATTATTGAAGAGTTCAGTCCCCAAACTTTTCCAGAGATCAGAGGTCAATGAGATGGAGTATTTATACATAAAAAATGTAGTTGGGAATTCCCTTTATATATATATGGTATTCCATATGGTGCCTTGGTCACACCACCTGTTGAAAAGTGACAGAAGCCATAATCTGACACAAGTCCTTGTTTGTCACTAGGATATGTCAAAGGCCTGTACTACAGTTGGACTTTCTCTTCTATTGGTTCAGGACTAAGCTATCTTTGAAGTTATCTTCTCACAGGATAGAATGGACTAACTTTCACATATGACCAATCCCAGACAAAGAATTCTTACATGCCCTGCTTTGATACACAGTTACCACTAGGTGGACACACACCTAACTGTAGGACCACTGAAGAACATGAGAATTTGACATAGGAATCTGTGAATATTCCAGAGATGTGGAATACCCTCAGAACCAAGCAACAAATTCTAAATATCTCTGTAATTTGGACAGTTTGATATAGTCCTAGGTCTCAGAGATATTCCAGCAATCAGCATCCTATATAGGTAGGTGTTGGGTTAGTGGCAAAGGACACAAAGAATCCTGAGTTTCCATCAAAGCTCTGCCACTAACTAGCAATGTAACCTTTGACAAGGCATTTGCTCCTCTCCACCATTCATTAATGAAATGCTTATAAGGTTATGATGTGAGTTTACAGACTAATAAATAAATGGGACCAACCCTTGGCTTGGTATGCAAAAGGAGTTGGCCAGCCACTCCTAATTATTTTAGGTACAATTGTATCTAAGGGCTAGCTGTCAATTCTAGAGTAGCTGATATCTATAGTAATGTATCTAAACTTCCAATTCATGGCCTGAAAAGAGATAGTAAAATTCTACTTATAATTCAAATTTGTTAAAGGAAATTTGAATAAAGCATACAGAACTCTACCTAAAATAGGCAAGAGCAAAAACCACTGCATGAGAATTTTGTTTCAGAGTGTCTGGAACTTAACATAAGATGTATTTCTTATTCTGTTTATGTATTTACACACTTCTTGTGTGCTTATGTAGTTTGTGTATTCATGCAGGTATGTGCACACGTGTGCTCATATGTGTAGAGGCCAGAAGATGACATCCTATGTCTCTGGCAAGTACTTTCTGCTTTCCAATTCTCTTTTGAGACAGAATCTCTCACTGAGGGGGAGACAAAGTCTCTCACTGACTGGCTAAACTGGCTGGCCAGTGATTTCTGAGGATCGACCTGTCTCTGTTTCTTCCTCGCTGTGCTAGGATTACAGATGTGTGGGTCCATAACTTAGCTTTTTATGTGAGTGCTGGGTATCTAAACTCAGGTCCTTATGCATATACTGCCAGCATTTTACCAACTGCATCATCTCTCCAACCCCATACAGTTTTCTTAATGAGACCCATACCCTAGGTAGCCAGAAAAACACATACTAAAATCCAATCTGCTAAATCAAGTCAGTAGAACCCCTGTTCTTAGTGGAAGGAGGATAGCATCATGCAAAAATTATCAAGTAGTCTGGAACTTGCTTATTTTAGTATTGGTATATTAGATTTGCTGGTAATTTAGTGGCTAGAAATATGGATAAGTCAATTAACAGGAATATCAGGTGATTTAGCTTTACATTAGCCAATGACTTTACAAGATTGAGCCAAAGTAAAGTGAGTTCAAGTAAAACCAGATACCTCATACCAAATGTAGGGTTTATGAGAAAAAGGCATTGAGACACAATCACATTGTATCATGTATTCCATGCAATTTTAACAAGGCTCTGTAGGCACACACACATACACACACACAAAAAAAAAAACACACTATAGATCCATTTTGCTTTTAAAAAATTAAAATGAATAAGAACAAATGAATCCTTCCTGCTCTATACCTGTGTGCAGAAATCTATTACATATAAGGAATTATTTCTTTCAAAATGTACTCCTGTGGGCTTATGGCAACTGTACCAGGCAGGTAAAGCAGATTCCTAATGAAGTCCTTAAAACCTGTTGTGTTAAGAATCTCAGTAACTAAAGAAACCAGTTCATGAATATAGGGACCTTATTCTTCCACTTTTCCCAGCCCAGGGGAATTAAAGTCTCACATAGCACAGGTTGCCCTTGGGGCTTGCCACTACAACAGTTTTCTTTGTAAGCCTTCTGCAAGTAGCATACCAAAGGGGAAGGGAGCTGATTTTCAAAAATCTGTTGTTTTTCTCCCTAGATGTTTCTAATATATTAACTTGGGTTTCAACTCATCTTTCCCACAGAAAAGGCAGGGGAAAGTACTTGTTTTCTTCTGGCCAGGCCCGCAAAGTTTTCTTTCAGCTACAGAGACGTCTAGAGGGCATGTGTCTGGGTCAGAGACAGATCTCAGCTGTGTTTTCAGTGTGCAGGTAGGTGGTCCCAACCTTCTGGGCAACATAGTCTTATAATAAAATGACTCCGGGGACAAAGTACCTTTGTCAACTGCCACAAGCTCCAATGCTTCCTCCACTGATATGACAGACTTATCTTAAATGTTACAAACCTTCAGAAAACCCCAAACTCTGTTTAGCCAGTCATTCCAAATGAATCCTCCCTTGAAACATAAAACAAAAATCCTCAAGACAAGCACAGACCACATCAGCTGTGCCATGGACCACATTTGAATTATGTAAATACCTTGTGAACAGCACGAGAACCACATCAGTGACCCTGATGGACAGTGGCCATGTGGACAGCTGGTAAGAGACTCACAAGCGAGCCACATAAAATACATAGAAAGCCCTAGAAACATATGGGCTATGTTGACTTATACAATGCATAGAAAGTTCGGCCGGTGAAGCCACAGCAAGCTTGTGATCAATTAAATTATGTGGACCATACTTCTTTACAGAAATCTTTTAGCTTATATTATCTCTGTTCTTTATGTCTGTTATGTTTATCTCTGTTGCTCTCTTCCTATGTACTTACATAGGAAGATTCGTGATTTTGCAGTTTGTGGCCATTGACATGTTAGGGGTTCTGTGAAGGTACTTGGGAGCCTTAGATAGTTCTATGTGAAATAACAATTCATTACTGTGTGTATATGATAATAGGCATTATTCATGACGACTCTTTCATCTTCACCCCCTTGCACACATTTCATGGATAGTAAAAAGAAGCAGGACGCAAACCAGATTCCAGATGCTCCATTCTTTAGCAACTATGTGCTCATTGTAAGTTATAAAAGAACTGACTGGGAATCTGAGACTCACATGTAGGAAAGAAATTCCAATCTCCAAAGTCTAGGATGGGAGAGGTATTGAAAAATACCACAGGAAGGTGTTCAGCACTTATGTAGAAGTACGTTTACTGCGTATATTTCTCATGGAGGCATCTGTATTCTGATTAACAGAAGCACTCATGCCAAGGAGAAGTTACTTGGTTAAGTAATGCTAAGAACATAGAGGATGTCCACTACTTTTAAGCATGAGGTCGCTATTCAAGTATTGCAACCATACGACACAGCATCACTCTTATGGACATCTTCAAAGTGTAATTTTACTTCCACAATCTACTTTTGTTTCAACCATTTTGTGACTGTGCTTAGTTCTTTCAGTCATTCAAATTCAAATACACCTTAGATGTTTTAATATTACGATCTACATGTACTAATTTCTTAAATGTCAACTTGGTTTGACGGGTCATGGCATGAATAGAATGAACTTGAGGCATAGGTTACTAGTTCAATCCCTGAGCAATCTAATTAATTGTCCATCCTTCCAAGGTCAAATGAAGCAGTCAGTCTAAGCCCATTGTCCATAATATGTTGAACAGAGAATAAAACAAACGATCTGTCACCGATCATATCTGACTGAAGCCTATCACTGAGCATATCACTGGGGCCTGGAGACAGTGGGTTATTTTGCCAAGGAACATTTTCTTTACATTTCAATGACTATTTTTAAAAAGCCTGATGGGCCAGAGAAACCAAGATAAAAACGTATTGCAGAACTGACAAAAAACAGTTTTAGATCACAAATGAAAAGATAGTATTATGTGGGTCTCTTAGAGTCTAAGCATTTGGAGATAAGATGGGCTTTTTTTCCATCTCAATACTCGATGCAATTGCTGTTTCTGCTCTTCGGTGTTTGGTATGTTTCTCAAAGCTTCCTGCAGCGAGAGTCCCCTTTGCTCTCTTGAAGGGGATTCCTTAATCTGAAAGGTCTCATCAATAGGAAGTTCATCCTTATGTGGTTCTTGTGTTTTGCACCAGACATTTTTGAGGTCTTGATGTAGTCCAACTATTTCTGTGTGGACCACATAAATTTTACGCGAGTCATTCCATTTATTTTTATTTAGGGAGGGCCCTGTCAGGAATTTGTTTTACCACAGAACAGACACTTTTTGTGATTATTATTTGTTCTCTGTAGCGTCCTGGTGGGGTTTTTGAAGTGTTAGATGTCCAACAGAGCTAAGAATTTAAAGGTCATACTTATGGAAGAGAAAGCACTTTCTGTCTTGGCAAGTGATGAAATGAAAAATTATAATTGTGAGTTTGGGTTTCTGCTATTTACATAGCTACTTCAGTTATTTCAAATCTATTGTTGGCTTTTGTTTAAAAAATTAAGCAGGTCATTGAGATTATTCATACCAGTGACTTCATCTTGTGGAAATGAAACAAACTTTTGGGTGCCTTTTATTTTACTGTTTATCATTGTCCTTGACACATGAGAGATAAGATTTAGTCGATGGTGGGGAGAAAATGCCAAATCCAAATGGAAAAATTCCTGCTTGTGTTTTGAGTGCAGGGGAACACAAGTTCACATCTTAGGGCGGGAAACGTTGCTGGTGGCTCTTCTTGTGGGAACCACGAGAATAATGTATAAGATGCCATGTTATTCGTTTTGGTTCTTCACGAGGGGAGGAAAGACAAGGACCCCATTTCTGAGTCAGTCTCTCTCATCACAGTTTTGTCTGCCCTATGGAACCCTGCTCTTACCAGCTCTTCTTGCAGAATTGCAAATGTCATATTTGTTTTCCTTGATCTCTGCTGGGTTCTTGTTTGTTTGCTTTGGTCCCCTAGCTTCTCTGTCCTGTTTAGTCAGCATCTAACTATCTTTTAAGGTCTTCACTCTCTGTGACTCTTTCCCTGATGCTCAAACCCACCCTCATCTGAACCCTTGTTTTTTGCAAGCCAGAACCCTCTCACAAAGAAGCATTTGTTTCTCTTAAGACTCTAATTAGTTGCAAGTATTTCATGAACTAGGGCGTTGGCTATTTCACCATTAACTAGTTCCCAAGAGGCATTTACATAATGTCATTATAATTAATATGCAAAGGGAGAGACAGCAAGGACATACCAACAAGCGAAAGACAGAGATGAGAAAAGTTCTGCTGGAGTGTGGATGCTCACCCTGAAAGCATGTGAAATTAAAGTAGAAATGCAGTGTATCCAGAAAACATTCAAAAAATGCATGTGACATTCCAAAAAAAAAGGACCCCAGAAAGTATAATCCAAAAGAAAAACCTATAAAGCAATAAATTAAATTTTATAAAAACAAGGCAGTCACCCTCATTAACATTGAGACATCTTAAAATCCCAAGGAACAAAATGAATTCTTGTCACTTGTCCTATTCTGATTTTTCTATTGCTGTGCTAAACTATGACCAAAAGCCACTTGAGGAGGAAAGGATGTCTTGTGTCTTACACTTCCAGGTCACAGTTCATGACTGAGGGAAGTGTGGACCGGAGAGCCACAGAGGACATCTGCTTCCTAGATGACTTGCCCTCTCATTTGCTCATTGTCAGTTTTCTCACCCAGCCCAAGCCAACCTGCCTAGGGACTGTGCTGCTCACAGGGGACAGGGCCCCCCTATGTCAACCATCAATCAATCAATCAAGTTCCCTGTAGACATCTGATGGAGGCAATTCCTCAAGTGAGGTTAACTGTTCCCAGGTGACCCCAGTTTGTGTCAAGTTGATGATGAAAACCAACCAGTACACAAACACACATACACACTATGTACTGTATATGATGATATAAAATATAACATTTGTCCTAAATATATACTATAACATATATCATCTTGTGAAGACCAAACAAAATAAGGACATACAGTATCTCCATTACATATTGATTCCTGTACTTCTTTTGACTGCTGTCATCTAGGGACATCCTAAAATTATCATAATTATCACACTTGGAGTATATTCTTCTTTTTAAGATTTACATTGCAAAATGGGCCTAATGTCAGAAAAAAGACTAAGTCTCCGAATCTCATGCCAACCAAATATAAACAGTCATTAATAGAAAATCTCAAGTTTCATTTATGCTTTTCAAAACTTTTGTTTCTCCTTACTTTGAAACATCAGCAGGACTTTATCCAAATTGTAAAGAGTAACTAATTTGTAAAGCGATGTGCATACATATAATATATGTGTAGATCGATCAGCAAGCCTTGTACAAGCTCCATGTGTCTAGCTCTACTCAGTTATGTGGAGATGTGCTAGGTTTTTTCAATATAAAAGACAGATAGGTACCATGTTGATATAAGGTTTTGTAATGCTTCTGATTATTTTACCAAGTAGAAGAGAGTGGTAGAAGATAATATAAATATGAAATTAATCTAACATAGTCCTCCTGGCTACCCTCCACAGTTAGCAAAGTAGCAAAGCATGGGTAGCATGATTTGGATTGTGTATGTGTGTGAGTGGATAGATGCATGTTTGTGTATGCACGCATGTGTACCGTTCCATCGATAGACACATATGCAGCATAAATGTGGAGGGCAAAAGTCAATTGGGGGTATTCTTTGTTTTTTGAAACTGCACCTCTTTCTGGAACCTGGGACTCACGAATTAGGTTAGACTAACTGCCAGCAAATTATCAGGACATATCTAACTCTGAGACCCAGCATTCCAAGGACAAGGGCTCCCACCAACCCTGATTTTTCCATGAGTGATGGAGATCAAACTCCAGTTCTTACGCTTGCATGGCAGGCGCTTTATCCACTGAGCCATCTCCCTGGAATTGAATTCAAGGCCTCAGACACAAGCACTTTACCAACTGAATTATTATCCACCCCCCAGCACAACTCCCAATATGGACTTTGAACATTACTTCAAAGCCTATATTAACTATGATCCATTTCTATATGGGAATGTTTCTCACCATTCAGGGGCCACTGAGGAAAGACATTTTCAGTCCAATGTTCTGGGTTTGGCCCAGAGAAGAGCTTTCTAGCAACATTCTCACTTCTAAGGATAGCACAGGCATATGGTCATGAATGAGGGGGAGTTAACCACTGTATCTCAAGACCCTTGAGTCCTCATAGGCCCCCTGTCAAACAACCACAGGAATATACAAACCGTTTTTTCTGTGTGGTCTTCTTTCCCCTCTGAAGTGAAGACTGAATTTCATTGAACAATCTCACTTAAAGAATTTGTTCTTTGATCAGTTTCCTTGACTTGTGAGAATAGCTTGCTGTTTATGGCTTGATAAGGGGGTAGAAGGGAGTAGTTGGAGGGAGGAGAGAAAAACCCTGCTGGTCCCAAGCAAGTGAAGTATTTTCATCATTACCTATTGTTTAAAAAAACAATTGTGGAATGGAGCATTACTCATCTTTAGCACGAGAAACTGATTAAACTCTGATTTTTTTAAATTAATATTGTAGCTTTCCAAGTTAATCTGTTACCACCGTGCAAATATATTTGCGTGTGCTCATGTGCATGTGGAGGCTAGAGGTTGACACTAAGCGTCTTTTCTTTTTTTTTTTAACTTCTTTATTGACTCTTTGGGAGTTTCACATCACGCACCCCAATTCTGTTCACTTCCTGGCCCCCCCATATACTTCCCTCATCCCTGCCACCGCCCCCCACATAAGGAAACAAATCAAAGTATGCAAGCAAGTGAACAAAAACAAAAGCAAAAACAAAACAACAAACAAAAACCGCTTCAACAGAAAAATCTCTCTGCTTCTCCTTTCCTGTTTCTCCAACATCTCTTCATTCATCCTGATGTCAATGGAGGCTTCAGTGTGCCATATAGTATAACTCTTTGTCTCATCCATTTTACTGGCAAGTGTTTATTGCAATGAGTCACTGATCTGGTTCACGGCTTCTGGTTTCTGGTACACCATCATCACTGGATCCTCACCGGAACTCCTCTGGGATATCCTGTGACTCCCACAAGTCTTGGAGATCTTGTGGGTATCGTTCCACAAGACCAGTCCTTTCACCAGCTTCAGCAGGGCCTAGATGGGTTCCATCATGTAATGGTTAACACTCTGGACTCTGAATCCAGGGAGTGTCTTTTCTTAATTGCTGTCTGCTTTATACACTGATATAGGGTCCCTCACTGGAACTCAGGCCTAACCAATCTAGGTAGTCCAGGTAGGTCAGCTTTTTCTGAGGATGCCCTGTAGCATGAATCTTCAAAGTTCTTATTAATAAAAACAAACCTGAGGCCAGTTATTGGGGTGAAGCTGGAAGATCAGAGAGACAGAACAAGCCACAGCTAACCTCACCTGGCCAACTTCTCAGCTGATCTTGTTTCCTCAGACTGGAAGCCTCTGTGTCCTCATATCCTAATGGCTCTCAGCTGAACTGTGCTGCTCAAAACCTAAAAGCTTAACCAGCCAAATGCTTAACCAGGCCAAATGCTTCTAGTTTCTGGTCCTCACGCCTTATATACCTTTCTGCTTTCTGCCACCACTCCCTGGGATTAAAGGCTCGCTTTCTGGGATTAAAGGCGTGTGTTACCATGCCTGACCGTTTCCAATGTGGCCTTGAACTCATAGAGATTCAGAGGGATTTCTGCCTCTGGAATGTTAGGATTAAAGGTGTGAGTGCCACCATTTTCTAGCCTTTGTATCTAGTGGCTGTTCTGTCTCTGACCCCAGATAAGCTTATTAGGGTGCACAATATTTTGGGGAACACAATACCACCACAATGCCCTGCTCCTGCTTCCAGAATTCTGCTGCTGCTGCAATTAAAGGCAGGGAGGCCGGCACACCATGTAGCATTTATGTGAGCGGTGGGCATTAGAATGTTGTTGCTCACCTTTGCACAGCAAATGCACTACCTACATAGCTGCCTCTTCAACTCCAAGGATATTATACCCAACTGAAGATGGAGCGAAAAGGAAGATGGCACAGTAGGGAAAGCGTGAGACGTATTAACACATTGCAGAATCCACTTCAGCTTCCGTGTCCCTGCCTAGCTACTTCCCCAGTTCCAGCAAAGGCCTCTTATCTTTTCTTTGCCCCTTCCCAGTTCAGCGGCTTCCCTTCCTGTTTCTGTTGCTCTCCAAAAATATCACTTCCTTGTTCTTTTTTTCACTGAAGTGAGAGAACAAACTTCCTTGCAATTTAGCTCTCATCAATCATTCTATTCTTGGTTAATTTTTTTTCTTGCCCTGGATGGAAACAGAGTGTTACATTTAACTGGGAGAGATACCAGCTGAAAAAAAATGTGACTGTTCCTGACTCCTGTTATTGGAAAACACTTAAAAAAAACTGGGTATCTAGAAAATGGATTAATTAATGGGATACAGATTAATTAAATGGATTAATTAAAGGTGGGTACAGATCTAAACAGAGAAGACTCAAAAGAGAAAACTAAAATGATGGAAAAACACTTAAAGAAATGTTCAATATCCTTAGTCACCAGGCAAATGTAGATCAAATTTAAAATTCCATCTTACACCTGTCAGAATGGTGAAGATTAATAACACAAGTGACAGCTCATGCTGGTGAGGATGGGGAGTAAGGGGAACCATCATCCATTGCGGGTGGGAGTGCAAACTCATATAGCCACTATGGAAGTCAATATGGTGGTTCCTCAGGAAGGTGGGAAATGATCTACCTCAAGACCCATCTGTATCACTCTTGGGCATATATCCAGAAGATGCTATACCCTACTACAGAAACACTTGCTCAACCATGTTCATTGCTGATTTATTCCTAATAGCCAGGAAAGAAACAACCTACATGCCCGTCAATAGATGAATGGATAAAGAAAATGTGGTACAATTATACAATGGAATATTTAGTCAGCCATTAAAATATGGAATCATGAAATTTTCAAGTAAATGGATAGAATTAGAAAAAAATCATCCCACGTGAGGTATCCCAGATCCAGAAAGACACTTCACTTCTATATGGATATTAGTTCTTAGGTCAATGATAACAATCTATAGGACCACAGAGGCTAAGTATAGGGTGAGGAAATAGGGGGGAACAGATAGATCACACCAGGAAAGGGAAATGGAATAGATAGTTATGGATGGTCAAAAGTAGGAGGATTGGAATGAGAGGATCAAGAAGGGAGGGGAGGGGAGAGGGGGATGAAAGATAGAATACAGGAAGAGACAGCTAAAATTAAGGCCATTTGAAGGGTAGTTTGGAAACCTAATACAGCCGAAGCTTCTTTAAATATATACATATGTGAAGGTGATCTAAATAAAAATCATCAAGTAACGGGGGAGGCAGAACCCTAACTGGACCATCTCTTGTCACCAAATGAAGCTTCCAGTACCAGGAATGGGTTACATCTAATTGAGTTGTTGGCCAAAGGAGTTCCATGGCAATCCCTAGACAACCCAGACTGTTGCCAAGGTTTTTCTCTACAAACTGATGACAAGGCCCTATGGCTGAAGACAACACCTACACAACTCATTGAACATGGAGAAGGTGAGCTGGTGCCTACCTAGAGCCGTCACCCCTACTGGTTAGTGTTCTTGGTACCAGCAGGTGTTCTGTACACGACCAAAGGAGAAAGGTACACACCAGCTCAGCTACAAACCCTTAGATCTACAATGGTGTTCAGCCTGTAGGATATGCTAATGCGATAGTGGCACAAAGCTTTTGCCAACAATATCTTAAGTTGGAAATGATACCTGACACTGCTTGGATAGCCAAGAACCCGAGACTAGATAGCCCAGGGACCTAGGGGAAAACAAAATACTACTGTTCTACTAAAGTAATGTAGCAATAAAATGACTCCTGATAATGTTCGGCTATACTTAGAGATCAGCAACTTCCTCAGCCATTCTCAGCACAGCTTCCTCCTGCAGTAGATGGGAACAAATGCAGAGACTTACAGTCAGACAATGTGCAGAGAGTGAGAGACCTTGAAATGTCCAGCCCTAAATAGGATGTCTCCATCAAATCTCCCCCCACTTCAGAGCTTAGGGAACCCTGCAGAAGAGAAGGCAGAAAAACTGTAGGAGTCAGAGGGGATGGATAATATCAATGGAACAGTGTCTTCCAGACACAACAAGACCAACACACGTATGAACTCACAGAAACTGAGGCAGCATGCACAGGACCTCCACAGGTCTGCAGCAGGTGGGGTCCTAGAACTGGAAGGAGAAATGGGCACATACCCCCATCCCTAACCTAGAAGCTATCTCCAAATGAAAATTTAGTTTTCTCCAAGGGAGTCTCACTGGGGAAACAAAGTACTCTTAAGAGGAGACTGAATGCCCAGCAGTGGATGGTCAACAGAAAAGTAACTCAGCAACATCTTTGGAGGTTCCTTGTCTCATAATGTCATGTCAAAGATTCTCCTCTCTCCTCCTCCTCCTCCTCCTCCTTTGCTCCTCCTCCTCCTCCTCCTCCTCCTCCTCCTTCTCCTCCTTTGCTCCTCCTCCTCTCTCTCCTCCTTCTCCTCTTTCTATTCCTCCTCTTCTTCTCCTCCATTTTAAATTTTATCTTTTTTATTTTTATTATTTTTATTTTCTGTTTCTCTCTTTTTTTAAATACCACAGGTCCTTAGTATACATATACGGTTTCCAGTTTTGTATTTTTATGGGATCCCTGAGTGTGTGAACAAGTGGGTCTCTGTATCTATATCTGTTTCTTGTGCCTTTCTTGGACTCTTTTTCTTCTGATTGTTTGTTTTGTCCTATTGCAATGAGTGTGTTTTTGTTTTATCTTTACTATTATCCCTTAGAAGCCTGTTCATTTTCTAATGAGAGACCGAAAGGGGGTGGCTAGGAGGAGCAGTGGGAAGGGAAACTGTGATGAAGTGAACTGCCATGAAATATTATATAAAAAAATAATTGTATTTTCACCAAAAGAAAAGAATTATTGCTGTGTCACTTAGAGGGCAACTCGCATCTTTTGAGAAGTATCCAAAAGTATCCTTCTTTTAAATGTAGTTATCTGGGACAGAGCATTTATAAAGCATTTTGTGTGGCTCCCCTTAATGGCAATTATACAGTCAGTGCAGTGTAGGTATTTAGTCAAATCCCAATGAGAAATAGCTATAATGTCAAACACATGAGAAATGTTAGCAGAGAATTCCTGCATTGACGCCACCTCAGCATAATTTGGCAGAATTTTCTAGACTTTGCCTTCAAACTAAGGAGTTCTGACTACATGATATCTAAGCTCACGCTGAGGGTAAAACTTGAAATGCAGAAACATGAGACCACTGAGTATGGTGGATCATGTCCTAACCCCAGCATTCAGAGGCTGAGACGTGAGGATCGCTGTGAGTTCAAGGCCTGCCTGAGCTGCATAGTGTATTTCAGGACAGCTCAGGCTACCTAATGAGACATGGCCTGAAAACAAACAAGCAAACAGACCAAAGCAAGAAGGAGAAGACAGGACAACTGTGTAAGGGAGAAACCCTTCATTTATTGAATAGTCCTGTCGTGCATTCTTTTCTCATTGAATCTAATCATCTCATCTGGTAAGCTAAACAGAATAACAAGACGTGACTTCAGAAAGGGTTTCCTCCCTGGGTGGTGATGGGTAACCTTTAAATGCTACAACATGAAACTGACAATCCAAGTCTTAAACGCATGTAGCTAGATAAACAATGACGCAAAGATAATATGTTTTGTCAGATATTGGAATAAATGTAATTAGTCATGTTGTCCCATTCTGTACCCTTCTTTTACAGGAAATGCTTGGGCATGAGTATGTTGTGGGAAACTTTGAGCTTTGAAGAGGAGGACAGAAAGTTGGAATTTTGTTCCCTATAGAGTATTTCAGGGAAAGCAGTTTGTGGGGGCTGTGGGGGGCTGCCATCTGAGGGGCACCTCACTCATGCTAGGGCAACAGAAGAGCAGTTAAGTAGATTTAGAAGTTGTAAATGACAGGCAAGAGTTGGGACCTGAACTGAAGTTCCTTTTGAAGCCTGTGCCTGAAAATTCCCTGGGCCTTTTCCTAGGTGACTCTGCTGTATGTGTGCGCACATGCTTTTTCTGGTCCCCGATTTGTTTTGTCAAAATTCTTGACCATTACATCTCTTGGGTCACTTAGCTTCACTTGTTGCCTTACATGACATCTGCCTCCTGTAAAACTTTCCTAGTTGTGTATTTTCAGTTTAAACGTGTTCTTGACAGTTTTACTGTTTTGAAATGAACTTGTTTGTGGTAACATTTGTCAATTAACAGATGTCTTATTTATAGCCCATGGGAAAGCATTTTTCTTCATTTAGAAAACAGGTCATGGCTCTTCACAGTCTTAATATTTTCCTTATTCATAAAAGTTATGAGAATAGCATTGATCCAAGACAATTCAACCTTTGATTAATGAAAATCCAAAAATTGGAGTCAATTGAATATTTGACAACTAAGTTCCTGCTTCCGTATCTAATTTCCCCTTTCTTTCTATTATTTTCTTCATCCCTTCCTGCTTCTCTTCCCTCTTCTCTCTCCAACCTCTGGTAAGTACTGAACCCAGGGCTTAACAATGCTAAGAATGCTATCCCTGGGCTGCACTTCTAGGCACCCACTTATTTCTTAATACCCCATATATTTTATACCTTAGGTGACTAAGTGGCTTACACAACACACTCTGCTCTTGCACTTTACTGTAATACATCCTATCTAGCTGCCTTTATTATAAGATAACCATATATGGTGTAACAGGCAAGAGGTTTCTGGGAAGAGCAATCAGAAATCAAAGTTTAGTCACACAAGAAATTACATATTCAGTAATTCAGTGATTTATTTATTGCACAGAGTCTACAAGACACTACTAGTTCAGAAGGCACAGAGGAGAACAAGTCGGATATGATCTTTGTCGTCATTAAGGCTGTCACAGACAAGACTAAGAAGATAGAAAGCCCTGATAGATGAGTAAGGCTCTAGGATAAGATACGCTGCAGGGAATATGTAACCCAGGCTGTGGCTTCAGGAAAGAAATACATGAAAACAATAGGTACAGCGAAGCCTTCACAGTGAGGAGACGGAAAAACGAGGGGTCTATTGAGCCATTGCTGCCTGACAAATGATTCTCAAGCTTAGGGGCATAAAGCAACCATTGCACTGGATCCGAAAGTTGTACAGGTTAGGAATTTGGCCCAGACTTGGTTGGGATAACTTTCTGTTCCATTTGACTTGTACATAATTGATGGTATTCCAAGCTGTGCAGATTCCACTTGCCGTGACATTAGTTATCATGAGTTGGAATTGCTATGACTGCCTCTAATATCCTGGGTTAGTTTTCCTTGCACAGTCTCCTCACATATTAGAAACTAATAAAGCTGTTAGAGTGGTATGTGGAGCTTCATCACTAAGACTCTAATGGCAAGTGCTCGAGGAATGTGCCTGACGATCTTGATATTAATTTAAGAGAAAAACAGATTCAATCTGACTTGGATGAAGTCATCTTTGTCCTTTGACCACTATATATTTCTTAGTTTTGAGCAAAATCATGGAGATATAGGAGTCTTGTTACTACAGAGGACCCTGCTTCTATCAGTAAGTCCCTGATTGTCTTGGTTACTTTTCTGTTGCTATGACAAAACACCATGACCAAGGCAACTTATAAAAGAAAACATCTAATTTGGGGCTCACAATTCCAGAAGGTTAGCATCAGTGACCATCATGTCAGGGAGAATGGCAGAAGGCAGGCATGGCGCTGGAACAGTAGCTTAGAGCTTACATCTGATCCAGAAGCATGGGATGAGGCAGAGTGCTAACTGGGAAATGGCTTGGGCTTTTAAAACCTCAAAGCCCATCCCAATTGACACATTTCCTTCAACCAGGCCTACTAATCCTTCCCAAATAGTTCCACTAACTCGGGACCAAGTATTCGATCATATTAGCCTATGAGGGGCCATTCTCATTCAACCACATTCCATTCCCTGGCCCCCATAAAGTTGTGGGCATATCACAATGCAGGTTGCATTTCATTCAATTTCTTTTGTCCCCACAGATCTTCACAGTCTCAGCCCAGTATAAAAATTTCAAAGTCTCTCTTCTGTGATTCAAGGCAATTTCTTAATTGTAATGTCCTATAAAATAAACAAAACAAATTATATGCCTCTAAAGTAAAATAGCACTGAGTATACATTACTATTCCACAAGGGAGGAACAGGAGTATAGTGAGGAAATACTGGACCAAAGCAAGACTGAAAATCTCTGCAGGGTAAACACTAAATCCTGTAACTCCATGTCTCATGTCAAAGGGTTTAGAGGGATCCGTCCTTCCTTTCTTGTCTGAAGATCTTCCTAGCATGCATCCCACGGCTCCTCCAACATCTTTGGGTCCCCAACACAATAACAGTTTCATTTTCACAACTTCATGTAATGGTTTCTCAGGGCCCCTGTGCAGGGACTCCTCTGGCACACTCCTGGCTTCAGTGGGAGATTTCACAACCCCTTTATTCTTGTATCCTTCAAGACTCTAAAGCCAAAACTATGTTGTCCATGCTGCCAAGTTAAGCTGCTCACTCAAGATGAAGCACGGCCCCCTCTTTGAAATTTTTTTGAACAGACTTTGACCTGAACAGATAATACCATAGGACTTTCCTTTTACAAGTTGGAAGCCTAGCTGGATGTGGTCTTGCCTTGAAGGCACTACTCCCTCATTCCATTTCACACCAGACCTCTCCTTATCTCTTTTAGCACAAGCCTTGACCCCCAACATTAACTTCCTTGGTGCTATTTTTTTTTTTGCCTAAAACTGTACATTTTGTGTTTTCTTTTCGTCCCACTGGCTCTTTTTCATTGTAGACCTACCTAAGAGTGACCACTAATAATAACATAACAGTGTCAGTATTGGGCTGTCTTGAAGTCTTCCCTGCCAATGAAATTAGTCCAAAACCTTTCAGTGTATCCTCAGGCAGATTCTTAGGACATGGGCAAAACCCAGCCATTCTTTGCTAAAATATCACAGAAATGGTCTCTAGCCCAGTTGCTAGTATTGTTCCCTTCAAAAAAAACCTCTTGAGCTAGGCCCCCGTAGTACACATTGCTTTTTCAGCACTCCGGTCTACCAAGATCGTACTAGGATGGCCTCTTAATCCCTACTTACAGTGTTTAACCACTTTCCCAGTCCAAAGTCCCAATGTCTTCCACATTCTTCAAAAACAAAACAAACAAAAAAATGGCATGATCAAGTCTGTCACAACCATACTCCACTTCCCGGTACCAAGTTCTGTATTAGTTACTTCTCTACTGCTATGACAACACATCATGACCAAGGCAACTTATGAAAGAAAACATTTAGCTTGGGGCTCATGGTTGGAGTCCAAGACCATCATGCCAAGAAGGACGGCAGGAGGCAGGCAGGCATGGTGCTGAACAAAAGCTGAGAGCGCACATATGATCCACGAGTACAATGGTGAGACAGAAAATACTCACTAGGAAATGGCTTGGGCTTTTGAAACCTCCAAACCAACTCTAAATGACCCACCTCTTCCAACAAGGCAACAGCTTCTAATCTTTTCCAAACAGTTCCACCAACTGGGTACCAGGTATTCAAACATATAAAACTATGAGAGGCGTTCTCATTTAAACCACCACCCCCATCAATTAAAATGTGCCGCCCTGGATCTGCCTGCATCTTTCTTTGTTCTCATGGTACATGGGGACCAAATCCCATACACTGAGATAGAGATATTCTGCAACAGTCTTCCCTTAAAAGTAGCCCAAGGTTTTCGAACAGTACGTTATGAGAAACAGCAGGAATCTCTGATCCTTAGGTTCATTTATCTCAGTGTCACACCTTCAACATCCTTTTGTTTCCATGTGAGTCATAGGGGAAATCCAGATTCGAAGGAAGAGGCCTAGGAGATCGTAAGAAAAGGGGACAGTGTTCTTGGTGAGCCATTTATGAACACTAGCTACCCCACCAGGAAAACAGAAAAGGAAAAGCCATCTCTTCAATATCACAGCTTGAGGGAAGGGTTTTTGGTAATACAATGTAAGTATTTCCCTCCTTTTCTCCTTATCCAAAATGAATTCTGCCCATCCTTGGGCAATGGCTTTTGAGGCTTTTCTGAACACATCTAGCCACTTTTCCTCTTAAGAACCCTAGACAGCTTAGAGTTTTTCATTGAGAGGAAGAAACTATGGAAGTCAATGGTCAGGATCTGATGCCATCTGGCCCTTGTCCTAGTAGCTGAGGATGCCTTTGATTTTTCATGCTTAGTATTTCAAGCCAACTTTAGCCTATAGAATAAACACTTCATCCTACGCCACACAAAGCTCCACACAGTTGCTATGTGACACCCTTGCCAACACAAGGAGCTAATATTAACTAGTGTTTGTTATCATTGCACACCATGTTACCTTTGTTAAGTTTCCTTAGCTTCGGGCAAGCCTCCAATCTTAGCCATTCATTCTGCTGATTAATCTCCTGTTTATTTGCCCTGGCAATCAGGGCCAAAAGAAATTTGGCCAAAGATCTGAGGAAGCTCAAGGGGGTGGGGAGTGGAGATATCCTAAACATTACAACTAAAAAAAAAATTTAATCAACCCTAATATGGAATAATTTATGTGAGATCACCTACTTTTATTGCCAATGAAAGTGAGTGTTGCTTTCATTTTTAATATTCTGAAACTTTTGTCTGGGTATAAAAAAAGGCCCCTGTGCCACAGATTTTAGGCCTTTAGGACAAGCAATTACTCAGCTACAAACAAAATTATAGTCAATTGTTATTGTATATAAATAGCTTCATAGAAAACAAAGATTTCTTTTGTCTGTCTTTCTTGTCTGGGTAGACTTCTGCTGCTATGAGTTGCTTATGCATTAAACACACACACAAACATACACACACACAGTTTATATAAGAAACAACTTTTCTTCTGTTTGTTGATTCTTTGAAGGCTGAGCTATGTGAGGATGTAAGCTTCTGAGGCATGGATGGTGTTTTTCACTCCCCTATATTCTGAGTCCTCAGAGAAGTGTTCCTGTGAAACTGGCATCTGAACCAAACAGAAATGTCCTTTTCTCAACCAGAATGGGAAACAAGCTTATAATTCCTGTCTAAAGAGGGCATCTTATTTGCCAGAGGCCTTTGATGTGAGTGTAGAGGTCACAGAAGGCCTCTGTGAGTTCTTCATGGAAGACAAGCAGAAGAGCCTGGCTGCCTGATGTTCAGATAGCCTGAGTGACTCTGACCTACCTTTCTCTCTCTTTTTTTCCATTCCCAGTCTTCAGTAACATATCCTTCATTCATAAATTTCAGGGTTGAAGGAGGTCTTTTTTTGGTGAATTTTAATACTTTGTTTGTTCATTGTCATTTATATTCTGCCCTATATCAGAATGGGCATTATTTAGTGGGAATTAACAATGGGCTGAGTTTTATGCCTGGGCTTTCCTATCAGAGCATAGGCACATCATGTGATTACAGATGTTCAAACACAAATAGTTTTGAGAATGTGCAAGTTTCAGAAAATGAGTGCAGAAACCAGGGGAGGGACTTTGTACTTTTAAAGTCATGAGTTAATGCACAGATTCATCTTTCCAAGATGCTAATGGGGAGGGGAACTTCTGGGCACCTTTTAAAATGAAAACAAGAATGCAAAACATAGCAGAAAATTTGAAAATTCTGATATCCTACAAAAGGAAAGATGATGTTGTTCTTAAGATAGAATATTGACAAGTGTGTGATTTATTGTACTATCTCGAGGCTAACCAAGAATTAAAAAAGGCAGGAAAAAGGAAAAGGAAAGGAAGAAAGGAAGGAAGAAAGAAAGGGAGAGAAAGATAGAAATCCTTATTAGAACCAGCCAACTTTATAAAGAATGTACCAGATATTGTAACAGGGCATAAGACCTTAGTAGACCTCCAAACCTTAGCAGGACCGACTCCATGATGAAAGTACCACTCTGTCTTTAAGACTCAGCATATGTAGATAGCACCACCTGCAAAAAACGAAAACCAACAGTTAATCCATCAAAGTCCATAGCTCTGGGAAAGTCTTTAAGTATACTAACCTTGCTTTTGGCTTCTGTAGTTCTGCTTCTGGCTAACTGTTCTAGTTAACTAAAGAATGTCAATCTAGAACAAGGTTTTGGTGCTTAAAAGCTCACCCAGAGAAAGGCTCAGGGCTACACTGGGATCCCAAACACTCAGTGTAGTCACTGTCTGGATAATAAAGACTTTCTATTGGCTTAAACTAGAGTCCTAGCAGTCTTCTCTGGTGAATGCCCCCACAACAATATCATAAATACTGCCTTTATGGATTAATTCCATTGGTAATTAATCAATTCACTTGGTAAGTAATTTGATAGTTAATTAATCCAGTTGGTAAATTAATTTGGTAATTAGTTAATCCACTTGGTAAATGACATTGTAATTTAAACAGTGATGATCTTCTTGGTTACATGCAAATAGTCTCTGTGTCACAAGTCTTTAATAGTTCAATATCATTTTACTTGTAGTTATCAAAATGAAATGTTTAGTAGAATAATAAAGACCAAACTTTTTAATAATCTTTATTTAAAATCCATGAGCAAGATACCTGGACAGCTATTAAATTCCATAATAAGGCAACCTGGCCATCCTATAGAGAAGAAAGTTTTATGGAATTTTAGAATTGCATTCAAACCATGTATTTCTACACATTCTTTTTCAAGATGTGTATATGTATATATATGATATAAAAATACATATTCAGCTTATAGATTGATATAATTTTATTATCAATTTAATTATTCAATAAATTTAATTATTAAATAAATATATTGTTAACATAATGAAAAATATGTAAGTAATGTAATAATCTAATGAATATAATTATTTATTGGTCAAATTTTAATAGGCAATAGTATCATAGTTTGTGTCATTTTCAATATACTTAGGAAAATAAAGCACAAGTAGAGTTTTGATGTCACCATCATAGTGATAGTGCTCCATCCTGACCACTAGGTGGAGACCTGGCCCCCTACCTTATGTCAGGACTTCCTCAAGGAGTGAAGAAACCTGCAAGTAGAGTTGGGCAGAGCTGGGTGTTCAGAATTGTGGCAGTTTTCATAATAGGTTTCACTGACTCCCAGCACTACAAGTCTAGGTAGAAATCTGAGGAAGGCACATGTGTTCATGCAAAGACTTTTCAATGATCATTATAGGTAATTTCCAAACAAAATGTCTAATAACGATAACGTACAAGCAAGGTTTGTTCCCCTAAACAAAATTTTAGTAATTTCATAATTAGAAGATTTTGTTTGCTGGTTTCCTTGAGATCTGATAAAAACTAACTTTTACGTTGGGTCAGGAGTTTCTTTGTCATATTCTTGGATGTGTGCATTTCATATGTATGTGAGTACATATGTGTCTACAGTTGCTTGTAAATGAGTATGCCTATGTGTGTGGAGAGGCTAGAGAATAACCTTGCAAATCTTTCCTCAGAGTCCATACACATTGTTTTCTGAAACAAGGTCTCTCACTGATCTTGAGCTACCACTTAGGCTAGGCTAGCTGGCCCACAAGCCCTACATATTGCAAACCCACCTCCTCTTCTCCAACAATGGGATTATGTGCATGCCACCATGCATGGCTTTTTACATGAGTTTTGGTTATCAAAGTCAGGTTTGCATGCTTGCAAGTACTTTATCTAGCAAGCCATCTCTCCAGCTCATATAATACTCCTCAGAGGATATTTAGCACTTGGATCTCAGGAAAGTCCTTTCTTTGACATGAAGATAAAATAAATATTTACAAAACTTAACTAATTCATACTCCACCCTTGAAGTGATATTACATCATGAAACCAAAACTCGTCCAATAGAATGCAGACTTTGGGCTATGCTGTGCAGATCATCATCACCTTTGATTTCTGTCTTAGGATTTTTACTGCCATGAAGAGACACCATGACCATGACAACTCTTATAAAAGTAAAACATTAATTGGGGTGGCTCGCTTACAGTTTCAAAGGATCAGCCCATTATCATCATGACGAGGAGCATGGCAGTATGCAGGTAGACATGGTGCTGGAGCTGAGAGTTCTATATCTTGTAGGCAACAGGAAGTCAACTGAAAGTCACACTGAGGGAAACTTCAGCAAAAGAGACCTCCCCCACAGTGACATACTTCCTCCAACAAGGCCACACCTCCCAATAGTGCCACACCCTTTGGGGACCATTTTCTTTCAAACCACCACCCCCTCCTCCAGTGAGATCTATTTAGCATCGTGCTGACTCACAGAGATTTGTAGACAATGTTCTCCTTTCATCCATTTTAAAGTGGACATCAACATGTTTGTTGTTTTTAAAATCTTTCTTCTTCCTTATTTACTTTTAAATTTTGTTGTATGTGTATGGGTGTTTTTCCTGAATGTATGTCTGAACAACATGTGCATGCCTGGTGCCTAAGAAAACCAGCAAAGGGTATCAAATGCCCTGGGACTAAAGTTAAGGATGATTGCTAGCTGCCATGTAGGGGCTGAAAATTGAATCCAGGTTCCCCTGGAAGAGCACCCAGTACTCTTAAGCATGGAGCCCCCGTCTCCAGCTTCAAATTTCATCATTTTCCAGAACATAATGAAAAATGACATGAAATACAATCTAAGAACAGTCATGTACCTGCTTTAATATTCTAATGAATCTATAATTATAAGTGAATAAACTTTACCATCACCTGTATTATGGACGTATAGTTGAGCTTTTCAGTTTAAGTTGTTTTCTTTGTTTTGAACTCACGTTGTTGTTTCTCCCCACAACCCTTTTCTTCAAATGTTGTCATACTCCTTTTTCATGCTTTAAAGTTGGGATGGTTTAGTCTCGGTTGTCAATTTGTTGAGATCTGGAATGACTTGAGGGATGAGCTCTTGGTTCTGAGAAATAAAATGATGTTGTTTATAAACCATCAGGTTTGTAGTATTTTATTGTAACAATTTGAACAGAGAATGACAAGTACATTACAGATGATCCCCAACTTACTGTGGTTAGACTCACTGACTTTAACTTTACGATGGTAAAAAGTTAACAGCATTCAGTTGAAAGAATACTTTGAATTCTGCCCTTTTCTTGAACTAACAGTATTCAGTATGGTTCTCTTTTGAGATAGTGAGTAGAAACAGCTGCTGAGCATTCAGAGGACAAATATTTAATCTTCATGATGATCCTGTAAACCATTTTGATATTCATCATGGAGTCAAGACAGTTGAAGCACAGAGAAGTTAGTACACTAACCAAAGGCCACACAATTAGGAAATATTATAGTCAAGACTCAACCCAGACAGCTTGAGACCTTAATCCACATTCTTAATCATTGCCATATGTGTTTAAAATAAAAAATTAAACCCCAAACCATATTAGAACAACAGAGAAGGAAACTTTCACTAACCAGAACTGTGGGAAAAACTTGGAAGTTGGAAAACAAATAGAAATGGAGAAGCATTAGGTAAACAATGGAAGCAGAAGATGGAGATGAGGTGGGCGGGAAGGAGACAGGAGACATGGGAACCCTTAGGGTAATTGGCTGGATATAGTAGCCAGAGATGCTAAGAATGCTGACTCTTGCTACATTACTTCTTGGCCAGTCAGGGAGTCTGCATCCTGGAGGCCCCAGTACGTGGTAGCTTGGGTCAAAGACTAAGATGTTTGAGTGGTTGGCAAGATCCAAATGTAGGTTGTGATTGCATTCTGGAGGCAAACTGCTGCTGTACTCCATCCAGCGGAAGCTCCCGTCTCTCCCAGAACATCTCTGCAAACACTTTTCTGCACACATTCAAATAAATCATCACAGCCCTTAAACCTTGTCTGGGTTATGCAACTATGTGACAAGTAATCTCAATGGGAATTTCAGCCCAACATTGCGACAAAAGACAAACATCATTGAATATTTAAGAATATAGTCAAAGGGAGCTTATATATTTAAGTAAAAAAATTTACATCTGACAAACTCAGAAAAGCTAGAAATGAGCATCCATCGTATTAAAAACAACTCAACAGATTATAAAAATTGAAATTCAATTAAGTACTTGCTTGTAAATAAAGAAAAATTGGTCATGTATTAATTACTGAAGGTAACTTGATAATAGATACATGGGATTGTTACAAATTTTCCTTCTATTTTAATATATTTATAAATTTCCTACTGATTTGAAAGGAAAATCTAGCAGCTGGCCCTTCATTAGCAGGAGATGTAGAAATGGTAGGGCCCATTGTACACAGAAATAATAGGCGGAGTTTATGCTCATCCTGAGACTGAGGCCTTGTGCCCCCAGGATCCACAGTGTGGCTGTCAAGAAGATGGTGAGGTGAAGTAGCAGCTCTGTCACTTGAACTGCCCTGGCATAGGCAGTGAAAAAAAAAAGACTCAGAGTAACCATTCTGATATCCCACAAAGGTTTGCTATTCATAAAGCATGACTAATGCCTGCAAAATATCAGAACCAGAAAGTTGATCTGAATAAAATCAACTTCAATAACCACAAAAGAAACACTATTACAAAGAAAAACTTAAATATAAACAGCACCCTCCAGCTTAACAACAGCAACGAATGTCTAATGCGGGCAGTAGATACCTTTAAAGATTTGTCTAGACCATCAAGAGATCTAGCGCTGGGCAGGATTTGGAACAGTGAAGAACTGTACATTGTTAGATCTGCTTGGAGGGGTAGCTTTATCAAATGCAGCTGGAAACCTGCAGACTGTTTGTGTTCAAAGAGACATTTATGAAAATGCTCATAGTGCCGTAGAGCAGGAAGTGAAAAGGGAGAAAGCATAGGACAGATGAGTATCTTGAACAGGTAGACAGGTACAGCAGTGAACGTGAACATCAACTTGACCAATATTTAGTGAAGCAATATTTAGTGAAGAGGCATCATTACTGACAAGCACACATAGTGTGGCAGTGTTTATGGAAAGTCTGAGAAAGAGTCAAGCAAAGTTGGACATTACAGAAGTCTAAGTAGGCTTGAGAGTCATACATAATTAAGTTGAGGTCAGTGATTATCTCTGGCCAAGCAGGCACCAAGGGAGGAAAATGGATATAAGACATGAGGACAGTAATCAGGAAGCTTCTGTTGTATTCGTAATGCTCTATTTTTCCAAAGGTCCGAAGTAGGAGAGGGCAGGGACAACTGTTAGAACATGATGGAGCTTGGGAGCTGTTGCCGCTCCAGGTGCCCATTAGGCTGAACTCTATACTGTTTTATAGATTTGAAATATTTCATAATGTCCAAAGCAAGCTAAAAACACAAGGAACTAGAAACTTATTTTAAAGATGGTTTTGAGTCTTTAAAGGCCTTCTACAGAGTGGAGGGCTGTCAAGGGCACAAGGACCTTGTACTCACAGAGAAGCACTAAGAGAACCAGGAATGTTAATCATGCAGGGGTGTCTCCTCAATAGAGGAGATAAAATCAAATACCTGCATTCCATTCAGAAAGCTAAGAGTGGAGGTTGTTAAGGACCTGGTGACTGGTTTGCTATATAAGAGACAGACCTCACTCTAGTTCCCTGGAATGATTACTCCAGACTTTTCCCTAGATCATTACCCATCCCTAGGGGAGATGTCACATGTGCTTTATGGCCTGTTGACCTCTGATTCAAAGATCACACTAGATTCTAGGCCTTTTAGATATACAACCCACCCTCACGGCCACATGTATGTTCTAAAAACATTTCTACGTAAGCACACCTGAGACTGGAATTATGGGAATTATGGAGACCCTTTCCCAAATTCTATTGTGCTTTAATAGGCCTACAATAAACCACCTGGTATTAGACTCCCTGAAGTATGACCCAGGTTGATAAAGTCAATCTACACAGGGTTTTCATCCTTAACACTTCATACGGTTCTCTTCTCTGCATACCTGCAGGGACCCCCTCAGAGAGCATGATGGCCTTACCTTCAACTCAGTGCTCTCTGGCCATATGAATTGTTCCAAATGAGATGTCAGTGTCACGAGGGTGATATGACAGAAATACAGACAAATATTTTTGTGTCTTTTTACAGTATCAATTTTTATTGAGCAAATCCACAAAGAACATTGGTTTGGTTGACAAGTATTTCCAAGTAGCTCTGTCACTTCCAGCAGGCCAAGGCAATCCTGGGTCCTTTTGCTCCATTCTTAACTGCTGATACTCTCAGATCACATATTACACACACCACAGTAAATCTGTCTGTCTATCAACCATCTGTCTATCATCTATTCACGTGTAAGTATGATGGCTAATCTTGGTTGCCAACGGATTAGCATTGGATCTGACTAATAAACACACCTCTGGGCAAATCTGAGAGCATTTCTTGGAAGAGGTGAAGATGTTCCCACAGAGTGGGAAGCACTTTCCCTGGCAGTCCATGTACAAAGGGAGGTAATGGGGGAGCAAGGCAGCCTGTGTCTGCATGCCTTCACTCTCTGCTGATGAGTACATCGATTCCACGGCTGCTGTTGCTGCCTCCATCTTTCTGTGACATCAGAACCCCTTTTCTTCAGCTTCTCAACATTAACTGAAGACTAGTGGCTCTCCAGGACCCTTCATACCTTCAGTACCATAACCATATTGGGACTGCTGAGGGGATCGCCCAGTCTTGTGAACTGAACCATTACTGGATTCCTAGCCTCCTAAGCATGCACACAGCCACTGTTGGACTACCCAGCCTGTGTCATGTAAGTCATCCTAATACACTCCCCTTACCATATCTGTTATGTTCACTCTGTTGGTTCTGTTTCTCTGGAGAACCCTGATATCTTAGTTACTTTTGTATTGCTGTGGTAAAGTACCATGACAAAGCAACTTACAGAAGAAAGAGTTTACTGGAGTCTTATAGTTTCAAAGGAGAAGTTCATGACCAACATGGCAGGGAGCACACCAGCATGCATGCAGGCATGGCACTGGAGCAGTACCTAAGGGCTGATATGCTTATCTGTTAGTAGGAGGCAGAGAGAAAGAGCTAACTGGGTATGGGTTGGGATTCTGAAACCTAAAAACCCACCTCCAATGACACACCTCCTACCACAAGGCCATGCCTCCTAATCCTTCCCAAATAGTTCCATCAACTGAGGACCAAGCATTCAAAGATAGGAGCCTATGGGGAACATTCTCATCCAAACCAAGCACACTGAATACAGTAGGTTACAGAATGGCTACAAAAGATTAAGGGATGCGCAGCAGAGTTCAAGGAGCTCCAAAGAGGCCTGACTGAGAGGCAAGTGAGAGAAACTGACAGGGACGCAAAGAGCCACTGTGTGACCTTGGGAGGGGGATAAGACAATCAGCCCTGCTGGAGGTCTGCTGAAGTCTCCTCAGAGTCAAGCTGCAGGGTCATAAAGTTGAGACAAGCTGCTGAAAGGAAGTGTCAAGATGCTGAAGTAAGGTATGGGACTGTGGATGCAGGACCATTCTCTACGGATGAATTGGCAGGTGGACAGACAGCAATTCCAGTAGGCCATGTGAACAGTGGGGACATTACTGAGCTGAAGCCTACATAATAAGTGGTCAGCTAACAAGTCCACGGTGGTGGTTGCTCTTTGTTGATCTGCCACATAAGGGTGTTGCAACCTTTTCTGGGTCTGATGTATTCAGTAAGTTGTAGGGCCGATGCCGATTTTCTTGATAGGATTCTGATGTGCCAGAGTGCTCACGTAGTCCCAATTTATACTGATAAATTTATGGAGTTGCCTCCTTTTTACTTTTAGGAAAAAGTTATTCATCAGCAGTACCTTATAGTTGATGCTGGACAGATAGTGTTTATGTACCCGGTAAGGTGAAGGGTCATCCTGCGTCTGTGCTTGTGGAGCCTAAAGTTGCTTGTAAAATGGAGTTTGTAAGGGCAAGGCACCGCCTGAAAAAGCTGCTTTATCCAATATGGAGTACCTCAGAGCAGGGCCCAGCCTGATCTTAATGTCAGTGTTTCAGCAATAAGCATGCAGGAGTCATGTGCTATCAGCGCCTCTGGACAAAGGATTGTCAAGACAAGGCAAAACTGAAGGTCGGTATAAGAAATTTCATGGGAGTCCAATCTAAGAAAGCATATATACTCTTGTTTGTTAAGAAACTGACAAATCGCCGGGCAGTGGTGGCGCACGCCTTTAATCCCAGCACTCAGGAGGCAGAGCCAGGCGGATCTCTGTGAGTTCGAGGCCAGCCTGGGCTACCAAGTGAGTTCCAGGAAAAGGCGCAAAGCTACACAGAGAAACCCTGTCTCGAAAAACCAAAAAAAAAAAAAAGAAAAGAAACTGACAAATCATATATATATATATATATATATATATATATATGTATATATGTGTATGTATGTGTGTGTGTGTGTGTATATGCATGTTTTACAATTGGGGAAAATTTATTGCTTTTAAAAATACTCATTTTAGTTATTTATTTTATGTGTGTTATTACTAATTTATGTTATCATTTATATTATGCATGTCAGGGGTAGCACACATGCCATAATGCCTTAGTGGGGTCAGAAGCCAACTTTGAGAACTTCTCTTTCTCTAGCTCACAGCCTGGGGATTGAACACAGGAGGTCAGGCTCAGTGTCCAGCGCCTTTATCCACTGAACCATTTTGCTTGCCCATGTGTGGCTTTTTTTTTTTTTTTTAAGCTAATTCTGAAGAAGGCCTCTTCATCATCTCATTGGGGCATTTTGTTTTCTTCTTTTCTGGGCATGGTTAAGAAATTAAAGAGCCTGTTTCCTTTCCAAAACCCAGCATCATTGCCTTGGGGACTATTGTGGGAACAGGCTAAGGGAGTGAGCTCTGCTGTCTCACAGTGAGAGGACTCAGAGTAAACAAGCCTGCCACCTACTCCCTCCCTGGGCAGATGATTACAGCATTCCTTCACCCCAGCTGCTGTGCCTTGGGCTGACCAGCCTGGATTCTGAGATAGCAAATCTCTAACCTATGAAGCAATGACGTAATGTTGCCCTTAACACACTGCATACCAACTGAATTTTCTTCCTTGTATGGCCCTTCGGGGGTCAAGACTGCAAAATCCAAAAACAGTGGGAGATTAGTTTGGTCAATCGGGTCATGCTTTAAGCCTGTAGATACTGGTTCACTTTTACCATTGTCATGAAAATGAGGGCAGTGATGTAGTTCAGTGATGGAATGCTGACCTACCATGCACAAGGCTCTGGGCTTGATCTCAGCAAGACATATATCAGGTATAGTGGTGCAGGCTGCCATTCCAGTACTAGGAAGGAAGAATCAGGAAGATCAGAAATTTAAGGTCATATTCCACTGCAGAGAGAATTTAAGACCAGCCAGGGCTACAGACCCTGTCTGAAAAAGAAAAGAAAGAAAGAGAGAGAGAGAGAGAGACAGACAGAGACAGAGACAGAGAGAGAAAGAGAGACAGAGACAGAGAGAGACAGAGATAGAAAGGAGAAAATGGATTTAATTAACAAGACTTGTTTGGGGAATAGAGGAAGTGAAGCTGGAACACCAAACAAGCATGGGAGATACAATTCTTTCGAATGCTTCTCTCCAAAGACAAAGAAATTATAATATGGAAGCATCTGTCTACTTGAAGCATTTCCAGCTTTGAGGGGTGAAAATGGTTGTGTGAATCAGGGTGCCCTTAAGTGACTTTGAAGAATAGACTAATGGTAAGAAATAGTTTTGGAAGATGGTCACCTCATACTGGGATCCTGATCTCATAATCTGGGCCTTTCAGGGTTACTGTTTTTAACTCTAATATAGTTGAGAAACTATGGACCAGGCAGGTTAGTGAACTTGAGCAGCCTCCATATCATGATTATATGGTATCATTTAAAAAAATTAATCTTATCTTAGTTTAACCCTTGAGTTTTAAATATGGTTGGTCTTAAGAAAATGTCTAAAAATGTTCATATATAAATACTTCACACATTTGTATATATGTATATCAACCATCATCTATGGTCCTTTCAACAGTAGAAGAGGAAAAAATCAAACTTGAATGTGACTAAAACTCTAGAGCCTAGTCACAATTTACAAGAAATTAAGAGAATGAAGTCTGTGTGAGCTGACATTATGGGGATGCAGCCAGCAAAAATCAGACAATTAGAACTTTTATTGGGTAAAGAATTTTGTTCCTCAGACACATAAAAGTAGTAATAGAGAGACACTTTAATGAAAAGACACCTAACAGACACAGTGACCTGAGAGTGACCTTGTTTGTAAAGTGCATGTGTCTGTGTGCCATGTGTGAAACAGAGAAATGTGAACGGTGATTGGTATGGTGCAAAGAATGAATCCAGGCATGCAAAAAACAGAACTGTCCATACAGCTGTGGTAATGTGCTCATTAGTTCCCATAAACTATTTCCTCAACATTGGTGCATACTTGAAAACATCTATAATAAAAAGTTGCACGAACTCATTGAATGGTAAACGGGGATTCCAAAAAGGTCCAGATGTGGGTTTATCTTATTTACTCCTCCATCTCCACCCTGAATAGTAGAAGGTATAAGGTGATGTCACAGGAAATATTTGAAGAATTTACTTCTACATTCCCAATTTGTTCTGTGATCTGACGAGTTGCATTTGTAGGAAAATAACACTAGAATCTTTGAAGCATGAAGCTCCTTGTTTCTTAACAAAGGGCCTTAAATACAGACTCAGTCTCAGAGCTTCAAGGTGCCTCAGAGCTGGTAAAGTCCTTGCCACTAGGAATGAGACATCCAGAACCCTAGCACCCAAGAAAAAAGCCAGATGCCAGTGGCCCATGTCTGTCATTCTAGCAGGAGGAAAGGCATCAGAGACAGACCACCAGAAGTCACAGCAGTCTATCAATTGTGATGCCTGCTTACTCAAAAGATAAGGGGAGTGATGATAGAGGAAGACATAAGAAATCTATTTCTGGCTTCCACATGTATAGTGAAATGTGTACTCACATGCACACATGCAAGCACACACACACACACACACATACACATACAAATGTGAATATACATATACTATACTACACACATACACATAGCGAGGTAATAAACTTAGTCTCCTAACTGTATTAATTTTATTTATGTTCCAGCTGTACCTTGATTTAAATGACACATTCAATCAGTCTGTGACTTATACTCCACCTTAATGACTCCTCAACATTCCAGAGTTATCCTACGAGTCATATAAACACACTTTGTCAATTTCATTTTAAGCTTATCTGAAGGTTTTATGTAGTTGTTCCAAACTCTGAGCAACTCAACTGAATAAATTTTGTTTGAAAATTCAGTGTGAGTGGCACGATGGTATCTGCTGATATTAGAGCAAATCTTTGGTCTTCACGAAACCCGGCTCTATGAGTTGGAGGGAAAGTTCAGTCTGTTGCTAGAGTTTTCCTGCCTGGCCCACAGTCAGGATAAATCTCTCTCACCTGCCAGCCCCACAGCCGCTCAAACCCAACCAAGTAAACACAGAGACTTATATTGGTTACAAACTGTATGGCCGTGGCAGGCTTCTTGCTAACTGTTCTTACAGCTTAAATTAATCCATTTCTATTCATCTATACCTTGCCACGTGGCTTGTGGCTTACCGGTACTTTACATCTTCCTTGTCCTGATGGCGGCTGGCAGTGTCTCCTCTCAGCCTTCCACTTCCCAGCTTTATTCTCCTCCTTGTCCCGCCTACACTTCCTGCCTAGCCAATGGCCAATCAGTATTTTATTTATTGACTAATCAGCAACACATTTGCCATACAGAACATCCCACAGCATCAGTCAGTCCAGTGCTTCCCACATAAGCAGGAGGACATATTACCTGATACCCAGCACCCATGTAAGAAGCCAGGCATGACGTAATCCCAGTGCTGGGCAGGAAGCCACAGGAGGATCTCTGGGATGTTTCCTGGCCAGACAGCTTAGCCTAATCGACAAGCCTCAGGTCTCAGTGAAAGATAGTGTCTCAGAACAATGAGGAAAGTTCCTGAAGAATGACCGCTAAGGTTTTCCTCTGTCCCCCACATACATGTGCCTGTAAACACAGGCAGCCCACACAAAACAGTTGGGCACCACAGTGTGCAGGGAGAGGTCACTGCTTTTTTCCCATTCCCATATATTGGGATCTGCTTGAGAATCTGTTTTTTTCCACCTTATGTTACTGTCTTAAAGGCAGAGAGATTAAACTGCAGTGGGATGATTGGCAGGCCGATCTGTAGCTACAATAATATTACATGAACCCAAGGCAGACTATCTCCTATGTATGTATAAGGCTTTTATAATAGACATCATCCTGGCTTTGACTCGTATCTTTATTAAATACTCAGTTTGCTGATAGGCAGTTAGTCCTGTTATTGACAGAGTGCTGGGTGCTAGGTGAATGTACAGGCTGTGTGTTTTGTGTGTCAACTTGACACTAAGAGAGCAAGGATCCTCAGTTGAGAAAATGCCTCTATGAGATCCAACTGTAAGGCGCTTTCTTAATGAGTGATCGATGGGGTAAGGCCCATCCCATTGTGAGCAGTGCCATCCCTGGGCTGGTGGTCCTTGGTTCTACAAGAAAGCATGCTGAGCAAGCCATGGGGAAGCAAGACAGTAAGCAGCAACCCTCCATGGCCTCTGCATCAGCTTCTGCCTCCAGGTTTCTGCCCTGTTTGAGTTCCTGTCCTGACTTCCTTCAGTGATGAACAGCAATGTTGAAGTGTAAGCCAGATAAACCCTTTTCTCCCCAACTTGCTTTTAGGTCATGGTGTTTGGTTGCAGGAATAGAAACCCTAACTAAGATGGTGTATATTGTCACGTTAGTATCTTTGTTATTGGTTTTGCTCTTAATTTACATGTGGCTTTTTCTCTCCCTTGTCTTAGGCAGATTCCAAACCCGGAGAGACTTCTGACTAATCATTTGGAAAATGGCCTTGATTTTGTCAAAGACTTAGTCGGAGTTTTTGTTACATTATTATTACCAATATTTCTCTAGAATCCAATTTTTTTTAAAAAAAATTAAACTTACAACATAGCAATTATCCTTGAAATATTAAAAAGGGGAAAAAATCCAAAACCCAAGAATGTGATTATGAGTTGTTCTAGCCATGAGAATTCATGACTCCAACCCACACACAAGACAAACTTTTATGAGTGTACAGTTTGTACTGTATGCTCTTGCATTTCAGTCTGTCATGCCCCAAAAATGTACTTTTTAAACTCGGATAAGTAATTAAAAATCACCCAATGACTAAGGCTGTTTTGTGTCAGATTTCCACTGGGTGGCTGCACAACTTCTGGAAACATGTGACCTAGACCAAATAAGGGCAAAAGTTTACCAGCTGTAGCTGTTGCCACAGAACCCTGGGTGTTTAGACTCCATCTTCTGCTGAAAATCCTTCTAACATGGAGTGTCTGTTTTTCACCCTGCTGTCCAGCCCAAAACTTTACTGTAGTTTACAGCCTTTTATTTTTACATAAATTTGGGTGGTTTTGACAGTGGTACTTTGATAAGACTTTTAAATGACACCACAAAGTTAACATATTACAAACAAATATGCATAATGGTACAATGGGCATCCAGATGTTCAGAACCATGTCCATCGAGGAGGTCCGTTCAGTACAAAGATGGGTGCTCTGTTTATTTCAGAATTTGCAACAGGGATTGGGAGATGACTTAGTGGGTGAAAGTGCCTGCTACATAATCATAAAGGCCTGATTTCAGATCCTCAGCTGGGCAGGGTGCTTATGTGACTGTAACTCTAGTACTGGGTGAGCAGAGGCAGGCAGATAGCAGGGGATCACTGGACAGACAGTCTAGGTAAAACAGCCATCTCCAGGTTCGGCCAGAGACATAGTCTCAAATATAAATAAACAAGTAAATAAATGGAGAATGATACAAGAAACTACCTAGCATCAACCATTGGTCTCTACACATGCACACAAGGAGAACACACACACACACACACACACACACACACACACACACACACACACACACACGCACAAATGGCCACCAGAGACAATTTCTGCCTCATTCCCAGGCAATTCACCCAAACCAAACAAACTCTCCCTTAAAGCCACATCAATAAAAAATTTGATGGGAAAGCATGTCATCAAACAGTTTATTCTGTTGATTGTATTCATTACTAGATACTAGGCGATATCTTTGTGTGTCTATTTTCATCTTCCTAAAAGAATTTAAGTGAAATATCTTGGTGTGTGTGTGTGAAGAAGAGGCAACACATAGACCTTGGACATACATAGCCAAAGGCTACCTAGTCTTCTTAGGGGCAGCTGTGGAACAGAGGAATCCTTATTATAACAGATTGTCTATATTTCACTAGAATCCATTTTTTTTTAAACTTTCTGGAAGGTTCTTTCCTGTGAATCTTTTACAGTGCCAGTGTATGGACAGCAATTGCCAGCTTCTGAGTCAAGTGTGAGACATAAAACAAAGATGTCTGTGCAGTGCCGATGCTAGTACCAGGTACCTACAATTAAACAGAAGAGCCTGTCAGGCATCTAGACCTACTGAGATCCACTTCCTTTTTCTATGTTGTCAATGAATCATAATTCCTTGTGGTAGAAGATTATTTTAAGGTGTGTTACTTTTGTTTTTGTTGTATTTGTTTAACTCTCTGAAGCTGTGTTACTGTGCCTGTCTAAAACACCTGATGGTCTAATAAAGAGCTGAACAGCCAAAAGCAAGGCAGGAGAGGGAGATAGGCAGGGCTGGCAGGCAGAGAGAATATATAGAAGGAGAAATCTGGGAGAGAAAAGATCTAGGAAGGAGAGAGAAGGAGGAGGACTCCAGGGACCAGCCACCTAGCCACACTGCAAGCCACAGAGTAAGAGTAAGATTTACAGAAGTAAGAGAATAGGAAAAGCCAGGGGCAAAAAGTAGATGGGATAATTAGTTAAGGAAAGCTGGCAAGAAACAGTCACACTAAGGCCAGGCATTCATAAGTAGTAATAAGCCTCTGTGTGTGTTTATTTGGGAGCTGGTTGGTGGGTCCCCCAAAAGAGTAAAAACAAACAACATCAGTCCCTGTATAGGTTCTGTTTACTTTCTTTCAAGGATCAATTTTTTCCCAGGAGACTGTGACAATAAAACCCTATAGAGGCTGGAGTTCTTAGGCTTTTTAGGACAATGTAGACTTTTTTGGAGCATAAACTGTCTAATGAAATAAAAAATAGGAAATATTTTATTATATATTATATAACTATGGTAGTTTGAATGTAATTGACCCCCATAAGCTCATGCAGTGGCTTTATTGGAGTAGGTGTGGCCTTGCTGGAGGAAGTGTGTCATTGTGAGAGTGAGTTTTGAGGTCTCCTATGCTCAAGACATGCCCAATGTCTCAGACCACTTCCTGTTGCCTGGGGGTCAAGATGTAAGAACGCTCAGCTCCCTCTCCAGGACCATGTCTGCCTGCATGCTGCCATGTCCCACCATGGTGATAATGAATTGGACCCCTCTGAACTGTAAGCCACCACTTCAATTATAAGTGTTGCCATGGTCGTGGTGTCTCTTCACAGCAATAGAAACCCAAACTAAGACAACAATCCACTGTATTTCAATATGATTAAGGGTTAATAGTTAAGCATTTACCACTTAGGATCAAAATGATCAGCCACTAGTGTAAAACATGGTTATTTATCCAAGAAACATTTGCTTGTCAAGTACCTGGAAATCACTGCTACAGATGGAGGTTACAAGTCTTGTCAAATTGCAGACTGGCAAACCTAATAGTGTTGTAGTGGGGAAGCAGAAGACCTTTTGTGTTATACAAAATAGCTGTTTGACTGAACTGGGTAGGCAAATGGGGATACCTGCAAATAATTACATATGAATCCCTGCCAGCTAAAATTGAGGTTATTGGAAAGAAATAAAAAATCTTTCTCAAAGCAGGAATAGGTTAGAGGTACATAAAGAGAAGAAGAAAGAAGGAGGAGGAGTAAAGAGGAGTATGAGGATAAGGAAGAGCTGGATTAGGGAAGGCGGAGGGTGGGATCAGAAGACTATGATGGTTTGTGAGAGAACTACATAGATCATTTTGGTGGCTGGAACATTTTACTAACACATTTATTTTTCATATGCTTAAAATCATATAATGGTCCAGTTTCTATAAAATCATCATTTATAAATCTTATTTTATATTAATAGTTTGTTTGATATATGTAGTTGATGAATCTTTGCTTTTTGAGTAAAGTGTTTATGTTTTTAGCATATATAAAATATTGCTTTAAAATAGTAAATAATTAAAGAAAAAGAGGGGCCTGAGGATGTAATTAAGTTGGTAGACAGCTTGTCTTGCTTGCGTGAAATTGTGAGAACAATCCTTATCCTCACAGGAAAATATGGTGGCACTTGCCCATAATACCAACACTTGGGTGGTAGAGGCAGGAAGATCAGGAAATCTAGCTCATCATTAACTACAAGGGGAGTTCAAGACCAGCCTTGGCAACAAGGGACTTTTGTCTTGAAAAACAGAAAGGGAAGAAAATGAAATGTAAAGGGACCAAACATACTTGTATAACTTGTATAACATGGTGTTACTTTCATTTCTACCTTGTATAACTTCTATTATTATAGTGAGTCATCACTTCCACACTAAGATTTTCTTCTATAAAATTTTTTCTGTAGTTTTTAGAGTTAGTTGTTATGCTATATAAGTGGCCTCTTTAGTAGTATAGATTAAGGAACAAAATTACCAGAAGTTCAGGACATATATTTGCAAAAGCTACTTTTTGTACCCATTGTGGTGGTGCATACCTTTAATCCTATCACTCAAGAGGCAGAGGTAGGTAAATCTCGGTGAGCCCAAGGCCAGCTTGGTCTACACAAAGAGTTCCAGGCCAGCCAGAGCTACATAGTGAGACACTGTTCCAAAAATAAATAAAAAAGATTTTTGTGACATTGTTCATAGTAAAAGAAAATTAGATAAAATCTAAATTTCAGAAGGCAGAGGATGGATGAGTATATTATGAGTAACAGAACATATAATTTTAAAAATATTCATTAATAAAATTATAAATATTTATGACAATAATAAAAACCATATAAACTTGAAATAAGATGATTTTATTATGTTAATATAAACATATATTAAAAAAACATTGTTAGGTTTTTATCTATTTTGATTCTTTGGTTTCCTTTTTTGGTTTTCTGCTTACTTTTGCTTTCTACGTTTGGAATTCAATACTTTAACAAACAGAAAAAAATAAAAATGAGAACTACACTTTGAAATGATACATTGGGGGAATATATAGGTAGATTGTTTCTAATCTCCTAAATCTACCCTTCTGATGCCTAGAGTTAAAGGCTTTACTTGGATTAAAGGGCTTGCAGGCTGTGCACAATGGTAAAACTCACGGCTCCTATTCCATGTGAGACTTGTATTTAAAGTGAATCATCTTGCTATGACTTTCCCCTGGGTCACTCCAGCTGCCTCCTCACTTGGTCTGTGCGGTAAGTCAGAGGACAGTATGTACTGTACCTGGACTGGACAATTTTATTATTTGTTAGAATTTTTCCTAGTGCTAGGTCATTTTGGGCAGGAATTCCTTGCCAGCTAGAAAGAGACAGAAAGGAAAAGTAGAAATAATGTCCTCTACAAAGGGTGGCATTTGCAAGTTACACATGACTGTGTTATTTTAAATCAGCGAGAGGAGGGTTTGGCGGTGGCACCCACATCTACCCTTGGAGTGTGTCGTTGGAGAGAACCAGGTATTACAGAAGCCGCAAGCAGACTGTGCAATTAGGGTTAGGCAAAGGGATTAAGTAATCCAGCAACAGTCACTGTTATATAACAGGCAGATGCCGGCCAGGGAGGGGAGCCGTAACTGAATACTATAGAGGAAACTGCAAGTGTGGCTGCAGCCAAGGGTCACTGGCTGTTTCCATTAGAAGCTTAGTCTGTAGCCGGTTTATAACCCAGACAGTTTAATTCACATCAGGCTGCAACATGGTATTCAAATCAGGAGCCTAGAGGCACCTTTTCTTTTTTCAATGATAGACTAAATTGGGCTAGAAAGAGCTAGGGATGTCAAGTCCCACCAGAATTAAACTAAGATTCAGGTACACAGAGCAAGTGAGATATATAGAATACCATATAGTTATATAGAAGAAGGATCAGATCTAGATTTTCTTGACCTCCAGATTTAAGGGGAGGGTAGAAAGAGGGGTAGAAGGATTAGAACTAGAAGAAGAAGAGGAAGAAGGAGGAGGAGGAGAAGGAGTTCCTTTAGGCTCATCAAACTTGGTTTTAATGTGTAGAGGAGCAAGGAGATTGTAAAAAACCTGGACTTGCCACTAGGGACCCCTCTTAACACTGAAATGACTTGCCCAGGGAAGTATTTAATATTAAGGGACACTTAAGACACTAAGGTCCCAGGCTTATCTATGTGGCTGTTTTGGGTTTTGACATTCCTTTCCCCTATGGTCTATCATCTGTTCATCCAGTGAGTTCATTCATGCTCCCAATGGAAATGATCACTAAAACACTGACACATGGGGCTTGAGCCTACTACCTTCTCATGACTCTGAAATGAATCATAAACCAAATTGAAAAAGAAGGAAGAAGACTTTTGAAGCCAGGATAATGTCTCTATAAAACCACAACTGGTTGAAGAGTGAGTTCAATCCGTGAACCAAACCACACTTTTATCACCTTAATATCTGAAGAAAAGTATTCTAGTGGGTTTCTTCTTAGTGACAAAAACGAATAGTTGTTTGGTTAATATTTGATAAAGTGAGAATTTTTATGTAGATGAAGTTGATGGCAGTTTTTGAACTATGTATTACATCCAGATGGCAGGAACTCTAAATCATATCAAGCTCTCCACTTCTTGCACAGATAGTTTTCCTAAAACTCAACATAGAAGAGCATCCTGCATTGATTATATCAGGACTCATTTATTTCAAAGTGCCTACTCCCCTGGATCTGAAAGAACAACCCATCCTGGATGAAGAACAAGACTTTGTAAATGGTTCATTCTGGTTTTTTTTTTAGAAATCAAATATTCAAAGTTTGAGATTCAGTTCTATACCCACAGACAGCAGTTCCTTCTTCTATTTCCCCTTGTGAATACCTGTTTACTTCTTATGAAAGGGTCTTTTGCTTGACTAGTGGTAAACTTCTCTGAGTATGGGACATGCATTGCTTCTTGAATACAGTCTTCTATATGGCACAAAGAACTAATGTTTTTCTTATACCTTACATACAGTAACAATGTATACATTGGTAGTATTGTTTATTGGAGCTCTGCCTATGCTGAGCACAGTATTGTATTAACTGTGCTCTCCTATGGGATATATTAATGCCAAGAATCTAGGCTAGTTTAAGATTGGAAAGAGAAGAACCCCTAGGGGTATCTCAGACATTGACTTTTGTGTACAAGAATTCAGAATTGAGTTGAAACAAATAAATTAGAATTCTTGGGGTAGCATTTAAGGAAGATGCTAACAAGAATACCTATCTCTTGTTTCTCAAGAGTTCCCAGACCTTCTGTACTGTTCATCTTCCTCTTGGAACTCAAATATTACTCTATCATTGCATCTTGTTTATACTTACTCTTTATCGTCAGTGTTATTCTGTAAGTTCATGACAGGAATATATTGGAATTCCTATAAACTACAAACTCCATGCAGGGGAGCTGAGTGGTAATTGGAAAAGAAAGACATAATATGGAGAAAATTAGTCAAGCGCTGTTGTAATAACTTGGCTTCACTCGGGCATTCATTTGCTTTGCAGTTCTTGTCCAGTGTATTATAATATTATTGGAGATGACCTCATAGGTCAAATGTCACTAAGAAACCTCATATTTTTATTTAGCATGAAAAGATCCAATCTTGTCAGAAAGTCAATATTTATCAGGGTCACTTCCTTTAATATTTTTATTTTCTCCATAACCTAATCCCCTTTTCGGGAGTCAAAATGTTGGGTTATCCTGATTCTGTAAGGAATGGTGTGTGACTTCAACCTGACTTCTGGTCACTCTGAATGAGACTAACCTGAAGGGACTTTTCCCACAGACTTTGTGGCTGAAGACCTAAGAATCAGTCTTGGCACTTCTGGGATGTTTCAGTGGTGTTTGAGGCAATATTTTAAGAGACTTTGGACCACCAGTTAAGCATTTGCACTTCTGTGAAGCATGTGTCTTTAAGGCAAAACCATGTGCAAACACCCAAGTTTCATAACAACAAAAATCCAGAAGCATTCCAGGGAGTTTGACATGCAAAGGAAAAGTGTACTATTCAGTTTCAAAACCACAGAAAAGGGACTTTGGGTTGAGATGAAATGAAAACTAAGCAGAATCCTTGTAAATCTAAACTCACATCAACCGTTGAAGACATTGGAAAATCTGAGCGAGCATGCTTCCCAAATGGCCATTATCTGTCCCTTGTCTACATCTACTCCCAAGGCATTGCTTCTCTGTAATCATGGAAGTCAAAAAACAAGAGAAACCCTGTGTTCACCACAATTCCAGCCTGTTGCACCTTATGATTTCTCATAACCTATATGATGTATGAATATGTCCTATGAAGGAGAAATCAGATTTAATGATATTACATAACATAACTGTTCACACATCTAATACGGATACAAGCATATACTCACATTTTTATGTGTATAAGGTGAATCTTGGATTTTCTGCTCAAATGTTGAGAACCCTTCACCTGAGCTTGACTTTGCTATTTCAGGTATATTGGCTGGTCCAGGGAATCTGTCATATCCAGTCCCTAGCACTGAGGTTACACTTGTGTGGCCATCCCTAGCTTTTGTGTGGGTTCTGGGCGTGCGCACTCAGGTCCTCACACCTGCACCACAAGCACTTTATGCACTGAACCATCTCCCCAGCCATGGAAGTTATCAAATGACTTTCTTTTTCGGATCAACTACTCAATCTTCTACTACAGCTTTTCCTCATCTCGGCCCCTCGATGAATAAGTTCATGTTCACAATGCTGGCTTTGAAGTATTCTTTTTGTTTGTTTGTTTGTTTGTTTGTTTGTTTTTTCGAGACAGGGTTTCTCTGAGTAGTTTTGATGCCTGTTCTGAATCTTGCTCTGTAGACCAGGCTGGCCTTGAACTCACAGAGATCTGCCTGGCTCTACCTCCCAAGTGCTGGGATTAAAGGCGTGAGCCACCCCCCACCCCCGCCCCCGGCTGAAGTATTCTTAATTTGAGCCTGGAGATGACTCCGTGGTTAAGAGCAGGAAGTGTTCTTACAGAGGACCTAGGTTCCAATCCCAGCACCTATACTACAGCTCACAACCACCTGTTTTCCAGGGAGTCCATCACCTTCTTCTGTCACCCATTGGCACCAATCATGCACATGGTGCCCATACACATGGGCAGGCAAGCATTTGTCTGCATAAAATAGAAACAAATCTTTAAAAACATATATTTTTATTTCTAGAAGTAAAATTTTAATTACAAGGAACATTTTTGTCTCTGACCTTTTTTCATTGCACTTGCATACTTGTGTTTTATGGATAAAATCATCTCTGGAGTCCTATGGAAGACAGTTGTTTTACACTTACCTTCGATGAGAATTGACGTCTTTGCCCCCAGATGTCATTACCCACTTTTGTTCTTTCTGGTTTTCTCCAATACTTGGTGACATAACCCATCAGTTATGTGTTTATGTATAAGCATAGGGGACGAGAGTGAGGAATGATGATAAGGAAATCATATGTGGATTTCCCCATTGCCTAAGCTCACTACTCCTAGCAGACTCTTCATTCATCCCAAACTGTGTGGCACAGGGGGAGTCCTGGCACAGAATCGGGGGAGCAGTCAAACTGAATGTCAACGTGACCTCTTAGATGTACTGCCTTTGATTCTGCTCCACTTCCAGAATTTATATTAAGGAGATAATCAAGGTTATGTATTAGGATTAGATTCAAGAGCGTTCACCCTGATCATAACAAAGCAAGAAGGAGTATAAAATTGGAATCACTATGAAGGATAAATAAACCATGGGAATTCAAATAACAAAAAACACTGCAGTCTTTGTAAGTTATGTCTTTTTAAGTTTCTTTTTGAAGATATATTTATTTTATTTTATGCATATGAGTGTTTTGCCTACACCATGCATGTGTGGTGTCAGTGGAAGCCAGAAGGGGGTGTCAGATTTTCTGGAACTGCAGTTAAAGATAGTCTTGTACTACTATGTTAGCACTGAGGACCAAACTCAGGTCCTCTGTAAGAGTAGTAAGTGCTTTTAACCACTCAGCCATCTCTCTAGCCCCAGAAGTCATGTTAGAATGCAGTATTCATGAATGAGATGCTCCCATTATCTTATTAGTAAAAAGAGAAAAATCCTAATCAACTAAAAGGTATGAGCTTATTTAGAAAAAAATAAAATAATGGAGCTGTATAAGTGTATTTGGAATGTATATGTCATAAAATATGACAAATTTAAGCTTCTATTTTAAATGTAATGTAAGTATAATATATGCAATACATGCATGAGTTTGGAAGCATCAAAAGAAGATGATGAACTATTTCCAGATTCTTATGTTTTATTTAGATGTATGTTGTGTTGGTGTGGGGGTATGTGCATGTGAGTGTAGTGACTGGGGAGTTCAGAGAAGGGCATCAGATGCCCTGGAGCTGGACTTGCAGGTAGGTTGTGAGGAGCCAAATGCAGGTGATGGGAACTGAATTCTGGCTCTCTGCCAGATCAGCAAGCTATCTCTCTAGCTCATATTTCCAGACTTGTTAACTACAGTAAGCAAACTTCGGAGCTTCCTATTGTTTTATGTATGTATCTCTCTATTTCATCTTCCCCTATCCAAAGGGAGCCAGTATTCTGAATATTGGGCTTATCATTCCTTTGTTATTGTTTTAAAATTTCGCAACTATATTGCTTAACAGGTACAGTTTGCATCTTTCTTGTTTTGTGTCAGAAAAATTGACATACATCACCTGATATTTTTTCATACCTCCCTCACCCTCTTATGTGCATACGTTTTAAGACTTCATCATTTTTACTGCTATACAACATCCCAAAGTGGAACTGTGCCCTTGCCTCCTTATTGTATTGTGTGGGCACAGTCATTTCAGTTCAAATATTGTTCCATTAGACAGGCAAAATTGTTAAAAAAAAAAAAATACTGGGCCTGTTCTGTGATCCAGAGCACACATGAGGTTTCCCTAGATGCCAACCGGAAACGGTCCAGCAAGAACATGTGCACACTACCTGTCAGAGGTGCTGCGGCCTGAATTGTTCTCCAGCTAACTGTCCTAACACTAGTTTATACGACTTTCTAAGACTCACATCTTTTGCAATGAGCCATTTTCATAGTTACGGTTTGCCCATCTAGTGACATAAAGCAGTCGTCTGTCATACTGTTCATTCGTATCCCCCTTGTTGCTAATGGTTTGAGAACACTCCCAGTACATTTGGTCAGATAGTTTTCTCTCCTCTCTTAAAAGTAAAAAATGTCTGTGCGTGCATTCTGTCATTTCCCCCATCAGGTCATTGATCTGACAGGCATTTGCATTTCTATCATTTCTGTGTGGTCGCATGGATTTTTAAAGATACGACTGTTCAGTTTCATGGAAAGCTGATATCTTCTAATGTTTTGGCTTTTATTTGTAATTGCTGTGGTGTCTTATATGAGAGAGTAACTCTTCATCTCAATTAGTAAAAATTGTCCAATGTGTATTCTTAGTTTGTACTTTCTATGTCTTGCTGAAGAAAAATTTTTCTAGCCCAAAGATTACAAAGAAAACCCATTGTTTTCCTAAACTATAATCATCTTCCTTTCCAAATATTAAGTATTGAATGACTGGAATTTGTGTATGGGAATCAGGTGAGGTAGTGACCTACTTCTACATTTTTCAAAATGAACAACCTATCACATCAATATTTTATAGTGAAGTGATCCCCACTTTTCTTGATTTGTTTTCTAATTATGCAGCATTTTTCTTTTTCTCCTGTCAATGTCCTGGTTGTTCATGAGCCAATGCTGCTACCATCATCCAGGCTTTGTCTGCTGAGGAAAATTCCTTCACACAATCTCCTCATTTGTTCTCGCTGATCCTAGGTCTTTTATTTCCTTCATACACTTTGGAATGAGATTCTCAAGCTTCTTTTATCTAAATCCCACTAAATTCAGATTAAATTTTCAGTTAGGCAACTTGAGGAGATGGACTTATGTGGGAGGTGCACCATTCCCTGAAGGTGTGACTTGGATGGAAGTGCCTATGCTGATGTTGTAATTGTTAAATAACGATGGTTGGGTTGGAAGATGACCCTGGGGGAAGCAGACTGGCACAATCTAATCATAAGCACTGTAAAAGCAGAAACCATGTCCCGATATGGAGAACCAGAGAGAAGGACCGTGAAGACTCAATTCACCACAGTGGGCTTTGAAGATGGAGGTAGAAGAAATGACCCAAGAAAGGTGAGCAGCCCTTAAAAACAAGAAAGCTGTTTTGCTGGTGTTTGGTCTTAGCCTGGTGAGAGACAAGTGTGAGACTTCCAAACTCTAGAACCATATGTGACATAACACATGTACTAGTAGCTTTTCAAAATGTTTGGTTTTGACACGGTCTTGTATCTCCTACGCTGGCCTCTCTAACTTGCTTTGAAGCTAAGGATAGCCTTCAACTTCTGATCCTTCTGCCTACCCCTCCTGAGTGCTGAGATTACAAACCTGTGCCTTCATGCCTGATTTATAAAGTGCCAGTGATCAAACACAGGGTCTTTAGGGTGCCAGGCAAGCACTGTGTCCACTGAGCTACATCCTAAACATTTGCAACGACTCTTTTTTCCTCTGTGTTTCCTTCTTAAGTTTCAACTTTTAGTTTTTATAAGAGTATTATGGATGTCATTATTATAATATCATTCCTTTCTTGTGGCCCTTTTCATCTAGAAGATTCAAATCTCTTTGTGTCTAAATTTAAATTCTTGTATTCTAATTTTTTAAATTTCTTCTCTATCTTTAGTCGTGTTTTTTCACCTTTCCTTAATACTATTTGACTGTTTCTCTATTTCATTTTTCTTTAATAACTCCCCAGTAATTTGCTCTTTTGTATGTATTCTTCCGAATTCCCTTGCTTTTAAGCATCTTTAATCCACCCTTCGGAATCATTTTCTTTTACACTGAAGAACACATCTTAGAAGTCTCGGGTCCGCTGGTAGAGAGAGTGTTCTGTTCTTATGGACACATTATCTTTATTGTCACTTGTTACTGAAGAAGAATTTAGAAAGTTGAACATCCTAAATTGACACTGTTTTCTTTTTATCGTTTTCCTATCCTGCCATTAGCTCAGTTTGTTATTTCCAGGAGATTTGTTTTCTTAACCTGCTGCTGCTAAGAACATTCTCTGTTTCCAGATTTCTAAAGCTTCCGTGGGTAGGATTACATAATTACCAACTTATCATTACTTTATCGATAAATAAACAAATGCTGCTCATTTATATTTATTTAGTTATGAGTTCTGGAAGGATTTTGTCACCACCTTTTCAAAAATCAGGTCTGCTGATTAAACTTTCAAATATTAATTTCTGTTCCTTGTAAACAGATAAACCCAAGCTTCCATTCCCAAACAGATATACAAGACACTCCTCTTTCAGCTCTCTTAAAAATGGCTTTGTAGAAACTAGAGAGATGGCTCAACAGTTAGGAAAACCAGCTGCTCTTCTGAAGGACTCTGGTTCAAATCCCAGCACCCACAGGGCAGTTCACAGTTGTCTGTAACTCCAGTCCCAGGAGACCTGAAGCCTATTCTGGCCTCTTGGGGCACCAGGCACACACATGGTTCACAGGCATGCATGCATCCATACACACGAAGTTTTATAAAAAAAAAAAAAAAAAAAAAAAAAAAAAAAAAAAAAAAAAAAAAAAAAAAAAAAAAAGTTTAGAAATTTTAATTTTCTCTTTTGGTTACATTTTTTTATTACAATGTCACTTCATTTGTATTTAGCATGCGAATGCTTATGGGGTTCTTTCCTTCCATCCTGTGAGTGACAGCCATAGACCTTGGCCCATCAGGCTGGAAAGATACCACTCCTACCTGCTGAGCCATTTTGCTGGCCCTCCTTTGTGTCTGTTGTTGTTGTTTATGTAATGAAGATCTCAGTTGACTTACTGACACTTTGATCTGTGTTCATCTTATTATCTACTAAATTTTTAATAGTAAAGTTTATAATTTCATTACTGAAAGATGTATTTCATTGAAATCTGCCTGGCATGTAGTCTTTTGTTTTATTAAAACATTTTGTCCGTATGTCCTGTGTCGTTTTGACGCCTGTAGGCCTTTGAATCTATGACTAACATTTGTTGATGTGATTAACTTTCACCAAGCAAAGTAGGTTTCTTTTGGTTTGATCTTCAATCAGATCATATCTGACTGACAACGGATACCAAGGTCCTGAGGATTAATACAAATATAAGATATTTTCTTGTTAAGAAGAAATGACTAGAAACTTATAAATGATGCCATGTAGCAATGACACAGAATTTTACTAAATATACTGTGTGTTGGAATTGAGTATGTTAAATGGTGATCATATAGTTTCAGTTACATTGCTTACTATACAGTGAATTTTATAGAAGATTTACCAAGGGTTTGTGGTGTGGTTATGATGCTACCAGTTCAAGCCATTATCAGTTATAAGTTATAATAATTAGTGGAGTCTTAGGAAAGATTAATTATTCTAAAAATGGTGGTTAACCACAATCCCACAAAGGAAATACAATTGCAAACATATGGATATAGTTCTATGGGATGCAATCACAAAAACACTTCCTTTTTTTAAAAAGGTCATGTATTTAAGATCACAAATGAGAAGATGTTGAAATCTTTTAATTTCACAGAAAATCCCTTTGCTCTTCTTTTTGAAAAAGCTTAGACAGAAACTTAAGATTTCATGATGGAACAGTACAGACCAAGTGTACCTTCAATTCTAAAGAAACAAACATGCAGCTCTATCCTGGCCTTAGTCTTCTCCTGAACTTCCTTCAAACAAGAGCTCTGTTACTTAGAAACAGTGACATTGGCTCCATGCCATTCTATGTAAAGCATTTTATCAAACACTTATGTATGTACCATGGCATCTCTCAGCTAATTTTCCTGAGAACAATTGCATTAACATTGTGTTACAAGCATGGTGGTATAATCCTGGAATCCTAGCACTTGAGGGGTAGATGCAGATGAGGCCAGTCTGGTCTGTGTAGGGAATTCTGCAGTAGCTCTGGTGACAAAAGGGAGCACCCATCTCAAAACAAACAAACTTGAAAAAGCAAAATAGGAAATGAAAGCATGTGCAAGAGGCTCATGAAATACTTTCTTCCACAACAGGATGCAAGACATTCCTGGTATATCTGTTGGGTATACCAATTTTAACATTTCCTCAAAGAACAAACTTGGAAAAACAAGTTCAAATTAAGCAAATCCACTTTTCCTTCTACCAAAGGGAAAGTATCCGGAGGAAGTAAGAGTCATAGAAAGAGCACTCCACTGGGATCGTTGGTTTTTAATAAAAGCACTCACCTCTAAGGAAGGGACAGAGTATTGTCAAGTACTTCTAAGTATATCTGTGTATACTTCAAGTATATCTGTGCTAGGAAACAGTTCCCCCTGTGCTCCTCACATTTTGAACCATCTTGAGAACAATTGTAGACACTGCCTTATCTGGACTACTTCCTTTAGGATTTCTGTATAAAAATAAACGAGTGAGAAATGATGTTTCCCACTGGAACAAAAACCTGGCAAGCTTGCTGTCTACCATCATAAACTTTATGTCTCCCTCCTGGAGAAGGGAATAAAAGGAGAGATATGGTTATTTTCAGTTCAAAATTTACATTCTGCATGTGAAGAGATTTTCTAGAAAGCAAACTGGCCCGTGTACCTGCTACATCTGGACCTGTCTTTGTCATTTCCTCAAGGTTTGGGGGCAAAGGAAACTCTCAGAAGGAGGCTGGTGTCCGTGATTCTCACCATGCTATAATAAATTCATTCATCTTTCATGTAGCGGTCTCATGTCATACTTTATATCAACAAAACTCTAGACTAGATTTTTAGGTTGCATGATGGCCAATCTTGGTTGTCAACTTGTCAAAGCTTGGAAGCAGAAACTCAACTCTCCATCATATTGTTCTGTGAGCATGTTTATGTGGTATTTTATTGATTGCTCATTGATGTAGGAGAGTCCACCCCACTGTGGGCAGTGATACCCCTAGGGAGGTGTTCCTGGGCTAGATAAGGATAGCTGAACCTAAGTCTGAGAGCAAGCCAGCAAGCACTGTTCCTTCATGGACTCTTCTTTGGTTGCTGCTCTGTCTTCCCTCCAGGAAGGACTATAATCTATAAACCAAATAAACTCTGTCCCCAAGTTGCTCACGGTCATTATATTTATCACAACAGAAAAATAAAATGGTCGGCTTGCCAGTTAGAGAACGTATCTGATCCTTCACAGTTCTTAACAATTTGATTACAGTAGTAAGGTGGTGACTAGATGTGACCCTTCAGAAAGATAAAGGTTGTGACTCCTGCAGGCTGAATTTGAGAAAGTGGCAAGAATTCTAGGATCAGCTAGGAAAATGCTGAACAAGAGGCCACCACAGTTCCTCCCATGATTGAGGATTTGGAAACTGCATAGTGAGAGATGTGACTGAAACAACGTTCCTAATTGGTGTATGGTTACTGTTCACTCTTTTTCTGGGAGAGTGGATGAGTGACTGTTACCATGACAACTAGGGAACAAGCTTTCAGGCTCCAGCCAAAAGGCAACAAGCTAGTGAACCAAAGTCTCCAAAACTGAAATGTAATAAACGGTGCCATGATGGGAGCCTTGCTGTTCAACACAGTGTTTGGGGTAGGCCAACATCATGAGAAGTTCTTCGGTTTGAGATGTGAGATAGCACCTGTTCAAATCCTACAGACTGAGCGAAATGTAATTCTTATCCAAGGAGGCCCACTTTACTTTTGATAGCCTTTGATTACTGCTTCCCCTCTGTCTTGGCTTCAGCTGCTGGACTGAGAGATCTTCCTATCCTCTAAGGAGACCACTGGTCATGTGCACCTGGCTCCATATGATAGGGAAGCTGCTGACTGCAAGTGTCGAAGCCAACATCTTATCGAATCTGGTAGGTTCAAATGACATTAGGGCTTTAACGAATTGGATTTGGACTGTTTGTATAATAGGGAAGGTGATGCAAACTGATGGGTTAAGCAATGTGGATGAGTTCAAGCAGGGTTACTGTGGCTTTTGTGTCTAAATAGATCCCCTTACCTCAGAAGTGCCAAGCTGAGAAATGCTAACAGGACCCGTGATCTTAATGAGTCTTTAAGCTTAAGTTTCAGTTCACCGATGATACTAGAAAACAGAGGCAATCTTGGCCCATCACCTCTTGAAACAACCTTTGCAAAAGATAGATTTTAAAAAGTAGCTTGTTGCCAAGCCTGCTGGCACAGGCCTGTGCTCCAGTTGCAAGGGTGTTGTGGACTAATTTTTTTGTATACTGTGAAGATGTGTTTTTGCCAAGGTGCCTTCTGATTGTTTTAATAAAGAGCTGAATGGCCAATAGCTAGACAGGAAGAGGTTAGGCAGGACTTCTGGACAGGGAGAGAGAAGAGGAATGAATCTAGGCAGGAGAGAGATGCCAGAGGAGACAGAGAGGAAACAGGAGGTGCAAGATGGAGGAGAGGTAAAAAACCTATGAAGCAAAACATAGATTAATATAAATGGGTTAATTTAAGTTATAAGAGCTAGTGGGACAAGCCTAAACTACAGGATGAGCTTTCATAATTAAAAAAAAATCTCCATGTCATTTTTCATGAGCTGGTGGTCCAAAGGAAAGTACAAGTACACAAGGGGGTGAAGTAGAAGGTTTACAAGTTCAAGGTCAGGGAGGGCAACTGAGACCCCACGTCAAAACAAAAAATAAAATGAAGACTGTGGATATAGCTCAATGGTAGAGCATTCACTTGGTATGCAAAGGACTGAGATTGAATTCTAGTGCTGAAAAGCAGGAAAGAAAAAGTTGCTTATTGCTGGGCTTTTGGCAAAGCTAAACGTCTCATCCATGGAATCCTCGAGACACTGTCATCTGAATCTTCTGGTACTCAATGACTAGTAAAGTAAGATGGACCCCCACAAGTCTCCTAAGCAGAGGCCATTTATTGACCAACATCTTACACCCCAATCAGAATAGCAATGTTCTCTCTTAAGGCTACTTTGAGGCAAACCTTTTATTCTCCTCCCTTAAGCTATCAAATTCCTATTCACAAGATCACAAATCCTAGGTTCCCCCATAGGAATGCAGCAGCTTATACTGATTTCAGTATTTGTGGCTATACAGAAAGCAAGCTGCTGGAAATGCCATAAAACTTAGCATGCATAACGATGTGTGTGGAGTTACATGAGAGTCTGGCAGTAGGATTTCCTCTTCCAGAAAAGGACAGGGCTCCTGGACATCTTCAGTGAAAGAAGTCTTACTTTCCCTGCTATATTTAAAGCTTGCTGCTTAGGTTAACAGATATTATCTGAGTGCTGGAAATTCACAGAATTATTTACTGGTTTATTGTCTGTTGCTCGTCTTGCGTTGTTTTTACAATGAACCTGTATCCACCCCAAAGAACTGTTAAAACATTGAAACAAATAAACACACACAATTTTTTTTCTTGAAAAGTACAATCCAGGAAAAAAAAATACAGAAGATAGCTTACATTTTCCTTGGTATCTAGAAAAGCAACAGTGATCTCTAATGCTAAACAGTAAGATGTAATCCTGCAGGCAAACCCGGGCCTGGCTTTAGAGTAGGAACATAGAAATGGGGATTAAGAATGACAAGGCATTAAAGCCTTGGCTGAAAAAAATAGATGCAGTTGAACAGTATGTACAGAAACTTCTCAGATTATGAAATCAAGCAAAAGTCAAGCACTGCCCAGCTTTTGTTATCTATTGTTCATGTCTTCTGAAACACAATGATATCACCAATAACAGAAACAATATATTAACAAGCAGTTTTCCCTTCCTCTCATAGGGTTTCAGGAACTGACCCTCAGAATTATTTCTGGATCCTGAGCTCCATCATCACCACACCAGACAGACAGACAGACAGATTTCTTGGAAGGTTTAGGTGGGCTTTTTTACGGTAATGGAACTTTGAAGGATCTGAGATTGGCGATTTAGCTTCATAGCCATTGTACATCTTCCAGACAGTGGAGAATGTTTGGGAGCAGCAGATTGAAGTTCATCTTTTGGGGTCCTAAGAAATATCACTTACTTTTGTAAGGTGGTCCAACTACCTGACAAAATGAGGAGCCCTCACCTCTCTGGACTAGAGTTATTTTCTATTGGTATTCCACTCATAGTAATATAGACAAACACATTGAGTTTATGTAACTCTAGAAACAGTAGTTATAGCTTTCTTTTTTCTCTCTTAAAAAAAAAAAAACCAGCAGCTTTTAAAACTATGGTTCTCATCCTTGGGGTAGTTGCTAAGGGCAACAGAAAGAATGCACTGGGGTGTCATAATAATCCCCCATTAAATCTCTAGTGTTTACATTTTAATGCTATAATTCAAGAGCTGACAAAAGCCCATTGAGTGTGCCTATGGGGGAGGAAAATGGGCCGCCCATTTTCTCAGGAATGATGCTATAGCAACAAGGAATGAATTTGGGGTCAAGGAACAAGCAGTCTATGAGCTTTGTTTGCATTTCCTGCCTAAAAGTAGAATCTAACACTATAAATTTTGTCCAAAGACACAGTTCTTTTGAGAAGCAGCAAGATAACACACCTTGTGCCACTGTGTTTGACAGCAAAAGCAGGGAGAACTGGAAGAAAGACACGCTGATGAGTACACCAGGAAATGATTTTCTGAGTAGCCACATAAGAAACACCTACAATTTCCCATCCTTTCCTTGTGACCCAATACTCCACGCCCGGGAAAATGGCGCTTTAGAACATGGAGAAGTATTACAATCTGCAAGATGCCTTTCTGCAAAGAGACAAAGGAGGGCTGATAGGCAGTCCCTGAGTGTGACCCCCTTATAGTCATGCAAGACATGGCAGAATAGGGTGGTGTTGATTTTGTCTGGCTCTTTATAATGGCACTTTTGTTTCTATGGAAGGATCTTTCTTCTACCAGAATAAACAAATACACCTGAATCACAATTGCCTATTGTGCAGCAGAAAGAAAAGGAAAAAAAAGAAAACCCTATTCCAAGAAGTTTGTACTGCCAACTTTTCTCTCCCCAGGCATCTGTGTTTTTACTTTTGGTTTTGGTGACAAACATTCTCATATTGAGTCAGTGCTCAGTAATATAAAATAGTATGTTCTGGATGGTTAGCCAATAAAATGATCTAGTTAAAGACCATATTTATATGGTACACAAAATACTAGGATGCTAGATTTTCAAGGGCAAAGCACAGGTGTAAACATCTGTAAACAATGCAGCTCAGCAGCTCTCAGACCTCTTCCTTCCTTTCGGTGCCCTCCTCCTGGTCCTCACTGATTCACTCCACCAATTAAAACTCCCCACCTTCCCAGTTGTCTCAGCACGTGTATCACCTACTCCCACAATGCATCCTGAACACAATGGCAACCTTAGCCATCTTCCAAAACTATATATTTCTTCTCTTCAAAAATCTGTGATGTCTAGAGAACCAAGTCCACACTTTTATAAATTGACTCTGCTGTTCCACAGAATCCACAATTGTATAACTTCTTATTTTACTATACACTTATTCCTTCCTCACACCCTATCTAGTCAATAGATCCTGACTAGAGTTTTTCATTATTCTTTCCAATGCCCAGGGCTAATTTAAATACGATTCTTTCCACAGAAGCCTTTCACATGACTTCTTCCAGAATATATTTCCTCTTTCTTATTATTGCACACATTTATTTATTCATTCATTCACTTATTCAGTTCTGTGTAAGTTTGCCATCAAAATTACACATCAGATCAAAGAAACGTAGGCATGGATGTAGATGCCACAAGGAAACCCACTCTTTTTATAAATCAACACCACTAATAAGAGCAGAAAGTTTTGATTCTATGACAGAGAATTGTGGAATAACAGCAAACGAGCTAACATTGGTGTGTAACTGAGGTGTTAGAAAAAGAAGAAGGTGAGAGTAGAAAAAGTATTTGAAGAACTGTAGCTGGAATGTTCCAGAGCTTTATCTACCCATTATTAAAAGACTCAAATCAAATAAAAGAAAGGTGCAGGGGTGCACTCCATTAAGCTGCTGAAAACTAAAGTTGAAGAAAAAACAAGGGAATCAAAAGGAAGAAGCCATATTAATTATTACCAGCAATGAAGAGAAGGTAGACCTCTTAACAGAAATAATGAAAATGAGAAGAGAGTGGAATAGCATCTTCAAATCATTGAAAGAAAAATAATTTGTCAATATCACAAAATATTAGTGATTGTATATGTACTGCAAGAAGTACTACAGCTTTTTTCCTGCTGAGGAAAAGGATACCAGACAGAAATTTGTTTGTGTAATAAAGAATGAGGGCTGGCCAAAGGGCTTAGCCGGTCAAAGAGCTGTCTGTGAAAACCTCATGTCTGTTTTATTTCCAGACCCCAAGGTGCAAGTAGAAAGTAGACAAGCAATTCTCGAAAGCTGTCTTCGGATTTCTACACCTCTGCCATAGCATGTGCACACACACACACACACACACACACACACACACACACACACACACATACACACTCCATCATACAATAATAATGATTAATAAATAATAAGGAAGAAATATTAAATACTGTAATGAAATTGAAAAATTATACTAAAGGATAAACTTTTATTTGATAAAAATGAACTAAATTTACAAAATGAAAGAAGAAACTGAAGTATTATCAATTTAAGAAAATTATTATTAAAAACCTCCAAAGGAAGCTGCTGGGCCTGGTAGTCTACTGGTACATTTTAATAGGTATTAAAGAAGAATTTATTTCAATTATTCTTGTTTGGGTCTGATTTATCATTTTTCCCACAGGAATACCCATTTAAGGGGATTGTTTGAGTTTAGTGTTTAGTGAAAAAAGCTTTGTCTTAGGTTTGGCCAATAAAGAAAAGAGTCTGGCCATTAATTTCAATGAAGTTGTGTAAACATTAGCGAAGGCTCTCCATTTGCTCTTCAGTTAGCACTTGACATTGACCATTAGCGTCAGCCACTTTTGCCCACAACATAAATTGATATACACAAAGAGAAATAAAAAACATAAAACCCATACTCTAATAACTCAAATAACTCATAGTTATAGTCTTCCTAAATATGACTGACATCCACACCAACATGCACAAAGCCAACATGCTTGAAAGGAGAAGAGAGGAAAGAAGCCATGACGTGTTTGAGACAAGATAAATGTGAGTTTGGATTTTATATAAGCATGCCTTAGATCAAATATGTGGTGGGCTAGTTCACTTTCTTATCCCATTTTTATCATAAGGTATTTCATAAAGATAAAAGAAAAAACAAGAAAAGACATCCTTGATTGTTTTCCTCCCTACTTCTAACAATTGCTGCTCCGGCTCATCACAGGACACATTAGGAAGAGTGAAGAATAAGATGAATGGTGTGTATCTGTGAACAGTTATGTGAAAGACAAGACTGTAAGGGAAAGGGAAAGTGAGGCATGCTTAGGTGACACGTTTTCACACATCTTTGAGTGGACAGCATCTTGATCTCTCTTCTTATTGCTCTGATAAAATAGCCTGACAAAAGCAGGTCAAGGGAAGAGAGGTTAATTTGAGCTTATAATTCAAGAGACAGTCTGTCATTTTGGAGAAGTCAAGGCATGAGGAGCTTGAAGCAGCTGATTATATTATGACCTCAGTCAGAAGAGAGAAATGAATGCTTGCCCAGCTCACTATATATATTTTTATTATGTATATTATATTTTGTATTTTATTAAATGTATGTAAATATCTTTTAAGATAATTACCCATATGTAATAAAATGTAAAATATATCATGATAAATATTATATTATATATAGTATATATATTATACATAGTAAATATATTATATATATATATAGTATAGGTTCCTCACCCAGGGAATGGTCTGGCTCACAGTTAAAATAGGTCTTCCTACATCAGTTAACACAATCAAGGCATTTCCTCACAGGAGTTTCCTGAGGGCTTCTCACAGACGGTTCTGGATTCTGTGGTTGACAATACTACCATCACAAATGGACATCAGAATTTCATAAAAATAAGTAAATTAGAAAATCCCTATAAATCATCTCTACTTCAACCCCTGGTCACTGGCATAACTTACTCTAACTAATTAGAACCATGTATTTTGACTGATAAGCACAGCACCATACTCTGGCCATTGATTTGAGTATATATATATATATATATATATATATATATATATATATATATATATATGTGTGTGTGTGTGTGTGTGTGTGTGTGTGTGTGTGTGTGTGTGTGTGTAGTGTTATAAAAGATTATTTCACTTAGTATTTGTGTTTCTGACATAAAATGTCCCCTTCAAGCTCAGGTGTTTGTCCCCTTGGTTCCCAGACAATGGCAGTGCTGTGCAAAGTTGTGAAACTTTTAGGAGGTGGGGTCTAGCCGGCAAGTGTAGAGCTGGAGCAGTGTGGCTATCCCAGTTCCAACCTAAGTTCTGGCTGTTTGATCCACTGACATGTTCTCACCACCATGGACAGGGCCCCAGATACCTTGCCTTCCCCATCATTAAACCGAACCAAAACAAATCCTCCCTGAAGTTACTTCTCGTCAGGTATTTAGTGACAGTGAATAGGAAGGTAACACACCTAGCAGTGTTCTCAAGCTTGTTTCCCTGTGCCTCCATTAGCTGTTTTACTGCTCTTTAACGTTGACTGATTGAGGATGATGTGGGATGTCTTCGGACCAGAAACTACTGCACTGTTTCTATAAAGTGAGTCTTTTATATATCAAGAGAAATAATCAACAGAGTGAAGAACCAACCTATATTGTGAAAGAAAGTGTTTATGAATTCTCCAACTAATAAAGAGTTAATTTTCAAAGTATGTGACAATGCAAACAATACAAATAACAAGAAAACAATATGGTTTTTTTTAAGTGAGTAGAGGACCAGACTGAACATTTCTGAAAAGATATGTACAAATGGCTGATGGGTGGTTGAAAAACTGTACATGGTCACTAATAATCAGGGAATTGCCAGTTGAAACCATGATATATTATCTAATACCTGTTATGACAGACATTATCCCAAAGTCAAGGGACAAGTGTTTGCAAGGTTTTGGAGAATAGGAAACCCTTGGGAATTGTTTGTGGGAATGAAAATTGTGGACTTGTAGAAAACAGTGAAGAGATGCCTCATAATTTGGAGTTTTAAAACAGTGAGATGTTGATGCATGGGGCCAGATACTTGCTAAGAAAGACTGGCCTCGGAATATTGGAAGATGCTTAGCAACAACCCTGGCTTCTAGCCACTAGATGTCAGTAGCATCCTCCTATGGTCTGAAGATGTGGACAGTGGCTGGGGTAAGAGTCTAGGGGTCTGGAAAGGCCCCTGATTAAGAAGAGCCTTTGCCTTAATCTGATGCAATGCCATGATTCCTATGCTGGTGGCATGAACTATTTTTAATCCCACGGATGATGGTATAGTCTGAGGTTCCTAGGTCAGGAAAAGCAAATCCATGTCTGGAATATCTGCCAATTCAAATTTAATTCAAAATCAATCTCTGTCCCTTACAAGATTGAGGGAGACCAACTTGCTCAGTTTGCTACCAGGTGGCGGGCTGGTGTCCTGAAGGAATAGCACTGTATTTGGAGCTCAGTGTTAGTGTCTGTTGCTATCCTGGATGTGTGACAGCCATAGAAATTATACCAGCCTTAGTAAATGGAAGCTTGTGCGGTTGGGCCCCTGCGAAACCTCCATCCCCCACACATGGTCACTCTGTTCATGTGCCCATTCAAACATTGGAGTCTCTGATGTCAGAGGATGGCTGACACTGACTGCTTGACTTGTCTACTCTAAATGACTTCTTGTTTAGTGACCATCGGGGTTGATGCTCTCCTTTGGACATTAACGTGAAATACAAACATCTTCACTCAATAGCTATTCCTGCTCCCATTTTCTTCATCTGCCTCGCATGATCTCAGAACTTCCGGCCCCTCATCTTTCTCTCTGCCTCTGACCTAACTACTTGTCACTTCATGGATTCGTATATTTTATAACCTTGGGTCGTTCTTTTTCTAAAAAGAGAGAGAGGGAGAGAGAAATAAGTTGTGCTGTCCAAAGACCGACCTCTCATAGAGATCACCACAGAGAGAGCTCGTAATGAGTCCCTCCCACTTTCGGCTTGCTCCACATACTGAAGGGGACAGCTTGCAATCCATCCTTTGTTTTTTCCCCTCTTTATGAAGCAGACACAGGGGAGGCTTATATACCTCTGTGCACATGTTGAAGAGATACTGCTTATACTGCTTAGTAAGTCATGGTGGCTGACATGGCAGTCTGGCCCACCAGGATGTGTAGCTTATTTGAGCTCTGGTGTTTGCTGAGCCCTGAGCATACTTGAATCTAAATACTTGGGTTCAAACACATACATACATACATACATACATACATACATACATACACACATACATATATGTGTGTGTGTGTATATATATATATATATATATATATTTCAGCTCTTCATTCTTATTTTTATCATCTCTAAATGAGAATTGAGTAAAATCTCTTCTATTTCTGCAATATAATTTTATATTTTGAATAATGCTAGAAGACATTGGTTAATGCCAAATACTTGCTTTAAAAATCAAGGGGTTTATCCAATAGCTTTATCTGTGTACACCTCAAGAGACCTTTTATACTACTGTGAACCACTGAGTCATCACTACAACAGGCTCTTCACAGCCATAGAACAAACCCCTCTGTACTCACAATAGCAATATTTTGAAGCATTCTGCATTCAGTTTCTTGTACCAACTGGTATCACAAAGTATACATTGAATTTATAGATGTTAGATGTAAACTATAGGATACAGGATTTCCACTCCAGCATCCTTCTAAATGAATCACCCAAGCGCTCTTGGCCATATTGACAAAGAGAAACTCCATCACATCAATACACTACCATAGTCCCCACTTAGAACTCCTGAGGCCTAGTGTGGTCTGGTGCAGTTAAGTCTACAAGAAAGGAGAATCATGAATGGATTTTACTTAGGCAGCACTCTAGAACCAACTTTTCTGTCTTTGACATCTTATTAATAAAAGAATTGAAGAACTATTCAAGATATATTTTCCCATGCTATGAAAGCACCTTACCTGACACTGGTGTATCTGATGTTAGGGAAAGGAATTCAGTCTGCTGGTGTTAAGCACAATGTCAGCTGTGATGCCGTTTAAGTTAAGGAAGCTCCCTTCCAGTCCTAGATTTTAGAGAGATTTGATTTTCAACGGGTGTTAGTGTTTGGCACCTGCCATGTCTGAGATTTGATTTTCAATCGATGTTAGTATTTGGCATCTGCCATGTCTGCATCAAGTGATCATCATGGGACTGTTCTTTTTTTAGTCTGTTCATATGGCAGATTTTCCTGATGGGTTTTCTAATATTGAATTAGAATTGCATCCCTGAGCCGGGCGGTGGTGGCGCACGCCTTTAATCCCAGCACTCGGGAGGCAGAGCCAGGCGGATCTCTGTGAGTTCGAGGCCAGCCTGGACTACCAAGTGAGTTCCAGGAAAGGCGCAAAGCTACACAGAGAAACCCTGTCTCGAAAAACCAAAAAAAAAAAAAAAAAAAGAATTGCATCCCTGAAATAAACCCTTCTCAGTCATGGTACATAATTGCTTTTATGTCTTGCTGAATTCTATTTGTTAGTACTCTCTAAAAGAGATTTACATCTATATTCATGAGAGATATTTGCCTGCATTTTGTCTCTTTCACCCTGTCCCCACCCCCAGTATCCAAGTGGTGCTTGCTTCATAAAATTAACTGGAAAATAATTACTCTTTTTCCTGGAAAAGATTACATGGACATGGTGTTAATTCATTACATATTTGCCTAAGTCAGCGGTTCTCAGCCTTCCTAATCCTTCCTAATTCTGCAGCCCATTAATACAGTTCCCCATGTTGTGGTGACTCCCAACCATAAAATTATTTTCATTGCAACTTCCTAACTGTAATTTTGCTACTTTTATGAATCATAATGTGAATACCTGAATTCTACAATGGTCTTAGGTGATCCTTGTGAAAGGGTCATTTGACTCTGAATGGGGTCACAACCCACAGGTTGAGAACCACTGTCTTAAGTGATTTTTTTTTTTAATTATTAATTCAGTCATTACTGCTTTTTAGAAGTAGTCATCTGTTCCAGCCTGTATAGGTGCCTTGTGGTAGATTAGCATATTACTTCTAAGTTACCATACTGTTGAGTGTAGGCTTATCAATAACATTCCCTTTTGAGTCTTTTGACCTTGTATAGGTGTGTTTCATTTCTAGTACCAGTAGCCTGTTGATTTTGCTGTTAGGATCTGCCAAGCAAATTGTTATTCTCTTTATTGAGTTTTTCAAAGGTCACCCTTCTGTCTCATTGCTCTTCTCTTAAATTTTACTAACTTCAACTCTTACTATTATTATTCTAGATGCTTTGAGTTTATCTTCCTCTTCTTTTTCTAGATACTAAAGTATGAGGTTATTATTGATAATTTGTTTCCACCATCAGAGTAGAAGCATTTTGGTATTATATTTCCTCTCACAGAGCTGGTTTAGCTGTGTTGTACACATTTTATGTAGTATATTTTTAATTCAATTCTATTCAGTAAATGTTCCCTTTTTCTTAAGAAGTCTGCTTTCCTCCATGGGACATTAAAAATAGTAGTTCAGTCTTGAACAAGTTAGAAGAATCCCTATTATCTTTCTGTTGCTGGTACCTGGGCTGTTTCTATGTGGACAAATAACAATTTTAATGGGATTTCATTTTTAAATGTGTTATGTGTTATTTTATTGTCCATAATATGCCCGTGATATAATCCACAGGTTCTTAAAGATATGACTTATTCCCTGAGTTCTTTGGTGGCATATTCTCTAAGTTTCCATTAAACTCTGTAATTTTGACAATATTTTTTGAGTCCTTCAATATCCTGGCTGAATTTTTATCCATTTTCCAATCAATTGTTGCTACAATCTTTAGCCGTTAACTATAGGCTTGTCCATTAATTTTTGTGTACATCCGCTCTATCTTCTCACGAACCAAAGCTTCTTCTTACTCACATTTTAATCAAACTCTCACCAACCCCTGCGACCATGTCCATTATAAAGAGATGTTTCGAATTCAGCCCCATGACCTTTATTACTCGATTGCTTGACTGCTATAAAATGACTGCTCTGTGCTTATGCTCGAAATAGAGGAAAACAACATTGTAAGTGCAACCCAGCTGGCCTGCTGTGTTTGGAAGGGCTCTGCTAGAAGAGTGCTGCTTCAGGCCACAAGGAACCATCCTTTTAACTGATGCTGTTCAAGAACAAAAAAAAATCAGAAGAGTTCTTTCGTGGAACTTATAAGACAGAACGGCAATTGAGGGACCTCACACAACCACCACGATACCACCCTTGCGGACGCTTCTCATGCCTCGTCATAAAAAAAAAATGTCTCTGAGATCTTGTTCAGCTGGGAAACTCAACAGTGCTAGTGTCTTTCTGGTAAATCATCTTAAAACACATACAGTTCATTCATAGGAATTTTGGTCATCTTCTGTATTTTGCCCTTATTTTTTGATTAAGACATTTTGAGGTTATGCATTATGATCAAATCTGGGTATTTCTTTGTGTTTTATTTATCTTTTGGTTGGAGTTGGGTGCTCAGCACTCCTTCTGGTTCTTCATAAAACACACAATAACTTTTTATCAACCATTGTCACCCTGCTGCATTGTAAAACCTGGAGATTGCTCCTCTGGTCTAAGTGTGTTTTGGTGCCTATTCTAGCCTCCTGCTGTTCTTCCTCCTCCCTAACCTTCCTAATTGGCTTGTGACAACCTCTCTATTCTCTAAGCAAATCTGCTGTTTTAGCCTCTGCACATCAGTGAGAGAATGAAGCATTTGTCTTTCTGGATCTGGCTTCTTTCACTTAGCACAGACTCCTTTAGTTCCACCCAAGAAACAGGATTTTATTTGTATGTTTATTTTGTGACAAGACCTCACTGTATAGCCCAGGCTAGACTGGAACGTATGTTCATCAGCCTCCTGTATGCTGCATTTATGAGCACATGCCACCATTCCTAGTATGGGATAGTTTAATAATATTCCATTGTGCATGTATCACCACGCTTTTAAAATCCATTAATCAATAAATTAATGGACCTCTGGGTTGATGCCATAGCATGGCAGTTGTAGACAGCAGTAATAATCATGAAGTGGTATAGCTTGATGGGTGAATACTTTTCTCCCATGTACAGAGCCTTAGATTGGATCACCAACATCGTGAAAACAAAGCACAGAACTACAGGTATCCTCTTGGCATAATAATTCTTTCCTTTGGTATTATTCAGTACTGGAACTTCTGGGTCATGTGGTGCTTCCGGTCACAATTTCTTGAGGCACTCCATGCTGTTTTCCATCACAGCTGTACTGCTTTATATCCCCAGAAGCTGTCTATGGGGTTATTGTTCTCTGATTTCTCAGCAGCATTTGTTACTTTGGGTCTTTTTGATTATAGCCATTCTAACTAGGGTTAGATGATACTTCACTGTGGCTTTAGTTAGGATTTCCCTGACATGAGCAATACTGAGGCGGTTTTTTTGTTTTGTTTTGTTTTGTTTTTGTGATTCTGGCCATATGCATCTTTTCCTTTGAGAAATGTTGTTCAGATCTTTAACCCATTTTTAAACTAGACATTTGTTAACAATTTAGGCTTTTTGTTCGTTTTGATTCTCCCTATATCCTGGACATCAACTGCTTGCAAGTGTTTTCTCCAATTCTGTAAATAGTCTCTTTATTCTATTGATCATTTTGTTTGCTGTAATCCTGCTTGTCTAGTTTTGATTTTGTTGCCTACATTTTTTAAGGTCCATTTCACAAAAGTCATTGCTAAGGCTAATGTTATGGAACCTTCTTCCTACATTTTCTTTTAGTAGTTTCACTGTTTCAAGTCTTTCATTTAAATTATTAGTACACTGAGTTTTATTTTTGTATTATGAAGTATGGACGTCTAATTTAATATTTCTACATATGAATATCCAGTTTTTAGTACCATTTATAGAAGAGGCTGCCCTTTCACCAATGCATGTTTTTTTTTAATTCTAAGTCATCTTTATAGATGACAAGCTATATAAGAATCCAATATTTCTTTGTGAGCACTAGCTGTTGTTTAGATCATGAGAGATGATGCTATTCAGGGTGATATTGTAATGGGGAGTGAGCTATTACAGTAGTAATATCAACAAAATGGCATGCTTATTATCTTAGAATCTAAAATATATTACATTGGATACTGTAAAAGCAAGTGTAGAGAAAATTAAGTATGATGACACCACTGTTTCTTAAAAAATCTTTCCTGTTTTTATTAGCCAACATTTCTTACACATGCCGCTAAAACTATAAACCACAGAAAAAGAAGCTGGAAAACTGAGAGTTCATGCTCTAAAATGTTGCCAGCAATGTAATCATCAGATGAGAAGATCGAAACCTAGTTACTTATAACCAGTTTTTTGATGAAGAATTGGTGTTCAGAATAGAGAGAGAAATGTACATTTCTGTTTATTCTTTTTTTCATCCCATATATTCTGATTATGGTTTCCCCTCCCCCATCTCCTCCCAGATCAATGGATATAATCTCATGGATTTCTTTGCTTTCCTTTCTGTTCTGTTGGTCTATGAGTTTAGTTTTTAAGTAGGTAACATGCTGTTTTCCTGTCGTGGCTTTAAGGCATATTTGAAGTTTGAATACTCAGAAGCCTACAAATTTGTTCCTTTTGTTCATGATTCCTTTGCCTATTCAGAAATTTTAACCAATTTCAATAGCATGAAATGTCCTATAACCCAGTGGAAGAGATGAACTTGAATACAAGAAACAAACTGAAAGTCCTCGACCATTTCGACAATTTCTGTTCTAGTTTGCATTCTGTTACTGTGATAACACCATGACCAAAAACAACTTGGGGAGGGAAGAGTTCAATTTAGCTCACAGGCTGTAGTCCATCAAAGGAAGCCAAGACAGAAACTCAATGAAGAAACCTGGAGGAAGAAATTCAAGCAGAAGCCATGGAGGAACACTGCTTACTAGCTTGCTTTTCTAGCTATGCTCCATCTACTTTCTTATACAACCCAGGACCTTCTGCCCAAGGATAGAACTGCGACTGTGGTCTGGGTCCTCCCATATTGATCATTAAACAAGAACATGTCTACAGGAAGTCTGATGGAGATGTTTTCTCAATTAGATTCCTCTTCTCAGATAACTTGGGTACTCTGCTAACTGTAAAATGTTTTAATGACAACAGAATACTAAGTTTTTACGAGTATGTTTGAACAAATACAGACGTTGGGGAAGGAAGAACCTTTTTTTTTCTTTAAAGAATGCTCTCTTCATATGAAAAAGGATAGTTTGAGTGTTGGGTGTGGTGGCACATGCCTTCGAGTTTGAGGAAAGCCTGGTCTATAGAGAGAGCTCCAAGTCAGCCAGTGTTACATAGTGAGACCCTCTCTCAAAAGAAACCCAAGAGAACCTCAAGGAAGCTACAAACCAGACGGCTTTGGGAAGTGTCCTGTTGTTTGATTTGAGTCAGCCCTAGTTGTTCATTTGAACTGGGGATGGTTTTCAACATTGTGCTTTAAGAATGACCGTGTGGCATCAACAGGAGGGGAGGGGGTGAAGAAGGGGAAGAGGTGAAGAAAGAGAAGGAAGGAGGAATGAACAAAGGAGACAGGAAACAGTCAGCACTTGTGGGGAAAAGCCATTATTTTTCATTCTGTGAGATTTAAATAATAAAGTAAAGTAAAACAAATCGGACAATGTCACGTGTTTATATATTTGTTAATTGCCTTGCCAGGCTTCATTCCATTCAACTGGCAACAATACCCCAGCAGATGCATTGAGGGACCCAGCTTTCATACATGCTAGGTCAGTCAGCTAACATCTGGCACAGAATGTTAAAAGTCCAAGATCCATAAAACAGTCTTTGTCTCTGTTCCTCATCCTTATTCACCCTGTCTGAACTGAGAGATACTGTGATGCCCTAGAGCAGTGGTTCTCAACCTTCCTAATGCTGTGGCCCTTTACTACAATCCTTCATGTTGTGGTGACCCCTAACCATAAAATTATTTTTGTTGCTACTTCATAACTGTAATTTTGCTATTATTATGAATAGTAATATAAATGTCGGATATGAAGATGGTCTCAGGGGACCCTGTGAAAGGGTCATTTGATCCCCAAAGGAGTCTCAACCCACAGTTTGAGAACCACTTCCCTAGAGTCTTTGAAGAGTCACAGGTTTCAATACAGCCCTACTTAATATTCCATATAGATTCTAATGTTCCCAAGAATGCTATCTGCTGAGAAATGACTTTCCCCTCAAAACATTTGACCAGAGTAGTCAAGACAATCATCCCTTGAAACAGTAAAGACAATTGGTATACCTTAGGTGGCATGGGCTGGAGTTCCATACACGAACCACTGTCCGAACTTTCCATGGGACAAAACAGGCCATTCAAGAGACTTGAGTATAATTTACCCCATACTAAAGGGTGATGTTTGTGCTGCATAGTATGTTTCAAAAATCATCCAAGAAATTATAGCCACACAAAATGTTATTTGGAAGTATCAGCCTTTGATTCTAGGGAAAATATTTCTGTTAAAGAAAAAAATAGAAATTTGCAGCTTCTCAAAGATGAAAAGCATCTTCAAAGTCTGTATTGAAACTGAAAAGCAGCAGCTGAAATGCCTGTGGGAGGCACCCAGGACGAATATTCTGGAGATTTTCCTTTCTGAATAAGAGGACTAAACTTGTGTATGATCATATGAAAAGTTAGGTTGAGAGAATAAAGTGAATTTGGTGAATAAAGCATTTCCAACAGTGCTGCCTACCGCAAGTCGGGTTTATAAAATAATAACAGTTGTTAGGGAAGAGAGACTGTATGAGGGACCCTTTATGGAGGAGGCCACAAAGGATGATCTCCCAGCCACCCTTACTTTTGGGGTTTGCTTACTAGCACATGTTGGTGCTTGCTTGCTCTATATATTCAAAGGGGCTCTTATGTCACCTCCTGCTAGATTTGCCTGTTTGGAGGTTGCCAAGTCAAGTGTTTCTGTCAGACGTGTCACTTCAGTATGTAACATGTGACCTGTGATACCCACCAACACAGACAAATATCTAAGTAGCCACCCAAGTCCAATAGCATCTAAAGAGCATCAAAAAGTGTCATCAAATAAGATATATCCTTGAAATAATGACATTTTTAAATCATAAACATCCAAACATCAGTAAATTGTAAAAGGTAATAATAGCACTAGGATCAAGGTCCCTGTATATTTGTTCTGCAAACATACTGCGCTCAAAAATATGTATGTAGATCAATAAACTTGCATTCCTCAAACAGATGATAATAGCAAATGGACAGTTTGATGGTATATTTTTACATCATTTTTCTATTCTCTTTTAAAATAAGCCAAAATTATACTGATGGAGCATCCTATAATGTGAGAGTCTACATCCCACTGACATCATTATGAACACAGCTCACACTTTTAAAACTTTTGCTAATATTCATGGGTGACATGTCATCGAATAAGATGTCCCAGGCCTTACATATATTTATTATTTTTTGTCTAATTGTGGAGGTGGTTCCTTCATGCCTCAATAGTCTGTACTGGTACCTGGCAAAAAAAAATTTAACTTGTTCCTCTATGACTTTAGAAGTATAGTGATCACTCTTGCTAAACTCAACCATGGTCAAATGTGAACATGCAGAAAGACTGCTAATCATGGGCAGAAGACAGGCCCATGACATTGAAATTCTCAGAGCCTACTAATTAGTCTTGGCTACTTGGGGATTATTTTATACAAATATCATATTTCAGAAAGTCTTGTGTTCTTTTATTTTGCTGTTGTTGTTTTGCTTTAGTATGGTTTTGCTGGTTTGGTTTTGCTTTTGATTTTTGTTTTGTTTTGGTTTTCAGACAGGGTTTACCTATGTGGTCCTTGATGTCCAGGACTCACTTTGTAGACCAGGCTGGCCTTGAACTCACAGAGATGCACCTACCTATACCTCCCAAGTACTAGGATCGAAGGTGTGCACCACCACCAGCCACGACTTGAGAAAGTCTTTGGGTTCACACTTTTTATGGACCAGCTTGTCCCTGACTCTTTCCTCTTATAGAGAAGTTGCTGTACTAGTTCAATTTTCAGAAGAAATGGAGGAAAAGCTGAATCCAGATCAAATTCTATGTTTCTGTTTCTCCTAACTTATTTCTCAAATGCAGGAAAAAGCAAACCACACAGAAGTACCACACAGGGCAAGAGAGCTGGGAAGGCAGGTTCTCACAGAACAGAGGGAACACACCAGATAGTTCAACCTTAAATCATGTCAACCACAAAAAAGTATAAACACACAACTAGAAACAACACATACAAACTCACATGCACACACACATACACACACATACATATACACACATGCATACATATATACACATGTGTATATGCACATACACACACAAGCACATGTTCTCTCTCTCTCTCTCTCTCTCTCTCTCTCTCTCTCTCTCTCTCTCTCTCTCCCTCCCTCCTCTGCTCTTTTCTCAGGAATTTTCATCAGGGTAGTTTAAGAAGAGGTCTATTCATAGTCCAGGAAAAGCATATGGAATGCTATATTTTTGTACATTTCTGCTAAAATTCTTAGGGTTACAAATATTGAAAATATTCTGTTAACATAACAAAAGTATAGAGGTTTTGATAAAATAAACAGGCCAGAAATAACAGAGCCACATTGAAAATAAATGAACCATTCATCAGATCTTTCTCTTGGGCTGTGTTAAAAAATGTAGGAATTTCTGTTATTAATTGTTTTTGCCTGTTTTGTTTTATATGCTCATGTATACAGAGGGCATGATGTTTTTACACTGTAAAAAAGGTTAGGGATAAAGATGTCATGAGATCATCCTTTTCTTGGGCGCAAATAATTAAGTTACAGTGGTTTAATATGAATTGTACTTCTGAAATTGGCACAAAATGTTTTAAATCTCTAACAATATGTAAACTGTTAGGATGTTAGCAATGCATTTACTTTTTACAACTTTCCAGAAAATTAAATATTGCTCTGAGTTATGCAAACTTCATTAGGAAAACTACATAGCAAAGTACATACATTTCTTTGAGAAAAAAGTAATTTGTTTCCTATTTCTGTATTTCTGGGGTGATTTGTAGCTTCCAAAGATAATATGCAAACTTATTATGTGATCAGCACTGTTCATTTCCTCCTAATTCCTTTTATGCATTATGTGCCTTGTTAGGTGTCAAGAGTTTGTAGATGCACGGGATCGGCATAAATCCAAATGTTACTTTTAACAGTTCAGCATATAATTTAAAAGATGATGCTACATTTTTATTTCTAAAAATATGAGAGAAGGTGGTTGCTTCAGAAAAATCAACAAAACACTAAATTTATTGTAATAAAATAACATATCTTTGCATTATATTTGTCTGATAAGAAAGTCAAGGACAACTTATTGTTTTATTTTTTAGGTTTAATCATTATTATTTAATGTGTGTAAGTGTTTTGACTGCATGTGTGGGCACCTCATGTGTTCCTGATGCCCACAGAGGCCAAAAACAGGTGTCAGATTCCCTGAAGCTGGAGTTACAAAGGAGTGTGATCATCATTTGGGTTCTAGGAACTGAACCCTGGTCCTCTGTTAGAGTAGCAAGTGCTCTTAACCACTGAGCCATCGCTCTAACCCCTCAAGGAGATCTTGATGGGCAGAAATTATAGGAAAGTATCAATCCAGAAAGTAGACACATTCCAAAGCCACAATATCTAGTAAGGACATTTTCCTCACTTGATGGCCCCACTTGATGGCTACATTGACAGAGCATGGGGCAAACTTGGAATCTGTGCAAGGGAGAACACGAGAGTCAGGAGACAGTCCCAATAAAAAAAATTCCTTCAAGGTGACATCTTCAGTCAATGAACAGGAAGGAACATTCTTAGGGAAATAAGCCATAGAAGCAAATAAAAATGAGAGCCCAGCAAAGCCCAACTGGCTGATAAAGCTGAACACATTGCAGATTTTTAAAAAGACATGCATGCCATGAAATAAACACCAGCCACACATTTCAAATAAAGTAAGGAAATAGCAAGATGAAGAAAGACAGGAGATTTTTTCAGAAATTACCAGGTATATTTGAAAAACAGTGAAAAAAAGTTAAATAATGAATCTGAAAAATAAAAGTGTTGCCCAAAATATAGAGAGGATAACTGAAGTTTCAAATAAAAGAAGAAAGAAGGAAAGAAAGAAAGAAAAGAAAGAAAGAAAGAAAGAAAGAAAGAAAGAAAGAAAGAAAGAAAGAAAGAAAGAAAGAAGAAGGAAAGGAAGAGAAGAGGAAGAGAAGAGAAGAGAAGAGAAGAGAAGAGAAGAGAAGAGAAGAGAGAGAGAGAAAGAAGAGAAGAGAAAAGAAAGAAGGGATAAGTTTACAGAAATAGTCAAAGAATCTGAGGATGATGAGATAGCTCAGCAGATAAATGTACTTTGCCCCCCAAACCTAATGACTTGAGCTTGATCTAGGGCCTACATGGTGAAATGAGAGAACCCCCTCCTGCAAGTTGTCCTCTGACCTCCACATGTGTGCCACTGCATGCGTGGGTACCACCACCCAACACACATGCAAACAAAAAACAAAAAAACAGAGAGGTGATAGATAGGTAGGTACGTAGATGGATGGATGGATGGATGGATGGATGGATAAGTAAATAAATAATTTAAAATACAAATCTAAATAATGAATAACTTTGAATTTTCTAGTATTGGTAGGTATTGATCTTTTACTTCAAAAACAACAGCAATGATTTAAAAATCCAAGGGAAGTAAAACACTCCTTGCTAAATAGGTTGTAATGAATCAGCAGAAGAGCACAAAGAAAAGGAAGTTCTTGAAGAGAGACTAAAAACTACCCTTGAGACCCAATTGAAAATCAAACTGAAGCAGACTTCCTAGTAATGTCAGTGGAAGCCAGAATGTCTTCAAAGCCTAAGAAGTTTTGTACTGAGTACAAGTATCCTTCAAGTGATAAGATAAAGATATTTTACAAGCTCATAGGGCAGAAGGCTTAAACTACAGAATATTAATTGGTTCTTTGATATGAACCATGAGGTTCCTTATTTGAATTTATAATTTAGAGCATACATTGGGATTTCTTTCCTCAGTTAAACCATTTCAATGTGTGATGCTGTGGCCTTTATATAATAAGGATTTAGGTTTTCTAAAGGTAGAAAACAATTTAACTCAGTATTTGTCCAGTGAAAACTCATTTTGTTTGTTTTCTATTCTGATTCTGGTCTTTTTAGACAAGGTCTTGTTATGTAGTCCAGGCTAGTCTGGTACTCACAATGTTGCCTATGCTAGACTTGAACTCATGGCAATCCTGCTGCTTCAGCATCCCCAGTGCTGGAGATATGAGTGTGTATCACCATGCCCAGTTCAATAACTATTGAAAAATGGGGAGAAAACATGCAATAAGCTCATCTGACTTTTAAAACATTGAAAAAATATGTAAAGCCCCCAATGCTCAGAAAAAAACACTGATAACATCTTCTTGTGCATATGTGTGTGTGTTTTTATAGTTAACTTTTCTCATTAAAAATAGATCAGAATCAGTGCTTTTCCTTACTACATTTTAATAGATAAATAGCTTGTTATATTAGTGATGGTTCACAAATAACTCTCTCCACTTAGATAATTCAGCAGCATGTATTATTATATAGCAAATATTTATTACCATCCCCTCTAACTGTGAAAAACTTTCTAAGTCTGTTGATGTTGAACTTGGCCATAGACCGTATTTGGTTAATGGAAGTTTCCAGATTCAGTTTTGCTTGTCCTAATTAGTTGGACTGTACTGCTCTGACTACTCTTAGGTAGCTGCGGTCCTTTCAGCACATGAGGCACTAACGTGAACCCTGATTGCACTTTCAGCCAAACCCCACCAATGCAGACCTGCCCAGCTGTGTTCATCGGGATCCCGCCCGTCAGCTGACCTGCAGACCTGAGTACTAATTAGAATATGTGCTCATCACCGCAAACCATGGCATTTGAAGACGGGTTTTTGTGTGTGTGCATGTTATATGCAGTGGCTGATGAGTACAGTTGGTATTGGACAGAGAGGCTGTTTTCCAATCTTGCTGTGATGAATAAAGATTTATTAAACCTTGCTATGTAATTCTATAAAGAGGACCCGCGTAAGGTCTAGTCTAACATTGTCGCACACTGTGGACATGGTTAACAAAGGAGAATTTAGAAAACAACTTGCAACTGGGCAAAGTGTAGAAAATAAATGTCAGTGGTGCTTAGCTACAAGTGGACATGTTTACCACCCCCCAACCCCCAAAGGCTTTCTGCAGAAGAGAAAGCAGAAAGACTGTCAGAGCCAGAGGTCAGGCAGGGCCAGAGAAAGTGTCTACTGGGTATGACAGGACTGCTGAACTCCTGAACTCACAGCAGCTGTGCCCAAACAAGACCAAGTCAGTTAACTTCTTACAGTAGGAGAGGAGGATCATGAGCCTCCAAACTCTAACTGGAGTGTAGCTGGAGTTTTCCTGCCTGGCCCACAGTCAGGACAAATCTCTGTCACCCGCCAGTCCCACAGCCACTCAGACTCGACCAAGTAAACACAGAGACTTATATTGGTTACAAACTGTATGGCCGTGGCAGGCTTTTTGCTAACTGTTCTTACAGCTTAAATTAATCCATTTCTATTAATCTATACCTTGCCACGTGGCTTGTGGCTTACCGGTACTTTACATCTTCCTTATCCTGATGGCGGCTGGCAGTGTCTCCCCCACCCAGCTTTCCATTCTCTCTCTTCTCCTCTCTGTTAGTCCTGCCTATACTTCCTGCCTGGCCACTGCCAATCAGTGATTTATTCATTGACCAATCAGCAACACATTTGACATACAGACCATCCCACAGCACTGGAGAGCTATTGATAAACAGTTGATGGCTTCTGAAAGTAGGACAGTCACTTTTTTTTAAACACATAGCCCCTAGTAGGCTGACCATGTTCCACTGAATGGTGTCTGTCTTAGTTATGTTTTCTATTACTGTGAGGAACTGCAATAAATAACCTGGGATGGAAATGGTTTATGTCACCTACTCTTCCATATCACAGTTCATCATCAAAGGCAATAATGTCAGAACTCAAACAATGTAGGAACCTGTAGACAAGAGCTGAAACAGAGGTCATGGAGGAATGATGATTACTTGCTTTCTCCTTGTTGCTTGCTCAGCCTGCTTTCTTATAGCACCCAGGACCACCTGCCAGGGAGTAGTACCACCCACAATGGTCTGAGACCTCCCCTATCGATCAGTAATTAAGAAAATGCCCTCAAGCTTGTCTACAGCCTGGCCTTATGGAAGCATTTTCTCAATGAAGTTCCTTCCTCTCAGATGACTGTAGCTTGTGCCAAGTTGACAGAGAACTGGCCAGCACAGTGCCATATTCGGGAGTATACATGCAGCAAAAAAATAGGAATATGTGGGTTACAGTTCAAAGCAAATAAACCAATGAGGACATAAAGTTGGGGGTAGGGAGGTGGGGGTGGACCTGGGAGGAGTTAGGTAGAGGAGATGGGGTGAATATGATCCAAACACCTTTTATAAAGAACGAGTAAAATGTTACACAAAAATAAATAAAACATTATAAAGGAGGACACGAAGTCAGAATGGATGTGATGGGGGCTCTTTGGAGGAATTGGGAGGGGAAAGTGAGGGGTAGGTATGACGAGCATATGTTGTAAAAACATGTATGAAATTCCCAAAGAAGAAGTAAAAACTTTTCAAATAGTGTCACATAATGAATGGCACACAGCTATAACACAATTCTAATTTTAGTCTGTCTAATACCAGACTCTATGTTCTTGATAAGAGGCTACAATTCTTGCCAATGGAATATGTATACTCTTTTCAGTAAGTTGTAAGTCTCATGCTTTATAATAGCATAGATTGACCTTGATGGGAAATATACATATTTACTGCATTTAGCCTCATTTTTCCTGGCCATGTAAATGTTGAGCTGAAGTCATGTTACATGAGATACCAATCTGGGCCCATCTGTCATTTAAATCAGCCTCACTTGGGCACAATTTTTTTTTCTTCCCGAAGAAGACATTAACCCAAGCTGTAATTTATCATGGAAATTTTGAGTTGAATATGAAAATTCATACCTTACTAAAACTTGCATTACTTGGTTCTTTTTTAAAATAAGTATCTTGGCCGGGCGGTGGTAGTGCACGCCTTTAATCCCAGCACTCGGAAGGCAGAGCCAGGCGGATCTCTCTGTGAGTTCGAGGCCAGCCTGGGCTACCAAGTGAGTTCCAGGAAAAGGCGCAAAGCTACATAGAGAAACCCTGTCTCGAAAAACCAAAAAATAAATAAATAAATAAATAAAATAAAATAAGTATCTTTTGTATAATATTGCTGTGGTTTTAATTACACTTTAATGTATATGATAGTGAGACAGTACTTGGAAAAGAGTGACAGTGTTTTAAAGCTTAGCATTTTTTATTAGGAACCAATAATATATTATATACTATATAATATATATAAGAAACTATTTCATATCATTCATGTTGAATGGGGTCATAGTACACATCATTTGGAGTGGCCATCACACAAATCAATATCTACAAAGAACTCCACACACTACTAGTGGTTGATAAATTAAACACATTGATGTTGAAATGGTTTCCCAAGAACTAACAGTGTGTCAATAAGCCAGGAGAATACAATTAATTTTATTACTTTCCTAGAATATTTAACTTGATATCATGCAAACCTCCAAGACGATTGAATTCAGTTGGAATAATTTTAGTAGACAAAGTGGTACCATCCTTGTGACCCCTTTGCTAAACCATCTTTCTCACTTTGAGTTCCAGGGACTGTGGTATTGTATTTCCCCAAATATTGTGCATGCTAATAAACATATCTGGGGTCAGAGACAGAGCAGCCACAATATTAAACATAAAGGATAGGCAGTGGTAGCACACGCCTTTAATCCTAGCATTCCAGATGCAGAAATCCATGTGTTCAAGGATACAGACAGGCATGGTGACTCATCACGTCTTTAATCCCAGAAAGCAAGCCTTTAATGTCAGGGAGTGGTGGTAGAAAGCAGAAAGGTATATAAGGCATGAGGACCATAAACTAGAAGCATTTGGCCTGGTTAAGCATTTGGCCTGGTTAGGCATTTGGCTGGTTAAATTTTCAGGCTTCTAGCAGCAGTTCAGCTGAGACTCATTCTGGATAAGGATTCAGAGGCCTCCAGTCTGAGGAAACAAGACCAGCTGAGGATCCGGCGAGGTGAGCTAGCTGTGACTTGTTGGTTCTCTGATCTTCCAGTTCACCCCAATACCTGGCTCAGGTTTGATTTTATTAATAAGAACTTTTAAGATTCATGCTACAAGGGACACTGCTACAGAAAGGAAGAGTTGAGGTATGGGGTTCAATTCACAAACACTATAGTTCCTCTGTCCAGCCCACACATTAGCACTCTCTGGACATATGCACATCATATTCTTAATAGGTGTGCATTTTTCTTTGCACACAACAACAGCCAAGCTAAGTAATGAAATCACAGACCTGCAAAAGCCTCTTTCACAAACAAAGCTGCTGGACATAGAGGTAACAAATATGTCCAGATTTCCAGACACATTTAGAGAGCATTCCATGCCTTTACTTGTACACATGAATGATGATGATGTAGACAAATGAGAATGTGAAGTGAGAGGTAAAAATGAAGTGTTAGAAGCTAGACACAAGAATCACCACCCTTGTGGATATTTCATCACAAATGTTGCAGTTGTCATGAAGACATGCAAATGGAGACATGGTGGTTCTGCGCTGTGGCTGTGGTTGCAATACAGAATAAAGCTGGATGGAAGGAAACGAGCTCAGTTTAAAGAGCACACAAAATTCTATTTATGTTTGTGTATGTGCGTACGTGTGTGTGTGTGTGTGTGTGTGTGTGTGTGTGTGTGTGTGTGTGTGTGCAGGTATACACACTGAAGTCAAAGGGTGATGTCTGGTAGCTTTTTGTCATGGTCCACCTTATATTTGTGGGACAGGCTCTTATGTGATATTTTATTTGTGCTGAAATGTGATTTTATTGGTATGTTAATAAATAAAGTTGCCTGGGGATCAGAGCTAAGAGCAAGCCATTTAGCAGAAGTCCGGCAGTGGTGGCACACACCCTTAATCTGATCACATGGCAGGCAGAGTCTCTGTGCGGTCAAGGACACAGTCAAGTGGTGACCCAAACCTTTAATCTCAGTATGAACCATAGAGACCTGGAGGTCTGTATAGACAGGCAGTGATGAGGAAGTCATGTGGTTGGATTTAGAACCAATGAGAAGGCAGAACAGAAAGTCAATAAAAAGACAGGCACACAGGAAGAAGGTCTCATTCTCAGGGGAAGGATGGCAGCGACTGGTAAGCTAAAGGCTATTCACTAGTGTTCTGACCTCTTGGGCTTTTAACTCTGTATTTGGCTTTGTGTTTCTTATTTAATAAGACTGTTTAGAATTACATCTACAGGCTCTCTTCCCTGAAGCTGGAGATTTCCTACCAGCAAGTCCCTGATGCTCTCTCATCTCCACCCCCTTAGCTCTGAGGTTATGGATGTGTGCTACTGCACATGACTTTCATGTGGGTGCCAAGGATCCAAACTTTGGTCCTCATAATGATGTAGGATTGTAAGAATTAATATAGGGAAATGAATATAGGGCATTGTGTTTATGAGCTGGTGGAGGTAGTGGGAACTAAATCTGTACCTTTCTACACAATGCTTGAAGTAAGTAGTAGTATCATGCAGTCTTATGAACGAAGGCATGACTTTTTCTGAATTCATCCTTCTATTCTGCAGTAAGGTTGTGCTCAGTCCTCACGAATGCACTAACTGCGTTAATGAGCTAGGCACCAAGTCTTACCTTCAGACTCCTCACAACAACAGTAGAGAGTCGGGTGAGACAGCCCTCCCATCCTTCTACTCTGATTTTCTCCACATGCATTAGGGACATGTGGAGCCAGGATAGGATTTGTACATTTATCCTGCTCCTCTTCCAAGCAGCTCCAACTGAAGGTTGTCAATACTGACATTTCTCAGTCCCCAAGAACTGCTCCAGAAGTCATTTTCCTCTTTATTTCAGACCATGGATGCTTCTGGCATTTCCCATCATGCCAGGGAGTCTCAGCTCTTCTTGTTGCACAGAATCTTCAGCTGTGATGTATCACAGTGAAGGCACCGATGAAGCCATTGCTCATTAACAAATCACAGACTTGGCAAACACTGCTGTGCATTCCCAGTGTCATGTTTGGATAGTCTTTATTAGCCAGATGCAAAATTAACCCACTGAAATCAGCTAATTGTGAGATGACTCTTCTTCCACTTAGCTGGCCATAATTATTCCCTGCTTCAAGAGTACTACATTCACAGAATGTGAATCTTTTCTTTGGATTTCCTGTACTGGTAACCATGTCATGTTATATAAAGCACAAAATTGATATGATCTAGATTTAAAGCACTAATTAGCATCCTCCAAATTCTGACTCTCTCTCTCTCTCTCTCTCCTTTTGTTTATCTGGAAAGAACCAAAGGTTTCTTTGGTGTTTACAAAATGGTATTTAGTTTCTCAATTATAATCCAAATAAGTTGTTCTCATGAACAACCTGATGTAGCTAAAAACCTAATGATTAATCACATCCAACATGACTTCACAGATAGATGAAGGATGCGTAAAAGTTTACTCCTAACAGCTAGAAACTGTGGCACCCACTCCTAGATTCTTCTCATCTTGCTGTGAAGATCTACCTTCCTTTCTTCTACCTACCCAGTAATCAAACAGTAAAATTGTAGTATCTTAGCGCATTACATTGAGCTGCTGTGGCAGAGTATCTTAGGCTAGGGGAGGGGGGATTACAACAAAATGCATTGATTTCTCATAGTTCTAAAGGCTGGAAAGTCAAGACCAAAGAGTCATCAGATTGGAGGACCTGGGGAGGGCCAACTCCCCACTTCAAAGATGACCTCCTTCTTGTTCAGATGTCCTCATAGGATGGACAAACAGGATTTTCCCTAGATTCTCTTTTATACTCCCATTCAAGGGGGCTTTGCTCCCCAACGTTCCCACCTTCTAAAACCATCACCCATGTTGAATGTTTGAATTTCAACATGGATTTCCTTTTGTGAGGTCAAGTGTTGAGGATCGCACCTTAAATGTGCTAGGCTGGTGCTCTAACACTGAATAATAAGCCAGTCTGAGAATCTCAACATAGGAGCAAGGCTGTGGTCTTGAGAACAAAGCAAGGATATGAGTCTGAGTAAAGAGAGGGCAGGGAGAAGGCTGGAAGACTGGAGAAGAGGAAGCATGGAGGTGGGGTGTAAGGAAGAATTAGCAGTTATTAAAAACATCACCCCCTCATTTGAATTGCACATGCATGGCATTTTCCAAACTACGCATTTGAATATAGATGAAGGAATTTACCAGAACAAGTTTGCCAAAGCCATGAAGCTATAAGCTGGAATACAAAACCTAGCCTGACTGTTGCCAGAGCTCTGAGTTCCTAATACCTACATTACTAAGCCCTCAGGTCCCTGGGTCTTAAAGAGGCCCTTCTTTTCTTTGAGGATGGAAAGGAATGTTGAAAGGTAACAGAGAGCTATGCTTAACCAAGACCCTTTGACTCTGGAGAGCCGAGGAATAGGAAAGCTGAGAACTGACTTAAAGCAATTATCTGTGGTTGCTTCCATTCCTCTGCAAGTTGTCCTGATGGTTAACTACAGAAGGGAAGAAAATGGGATTCAGGATAGCTCTGTGTAAAATAGAGATTTGGACTGACCTCTTAGGAACTAACATGTTTTTAATGTTGGGAACAAAGGGGTACAGAATTCTCAAGCACTGAGAATTCTTGATTCAACAAATCACTCTCAATCATATGGCACTTAGAATGATTTGGTAAACATAGATAACTTCATTTGTGATCCAATTAATACTGCTTGTTAATGAACTTCAAAGAGGTACTACTATTCAAAGCTCCTTCTCATGTAGAGAACTGTACTTCTCTATCTTTTCCTATGTCTGAACCTCCCCCTGCCCTCCCCCCACATACATACCCTTTACATTCCCCTATCTTTCTATCCTCTCTCTCAATAACTTCAAATCTAAAGATGCATTATGTCTGTGTGTTTACTTGGTTTAAGTGTGTGTGGTTCTTTAAAAGAGATCTCACTATATAGCACAGGCTGGCCTGGAACTCAGAATCTTCCTCCCTGGTTTCCTCAATGTAAGGGTCACAGGTGTGCATTACCATGTCTGGCTTTACAGTTGTGTTTTGTTTGTTGTGAATCACTGTGATTACAGGACTAAATGATGCAAATGTAGACTTTAAGGCACTCTTTCTCTGATGTAGATCTCTTTGTTTGGTCTTTCTTTTTAAAGAGTTGATCAGAATATGCACTGGATCCCACTCTCAGTTACTTCATCATCTAAGGCATTAATAAACATTATGACATCACTGAGTAAGTTAGTACAGAAACAACCCTCCTGAGCAGGTACATCAGAAACTACAATCAGCTGCACAATCACTAGGATTCTGATGCATTTGGAAGAGAAATCATGACCCTTGTGAGTTTAGTAATAGTGACAGAGGAACTTATAATAAGTAGATGGAATGTATGTTTTTTTTAACCAGTTACTGAACTACCACAAAGGGAGTCCAGTTCTATCTTCTACTTTGAGCTATTGATAAATACTCCTGAAAATGTTGCCATTTGCCTAGAATTCTTGGCCTAGACCCAGAATAAATACTTCGCCATACTTTCACTCTTAGACAAAGACTCAAGCCATTGTGCCATTATACACAAACTTCTTGGGTATTATTGTCCATGTTATCCAATAATACCTTGTTATGATGCAAATTTCAATCCAGTATACCTGGATGGGCCCCAGGTTCTACATTTCTAGAGCATTCTCAGAGGTTGCTGCTTTAGCTGCTGTCTCCTGACACATCTTTTGATAAGCAAGATTCTCAAGGATGGCTGAAGTATGCTATAGAACATTCCTTGGAACATTCTTGTGAATTTTTAAACACATGTTTCTTCATGATGGCCTCATCCCAACATTTGAAACAGATGCTAGGGTACTTTGATGATTGGCTAAATTTTATAATGTCCTATATTATACCAGCCAATCCAAATTTAAGGAAGAGGTCAATCTATAGTAATAATAATCAATTAGTTACCATAATTGCATGTTTCTTACTGCATTTTCTGGAGTCCTCTGGCAGAATTGGACTGCTAATGTTTATTTTTTTAATGATTTATACAGTAGCTCTTTGTCTCAAGTAGATAAGAACACACCAAAAAGCTAGAAATCTGAAAAACATTCCATTTTATATCAATGTTTCAAGATATGTTTAATTAAAATAAACAGAAAAGTCTTTTCCTTTCTCTGAACCCACAGTCTGTTAAGCACATGGCGCCATTTCTCACTGTAATCACAATAAAACACAACCCATATTCCCTGTAGAATTTAGGCATCCATCAAATAATTTCAGTCATTCTTTATACTCAATTATTGTATTAGTACACACACACACACACACACACACACACACACACACACACACACACACAAATGCACTCATGTATACACACAGTCATGTTCATATACATAATCAAGCACACATACCCAAGCACACATGAGATATATGTTATGTAAGGATGTCAACATCAATACTTTTTTAATGTCAGATTCCTGTTTTAGACATTTGAGTTTTTAGACTTTTCCATAGTACCCTGATAATTAGGCTTTGATAATCCACAAGTTAGGGTCTTCCAGGAACTGCCCGTTTGACTCTAATATGATCCCAGTACACTGAGAGAAAGCTGTTCGGACGAGAATGTGCTGAAAGGATGGAGGTGGCTTCCATGCAGGGCATATTTCGGCTTTTTTTCCAAATAACATTCTTGTGGAGATTAGAGGATAATCTGGCAGCCAGACTCAGCCAATTAAAACAGTAATTGAAATGGTCGAAAATGTTTCTCTTGGCAAAATTTTGTTAGTTTCTTCATTTGGGTTCCCTTGAGTCACAAAAACTGAGGTCAGACACAAGACTCCTAATTTATTTTGTTAGTTATCTTTTCTCATCAAACAGAGAAGCACTGCTGAAATTAGCTGAAAGCTGTGGTATGAGGTGGTATGAAGGCAGGCATGAGAAAACACAAAACGATTCTCGAGCCAACACAAGTACGCCTGGTATGAGCCCAGAATGCGTGAGAGCGTCTGTGTTGAGTGGTTGAGGACAAAATGAGGAAGGAGATGTTAAAAATAAATAAATAAATAAAGACATAGATGACATAGCCTTAATTTTTCACATTATATGCATGTACACACACATACACACACATATATGTACATGTGTCCTTGCAAGCCCTAGTATATGTGAAAGCATACACGTACACATGCAAGTAGAGGGCTGAGGTTGCTTTTGAGTGTCTTCCTCGATCTCTCTCCAATTAATTCACTGAGGTACAGTCTCCCACTGAATCCAGAGTTCACCTTTTCTGTACTCTAGGTAGTCGGCCAGCTCTAACTAGGATTACCTACAGTTACAGGGCCTGCATGGCTTTTCATGAGTTCTAGGGATGCAAACTGTGTTCTTCAAGATTTTGCAGCAAGCACCAGCCCATATTCTTGGAAAAAGTAAGTTTAACTTCCCTCAGAATAATAGGTACTTGAAAGAAGAGACATACTTTTAAAATATCTAACATAAACTACTAAAAAGGCTAATGTATGTATCATAATTTTCTTCCCCTGAAACCAATTGTGTGATAGTGAATAAGTGTTTAATAATTACCTGTACCATAAGGGGGATCCAAGCTTTGGCATTTGCCAGTTTCTTTGGTGTCAACATTTCCATCGTGGCTAATTTTAATCCATCACCTGATGTTGTTGATGGATACAATTAGTTTTCAAATCATTGTCAGCTGCGTCAGTATGTGAACAAGTCAAGTCACAATTTTACAGAGAAAGAAGGAAAAAGAGAGAAATAGTCCAGGTTGATATCAAGTAAAAAAATATCCATAGCAAATTCTGCGGAGATGAGCATATCAGAAATTAATTAATTTAAGTTTTACTGAGATGGATGACAATACTTCAGAAAACCCCAATCATATAATGAATTTAAAAATGAATACACTCTCCTATGTCAATCTACGCCTCTTTCCTTCAGAACCTTATTTCAAATCTCTACTTCTCCAGGAGCATCATCTTAAAAAATATGAGATGAGTTGTAGTATGCATTTAGCATCCTCCTTGAAATTGAGACAATTTCAAGGTATCATATATTCCTGAGTGTAACTCCACGCGTTAGACTCACTTAGGAGCTTCCGGTACTAAAATGCTTATTTCTCTCACCCTAGACTGAGTAAATTAGAAGGCTTGGGATGGAGTCTTGCATTGATGACTTTGAAAAGCTCCTCAAGTGTGTGATCTGCAACCAGTGTCAAAAACAAAACTTTATATATATATTATTTGTTTATATTTCCACTGAAAGCACTCTGAAAGTTAGCTATGCTTTCATCCTATTAAATTACAAACCATGTGGCAGGGCCATACGTATGATTTTTTTCCTTCCTTTACTTCTTTGCCATACCCATACTTTTGTCAAGAGTAGTCAATAAATAAACATTTTCCCCATTATTTTAAGTGGGCTAGAAACAGGATGCATTTTCCAGAGAGTATAAATTGTTTTCACATTTTCCTATTTTTTTTAACCTGAAGGTTTCAAACCAAGTTCAGACATCCCTAAGATGGATCAAAAGCACCAGTAGCGTGTGCTAAAGGGTGGCAGTGTTTAATTGTTCCAGGAAAAAAAAAAATGCATGCAGAACAAATCACCCCTCGCTTAGTGTGGGAGCTTATGTTTTAGGTACCTTCTTGTTCTGTGATAAAAAATAGTGTGATCAAAAGCAACTGAGAGGAGAGAGGAGTTTGTTTTGCCTTGTGGTTCTGGAGGGAGAGAGTTTGTAACACTGGGGAAACCATGGCAACAGGAGCAGGAAGCAGAGAGGTCACATGTATGCATACACAGAAAACAGAGGATGAGAACAGGAAGTAGGGTGAGGCTATAAACCCTTAAAGCCTGACTCCATTGACCCACTTCTTCAAGCAAGGCTCTACCTCTCAAAGGTTTGAAAACCTCCCCAAACAGTGATACTAACTGGGGACCCACTGCCCAAATACATGAGTCTATGGAAGACATTTCTCATTCACACCACAACACTAACTGCAAGTCTGATTTAATGAATTATTAATTCATGAGACTTATCTCCACTATGCTGATATGAATACTATTATGCACAGGAGAGAAAATAAGTAGATATGCATGCATATAAATAATGTAAAACTGTGTAGTAATATGGGCAAGGTTTAAACTTTTCCCTGGAAGAACACACTATATAATGGTATATCGTACAATTTAGTATGGTTAATTTACTTGCACAATTCTTCCTCCAAGAAAATTTCAGGACATTAAAAAGTGATCCAGGCATACTTTCCAAATACACAACCATCATCATTAATAGCTGCATTGATCAACCTTCTATCTCCAAATCTTGGAAAACCACGTTTGGTGTGCGGAAATCCATGCCACCCTCAGGCAATGCAATGGAGCCAAGAATATCAGAAGCACAACAAATAACAGCTGAGGCTGCTTGCATGTGTGGTACCATTTAGGCTAATACCCAGGATATAATATCGGTTGTTCAAAGGGTGCAGCTGCACCAGCTGGCTGACTGTTGAAGGCAGCAAAGACGCAGGAGGCAGAAACTGGCAGCATTCCTTACCTTCCTCCACACCCACGCAAGTTCTGGAAAGCACTTCTCTAGGTCATGTTCACCGGGAACCATAGCCAGTATTTCGGTAAAATTTATGGAGCATGGTCAACTGAAGAGAAGGAAGCTTCCATCCCTTGGCATGTCACTGTGAGGTCTACAGAGTGTGATGGTTAATCTTCACTGCCAGCTTGAACAGATTTAGAATAGTTTAGGAGACACAGCCGTAGTCAGTCTTTCTTGTCAGACTTCCTTTGGACCACCAACCCCTAGATAATGACACAAAGATGTCTTATTAACTGGGAATGCTTGGCCTTAGCTTAGGCTTGTTCACAACTAGCTCTTATAACTTAAATTAACCCATTTATATCAACCTATGTTCTGCCACATGGCTTGTTACCTCTCCTCCAGACTGTACATCCAACTCCTCCAGGTCTTGCTGGCTTAATTCCAAGTGCCTCAGATTCTTCTCTCTCCCTGGCAGTCCTGCCTCTCTCTCTCCCTGGCAGTCCTGCCTATTCTCTCCTGCCTAGCTATTGGCCATTCAGCTCTTTATTAAACCAATCAGAAGGTGCCTTAGGCAGAGACACATCTTCACAGTGTACAAAAATATTACCCACATCACACAACCGAGTACACCTCTGGGGGCTTTAACTGGGGAGAGAAGAGCCACCCTGAATGTGGGCACAACCACCCCCATGGGCTGGGGTGCTGGAGTAAATAAAAAGAAGAAGATAAGCTGAGCATCAACAGTCGTCTTTCTCCACATCCTGAATGGATACCATGTGACCAGCTGTCCCACCATCTCATTTCTATGCCTTCTCCCTGGTCCTGTATCCCTTCTTACACCCTGAGCGCAAACAAATTCTCTTTCCTTACACTGCCCTCCTCAGATATCTTGTCACAGCAATGAGAAAGGGAAGCATTACAACAGATCCAACAGATACAGGGCGTATTCATCATTGCTACAGCACAAGTAGTCGCTGCAGTGAAACTTAGGATCTCAAACAGCAACCACTTAATTTTCCCTTGTGTTGGAACAATGAATTTGAACTCAATAGGGAGGGCTTCCTTCTCATTGCAAATCTGCAAGTTAATCACAGCAGCTCTAGCTTAGGCACATTCATCTGATGGCTTAGGAAAAGAGGCCTGGGACAACTTGAAAGGGCCCTCCCCACAGCAGTAGCAGGGGGACACAGGTACAAGTGAAACTGGACACAGCTTAAGGTTTTGAGGATTCATTCCTTCTGGTGTATTATTGTCCAAACCAAATTGCAAGGCCCAGTACAAATCCCATCAGGAAAGAAACACATTATTTATACAGAGGTGTCAAAGTACAGGGGTAGAGAAAAAGAAATTCAGCATATCAGTCAGTCACACAAACATACCCATTGTTCCAGAAAAGACTAATGGCATCACGCTGATGCTGACATCATTAACGATAGTAGCTCTTGTTATGTATTTATAATGGCTTAGGCATTGTTCTAAGGGAGGGAGAGGGAAGAAAAGAGAAAGAAGAGAAATGAGAGGGACGAGTATACTTTGTTTTCCCAATTGCCTTATGAGACTAATTCCATTACATATTCCATTTATAGATGAAGAAAAGATAGAGATTTATAAGCAAATAATGCATGAGTATTAATTTAAAAGAACAACTATGGCTAACTTTTGAACAATTATATAGATACAATATGTGCATTGGGCTTCAAAATGTTAAAGGTGTCTGTAATGATATCTTTAGTTTTGATAGTCATCACAGACTATCTAGATCATTGAATCATGCTCAACAACATGAGCTCCTCACTAGGATTTACCTCAAGAATGAGCACACGAGTAGAACTCAGTAGAAGGCATCAATCAAATAAACTAACTTAACCCTTTATGTGAAAACTTCAAAAATTGTGATGGGTTTTAAAAAATATCACACTGGCACTGTGATACATCATTTAATGTTCTCTTCCTCTTGTGTCTTGTAGATTTGAGGCTTAGGGAATTTCGCATATAACTTCTATGGCATGATAATTGAAGTCCTTTTTCATTTATATTTCAGAGTACTCTAAAGCCATATAGGCTCCTCTTGCTGTACTGCAGAGAAGGTGGGCCACCTGAAAACTGCCCCTGAAGCAGACACAGGGTTCACAGCAGCCTGGGGCAATCTCCAGCAGATGCCATGGCCTGTCCTCCAATGTTGCTGAGGTCATGAACACAACAAGGTGCTTTCCTGGGATACCAACAATTCCACGAGCTCCTTGAAGGTCAAAATCGCTTTCTACGGTGGCCAGGTGGTGGTGGCGCATGCCTTTAATCCCAGCACTTGGGAGGCAGAGGCAGGCGGATCTCTGTGAGTTCGAGGCCAGCCTGAACTACAGAATGAGTTCCAGGAAAGGCGCAAAGCTACACAGAGAAACCCTGTCTCAAAAAAACAAAAAAAAAAAAATGGCTTTCTATGACCCATAATTCTCCAAGAGACTGTTCCCATGCCTGATTTCTTGTTTGCAACTACTTCTATTTGAAGTACTACTGCCCTTGTCTAGATAATGTAACTCATTATAGACAATCAGTGTTGAAAATTTATAAACAGATAATTTTCAATAATTATAGTAAATCTTCCAAGGGGAATATTTATGTTACTATATCTTTAGATGTTAAACATCTTTGAGAAGAAAACTGACATCTTAGTAAGTTACATTTTAAGGTGCCTTTAATAGCTTATAATATTTGGCCAAGTAAATAAATTGTCAGTTAGTTTAAGAAAATGTACACTTTACTTTTTAACAATGAAAACCACTCATTTTTTAAACAACCATTTTATTGAGGAATAATTTACATTAAAACAGCTATGCAAGGCATGGTGGCACATGTCTTTTATACCAGCATATAATAAGTGGAGGCAGGAAGACAGAAGTTCGTTCTTGGCTACATAATGAGTTAGAGGCTAGCCCAAGCTGCAGGAGACCTACTGTCAAAACAAGAACAAAGGCAGCCTCACATATTTAATGTAAACAACGTAAGTTAGCAATACTTATGCATCTATGAAACCATTGCCACAACATACGGCATAAGCCTTTCACATGCAGAGACTTCATCCACCTATGATGATGATCAGGATTACTATGTAAGGGACATTTAACACAAGAGCTATTCTTGTAACAGATTTTTACACACACAAATCAGGATTGTTAAGTCTATGCTTAAATAGTGACTATTGCAAATGTATTTTCCACCTTGACCAACCCCTCCTTTAGCCTCCTAGCTCCTGTCAACTCCCATTCTACTTTCTGCTACTGTGAGTTTGACTTTGTGGGGGAGGACTTTCTACACAACTTAAGGAACGTAATACTCACCTTTTTGTGCCTGACTTATGTCACTTAACACAAAGTCCTGTACATTCATTTCTGTTGTGGTCAATGCCAGGGTGTTCTCCTTTATCAAGCTATATCATTGTGTGCCACGTTTTCTTTATCCATTGGTCACTATTGAAAATAATGCTTTACTGAAAGGAGCTACAGATGACTCTGTGAGAGAATCCTGTTTTCCTTTGGATGTTGTCTTCATTACTTTTCTGTTGCTATGATAAAAAAAACAAAACAAAACACCCTGACAAAGCAGATTAAAGGAAAGGGGGCTTGTTTGGGTTTGCAGTTTGCTATGTGATTAATCTTTTCCTGGAGAGATGCAACAGACATGTCTACTAACCCCAAATAGGGAACCCACGACAGACCAAAGCACAGATAATAACAAAGCCCAATTTGGTGAACTAATGAGGCTTATTGGAAGTTATTTACAGGAATATTGATGAGGGATTACTTACAGGAGCAGAAATGAATCAAATACAACTGCATCACCAAAGACCATTCCATCATGATTGACAGCTCACAAAAACTAGGAAACCTGGAACACACTACACAGCCGTAGGCAACTAAACAGGTTGGAGAGTGTCCTTTCCAGGTGCCCCAGTTGGTCTACACCTGTCCCAGGAAGTTCAGATAGTTGCTACTTCCTCCAAGTCTGGTCTCCAAGCCTTCTTTGTAGCTTTTTCCTCTGAGGGTCTTCTTTGCAGCTCTGTTCCACTAGTCTTGGAGGAACTCTCAGCTTTTACTGCTTACTCTGGCAGGGAGGGGCTTAGTGAGTCTGATCAGCTTCAGGGACTTCCTGAAGCAGATTTGAGTGGCTTAGCTTCATGCTTAAGGAGCTTCTTTACAGGCTGAAATGTTTCACTCCGGGAGGAAACTGTTACACAACACAGTTCCAGAACCTATGTAGTTCATCATGGAGGACAAGATGTGGCAACAGGCAGGGAAGACATGATGTCAGGCATGAAGCTGGCCAGTCACAATGTATCTGCACTCAGGAAAATGAGTGAAAAGAAAGTGAGGGTGCTCTCTAAAGTACTCCCCATGACTCAGCTCCTCTAGTGAGGCTCCATCTCCTGAGATTCCACAACCTTCTTAAACAATGCCACTACCTGGGGGCCAAGCGTTCAAACACAGGAACTAACGAGAGCACATTTCACATTCAACCACGATAGATATGTGCACAAGAGTCAGATTGCAAGATCATATAGCAGTTCTAAGTCTTGTTTTCTTTTTTTTTTTTTTTTTGTTTTTTGTTTTTTTTGGTTTTTCGAGACAGGGTTTCTCTGTGTAGCTTTGCGCCTTTCCTGGAACTCACTTGGTAGTCCAGGCTGGCCTTGAACTCACAGAGATCCGCCTGGCTCTGCCTCCCGAGTGCTGGGATTAAAGGCGTGCGCCACCACCGCCCGGCTTAAGTCTTGTTTTCTTATGGACACCCAAACTGCTTTCTATAGCCCTTAAACGATTTATATTGCCAAAGAAAGTTTACAAGAGTTTTCCTTCCTACACATCCATACCACTTCTTATTTTTAATAGCAGTTACTCTAACCAAACACATTTTAGTTTTTATTTACATTTCTCCAGTCACAAGTGATGTTGGATATTTTTTCATATACCCATTGGCCATCTGTAGAAAACATATTTTTAATATTTTACAATCTGTATTGAAGAAGGAAGGTTTTTGAAAAAAAAAAGAACAAGCAGTAACCATTAATAGGCTAATACGTTAGATGTGTTTGTCTCAATTTTTAAAATAATAATCCAGCATAGCAAACTTAAAAAGCAAAACAAAAATTCCCTCTCTTGTTTTTGTCAGCAATTATTCCAGGCAGTGCTTAGGTGTGAAGGAAAAGGAGTGAACAAGACAAACACACCCTTGTTCTTGCAGAGCTTAGCCCCAGACAACAAAGATGTTCTGTATACACACACAACAACTTTAAAAGAAGAGATTTCACAAACATGAAACAGACACGCAATTCTCAAATGTAACTTTGCAATTTAAATAGCTTGGCCGTGGCAGGTCCTGTTAAGAAAGCGGTGGGTAAATTCAAACTCAAAATGCACATGAAGTAAGATATATGTGCAGATAATAGAGCAAGGTTTACCCAAGCATCAGAAATTGTTTTTGCAGAGGGAACTTACGTTAAAGATGTGCCTGACATATTCCAAGAAAGAACAGGGGGTATTTGAGGAAAAAAGAAAAAAGAAAAAGATGAAAATAAAGTTAACTGTATGGCAACCAGGAAGATGGGTGTGTCCAGCTGTTTGGCTCTTCTGTCTTTATTGATTTATCTTACTAATTAATTAGCTGGGCACACAGGTAGGTAAGTAGGTGGCTAGTTTTAAGAATGTAATATGCACATACCATATGCACTTTCAAGTTCTGCATAGTTCACAGGCATATGCATGCTGGGTGAAAGACGGCTTTAAGGTACCCTGGCATGGTATCAATGCCCTCACCCCAAACGAAACAATGTCACCAGGTCTTCTATGTATCTTTCCAGAGACATTCCATGACTACTAATATGCTCTCCCAGGTGAGGTAATTCGGAAAAGCAAAGTGAGTCTTTGAGACCTGGACAAAGTTTGCTTTCATAGATTCAAGTTCATCCTTGTCCTGTAATTATAGGCACCCAAAGAGCAGCCTAAATCAGGCTAATCCCAGATGGGTGGAGTAGGGCCTATCTTCTGATGTCACCAAGTCACCCCATGAAGAAGTTACCTGTGGGTGGTCACTAATTTTTTTTGCCTGAGAGCTATTTCTGTTCTCACATCCAGAGGACGATTCCACGGCTTTCTGTCATCCTCTCCCATGGATAAAGAGTGACTTCACCAAGTGCTTGAAAACAGGTGTAATATAGTGAAAACACAAACTCTGGGCAACGTCAACAAACAAACAGAATAATACTAAAGGGAAAAATAAGTGGAAATCTCTGTGCTTCACCAGTAGACACAGGAGGAAACAGCAGATTCTTTGTATGATGAAAGTGAACGCTGCAAGTTTGTCCTCTTGGTGCCACCAACCCATTTGTAACACACTCTTCAGGCTTCCAGCTAAACAGATAAACCACAAGACCTTCTTGGGTTCTTTGATGTTACAGCCAGTCCTCTATTTTATTAAAGTCTGAATACTTAGAATCTGCTCTGTGAGATGTCCTGAGTAATTTTCTAATAGAATCAGGATAGATGTGATACAGTTATAACTTCTCAATTTTATATTAAAAGAAGGGTGTTCTCTCCCCTCCCCCTTGGAAAGACTGCTAGGACCCTCGTTTTGTCATTACCCAACTTTCTTACCCTGGAAGATTTTGAAACTGCTAAGTCGTCATCACGAGCACCATCATCACCATCATCACCATCATCATCATCATCATCATCATCATCATCAACATCACCACCATCATCATCACCATCATCATCATTAGCATCATCATCATCATCATCATCACCCCCAGCAGCAGCAGCAGCAGCAGCAGCAGCATTTCTAGCATGTAAGCATGACCCAAGTTTTAGTGCAAACACCTTGGCTAAGCCGCCCCCAAAGGCTAAGCTCTGCCACTGGTTTGAACACTCCAGCTGAAGAGATAAGCATGGGTAAAAAGTAGAGAAAGGAGATGTCAGTAAGTGCACTGGGATGATGAGCAAATGGAAGGGTCTAGCGACCCCATGCTCATCTTCATGGTGTTGATATGAACTTTAGATCGTGGTTTCTTCTGGGATGCCAATAATCCCCGCACTTGGGAGGCTGAGGTAGGAAGAATGCCTTGAATTTAAGCCTAGACAATATAATGAGTCCCAGGCTCACTAGAGTTATAGAACGAGAATAAAAATAAATTAGTAACTAAACAGAGAAAGGATTGCGGCAGGAGAAAAAGGTATGCATAATTAAGCATTCCTGGTCAGGGCATGTGTGTGGGTCTCTGTGACCACCAGGGCCAGCAGAGTAATGATCTGGCAAGAAGGAAATCTGGTTCAACACGACTCAGTAGGCAGTGTTGGCTCAAACTTCTAGAGTCTGATACCAGGCAGTTTATTGTAAACATATTTAAGTACAGTACAATTTGGGGAAAAGTTTCCCAGTTTAATACAATTTAATACAGTTTAATCAATCCCCTGAGCACAAGGAGTGATGATTACATGGAAACTCTTCTCAGAGTATGTATGATTTCTTCCATGAAGATGGGTTCTAGAGATAGGATTCATATAATATCTTAAGGGCCTGGGGGAGGATCTGGTGTGGTCTCAGTCATACAGATAGTGTAGAGGTCATTTGGGCTATTAGTCATCTCCAGTCCTGATTGTGGGATATTGGGAAAGTCCCGGCCATACAACTAACATAAAGGTCACCTTGACTGTTAGCTACCTCTGGTCCTGCTTGTGGGAGCTTGGTATGGCCTAGTCCTATAGATGGCCCAAATCACGGGTTATATATCTCTACTGTTGAAAAGACAATCCTGCGTGTTTAACATTCCTGGTTTCCTTAGTGCTTATCAGTGAGCACAAGGACCTTTGTGCTCCCTACAGGCACAGTCCTGCTGGTCGTTGCCTCAGCTCTGAGTCTGCAAGGTGGTCTGACAATTTTTTTAATCTGTTAATTGACTTCACACTCGAGGGGACAAATCTGGTTCTTACAAGATGATCTGCTCTAGGGTGTAGCATCACCATCATAGACAGTGGTTGTGATCAGGAAGATGATCTGACCTGTCTGTGAAGTCTTGCTCTTCTTAGAATCCATGGTGACATCAGGCTTAGGACAATGACTCTGTACCTTCAGCCTTAAAAGGAAATGAGATAGGTGACATATCACAAACGTCTAGACAGACGCTCCTTGGGAGACTAGCATGCCTTATGCACATAGGCAAACAAGGGGCCCCAAATAAGGAGACAAATGCAAAATGGAGACAATGATGCTAGGCTTTCTTTTGTTTTCAGTCACCCTGTAGTCCTAGCGAAGCAAATCCTGTTTAGAGAAGGCAGTTTCGAAGAGCTTGTGAAAGCCTGTGAGACAAACTACAGTCTCTGAGCTTGTAACTGTGCCTGCCACATATGGAGAGTAGGCCAATCTGGATCAGCTCCCCTAGGCCACAGTAGCCATACATTTAGTCAGACTTTATTCTTCCTAGGGAGGAGTTTCAAAATTAAGATTAATGTTTCAATCAGTACATTTTGAGTAAGTAGACTATGCTTCATAATGTGTCTAGAGGTCCTTCAGACAGATGAGGGTCTTGAAGCAAGCAGACTGACTCCTGAAACCAAAAGGTACTCTGGCAGACTGGTACGTTGGCAGCTTAGAATTGAATTCAATTTTTAATTCTCTCCTGGACTCCAGACTAAGGAAGAATTGAAACAAAGGAAAATTTCAGGAGCTTGAGAAGGGGCAGGAGCCTCTCATCACAGAGTCTCACTAAAGAACTCCATAGCTGGGCTGGAGAGATGGCTCAGCGGTTAAGAGCACTGGCTGCTCTTCCAGAGATCCTGAGTTCAATTCCCAGCAACCACATGGTGGCTCACAACCATCTGTAATGAGATCTGGTGCCCTCTTCTGGCCTGCAGGGATTCATGCAAGCAGAGCACTGTATACATAATAAATAAATAAATCTTAAAAAAAAAAAAAAAAAAGAACTCCATAGCTAAGCAAAAATTCCAGCACAGTCAACATTTGCTTCAAAGGCTACTGAAATAAAATCGATATTCTGTTCATAGATAGATGTTTTATGTTAAAGCAGCAATGGCCTGGGCTTAAGGCGTGCAGGTATGCGACCTTGGCTAGGGCCTCATTCCTACCCCAGACATTTCCTGAGAATTTCAGTCAAGCTGTTAACTTGGGTTAACTAGAGATATCCTTCTTTCCAGTACCCCGTGGGCTAGACGTTTGCCTTAGCATTTGTAGTCCTCTTAGGTGCCTCTCCAGAACCACGCAGGGACTTCATTTACCTTTCTGTCTGTTTGTTTGTTTGTTGAGACAGGGTTTCTCTGTGTAGCCCTGGTTGTTTTAGAACTCACTTTGTAGACCAGGCTAGCCTCCAACTCACAGAGATTCACTTGCCTCTGCCTCTTGAGTGCTGGGACCGAAGGGGTGGGCAGCCACTTCCCAGCTTTCATTGACATTTCTTACCAAGGTTTTAAAGATAGGAACTCCCAATCCCATCAAAATGTTATATATGACTAGTGTCAAAACACAGTCACGTGACTCCTGAGTCGCCTAAGCCTGCTCTCTGGGGTGCGTGATTTTTTTTTTTCTCTCTTAACCCTGTGCTTAAGCCTATTCTAAAGTTCCTTTATTAAACCCTGACTCTATTTTATGAACTGGCTACTACTGAAATTATTTTCTTCATCAAAGTCCTGTATTCTAATTTGTCCGGAGTTGTAGTCCCTAAAAGCCTAGGGGGAACTCCTTGGTCTGCTGAAGGGAGGCAGTGGGAAGCTGGCCCGTCATGCAGCTTTTGGAATTGCCAAACTTCTATAATCACCTGAACTAATTTCTCCAAGGTCCTTCCTTCCCTTCCTCTCCCTACTTTCTCTATCCCCCAATTCCCAGCCACCTCCCCCCCCCCCCGCCCCGCAACCCCCACTACCCCCACCCTGGGTCTACTATTGTTTCTCAGAAATTACTTCTTTGGAGAGGTATAAGCAACAGGCCTAATGCATCCATTCCACTAGAAATCTTGAGTGTCAGCCAACTAGGTTTTTGCCTTTAAATTTGTTTACTTATTTTTCTAATGCTCATTTACTCTAGAGGGGCCTTCTGGCTTTAGCACAATGATTTAGACTTTAGCTTACAACTTCGGCTTCTAACTCAACATGTTCATGCCAACCCAACTAGTGACGAGGCAGACCTTTGAGAACCAAGTAAATCCATAAGAATGCTAGAGAAGGAAGTCATAGACACACAGGCCCCCTCAAAAGAAGGCAAGAGCAGCTGCACCCCAGCAATGGTCTCTTTCGGCGTTCTGTCTCTTCTTCTTGGGCTCATCCCCACTCCCTTGTCAGCCGCATTTCTTCCCCGACTCTAATCAGTTTGCTGTCAAAATGTTGTTCTCCTTTGTCCCATGTTGTGAGGTCCTGGATATAAGTTTTAACATGTGCTAACGTGTTAAGACTGGGGCACTTAGACACCTACTGGCAGAATTTTCTACAGGAAAAAGAAATTCTTAACCTGAACAATAGGATGCATTCATGAGAATTCCAGTTCCTCTCTGATTAGAAGAAGTAATATTTGGAGTTAAGATGACTTTTGGAGCCAAGCAAAATCCATTATGAAAAAGACCATTTATGCAAATGAGATTTGCTTATGAGACTATATGAAAAATTCTCTGATATAATTATGTTTTATTTATATATACACGTATATATATGGCTTTAATAACATGGAGTGAGTAGAAATACTATGATATTACTATCAGCTTTAGGTGAGGATTTTTATCATTTGGTGTATTTTATATCCCACTGTCAATGCTGACTGATTCCTTAAGGTCATACAGTTGGAAAGATGAAGCCCTTTAAATACAGCATCCATGGAAAATAAAACAAAACAAAACAAAACAAAAAACAAACAGAACAACCCAACTGCTTCCTGTGTGAAATGGACAGATTACCCTGCAAGATTTTAAAAGAGAAGGCTGGGTGTGGTGGTACAGGTCCGTCACACTAGCGTTTCTGAGGCGGGGCAGGAGGACGACAAAGTCCAGATCTCTGTGGATTACATAGTGAGCCTGTCTCAAAGAACGAACAAACAAGAAAAAGAAAGAAAAGTGACAGATGAGGTCAGAGAGCTGTAAAAAAAAAATTTTCCTCTGAAATGAGATGCTGTTCCCCATGTCAGGAGTCATGAGACACAATGAAGTTATAATTGGGTACAAAATTGTATTTGTAGATTTGAAACATGAAATAGAAGTTTCTCTAAGAGGAGGAACAAACTTAAACGTTTTCCTATCAGAGAAGTCCCTGCAGTGTGGAGATCTCTGTAACGCTGCTGTGGGAACCTCCAGTGCAGGCTGAGGAAAAGGAAAAGTTGCTGGATCTCAGATGCACCTCCTTTTGGGAGTAGAAAATGAGCTCATATCACTAGCATTTCCTCTCTTGCTCTTTGTCTAAACTATTCTTTTTAAACTGATAGTTAGCCACGCCAGTCCCCAAGGATCGTCATATTTCTGTCTCAGTACCGTTCTACTTAGTAAACAAAATTCTTACCAAAGCATTTCTAGAATTCAGCCTCTAGTGAGACAGGAAAGCAGAGGTGGGGCTATGCCATGGACAGGTTCACATCCAGTGCGAGCCTAGTGGAAAAAGCACAGAGAATGGGGAGCCATGGCTGTGTCCATTCTGGCCTCCAGCCTTTTGCAGTCTTTAATAACCTCTCTTTACCTTTACATGGTCCTGGGTAGAGAGAGAGAGAGAAGTGGGATAAAGCCATAAAGCCCTTCCCAGTGAGCCTCCAACAAGGAGAAGCTGATTGTGTCTGTAGAAGTAGGCCTGTATGCTCCTGAGAATGGGCAATATCGTGTGCTTGTGTGTGTGTGTGTGTGTGTGTGTGTGTGTGTGTGTGTGTGTGTGTGTGTTCATGTGTATTCATGTGGGTAGGTTCACGTGTATGGAGGTGAGTGTGCCAGAGGACATGAATGGAGGCCAGAGGATGATCTCAGATATTCTTCAACTTATATATTTATTTATTTATATATTACACTTATTTGTTTATTTTATTTGAGAAATAGTCTCTCACTGGCCTGGAATTCACCAGGTATACCAAGCGGAGCTGGCTTTCCACTCAACTCCCAGAATCTACCCATCTCGGTCTCCCTGGCAATAAAATGTACCAGGATGCACGACATTTTCGTTTTTCTTTTTGTTTTTATATCTTCGTTTTTCTTTTTGTTTTCATATCCCAGCCAATGTTTCCCCTCGCTCCTCTCTTCCCAGTTCCTGCTCCCACCTCCCCTCAACCCACCCCACGCCTGCCTTCTCCACCTCTTCTCCACGGTTTCTCTTCAAATACAGGTGGGCCTCCATGGTTATCAGCCATGGTTTATCAAGCTGCGCTGAGACTAGGCACCTCCTCGTCTGTTAAGGCTGAATGAGGTAACCCAGTAGGAAGAATGGGTCCCAAAAGCAAGCAACAGAGTCAGAGACAGCCCCTGCTTTCACTGTCACGAGTCTCACACAAAGACCAAGCTCCCTGACTGTAACACACAAGCAGGGGACCTAGGATGAGCTAGAAACTTACAATGGAAGCTCCCAGGAATCGAGGAGGATGACCCTCGCTAAGACTCCTAGTAATAGGGAACATAGACACTGAACCGGCCATTTCCTGTAACCAGCTAAGACTTCCAGTGGAGGGACCGGGACACCAACCCAGCCACAAACCTTTGACCTACAATTTGTCGTGCCTACTAGACGTCCTGGGGGTAAAGATGGTGCAGACAGTGTGGGAGAGGCCAACGAATGGCTGGCAGACCCATATCCTGAAAGGGAGTTCCTCCCTGAGGACCAGGACCCAGAGGTGGGATACCCTAGAGACCTAGCATGGCATTTGTTTGTTTGTGTCTTTTCTTTTCATGTTTCATGAGTTCTGGCAATCAAGTTCAGGTCCTCATGCTTGAGAGCCAAGCACTTGCCAGTAGCTATCTCATCCGCCAACGGGCAACCATGTTAACTGCAGTGCATAATGTACACTTACTCTCTCAATGACTTAGAGAGTCTCAAGTCTCAAAGAAAATACAGCTTTGTCGGGATCTCAGGACTGCACCTGAATCACTCAGGTAAGCATTTCTAAGATCATCTCAAAGGTTCTTCTCAATAGGCCATTTTCACAATTTCTTTTCATTCCTGATGTCAAAGACTCCTCCTTGATGTCTAGCCTGGATCCCCCTATTGGGTTTTTTAATTCTTTTCCCTTATTCTCCTCTCAGCCTAGAGGGAGAGTGAGTTGGGCAGATCATCCAAATGCTGTCTTCTATTAAGCTGGGCCATGGTCAACGTGTTTGTACGAAAGTTTCTGTGGTTTTACATTGCATTCCAATAAGATGATAGAATCTGATCCCCAGGTGGAATGTTCTCTTTCAGGTCTAGCCTGCAAGATAAAGGCTGACCTGCTGGCAGGAATCCTGAGTTCTTGATAGTGGCCACAGGAGAGGGCATTGTTTCTCTTACAGATCAGTCTCCTCACATCCTATCATGACACATGACCATAGTGCAAGTTTAGAAATCTTAAGCTAATTCTTCTCAAGTGAAACACAGGCTTAAAGAATTGTGCCTAAAATATCTGATATCCTACTAATGCCTCATGCTCAATAGAGAAAAAGAGCATTGAGATATGGATGGCCTTCCACAGCCACCATCTGTGATTCACCAATTCTGAATTGGAAGTATTTGAAAAAGGGCCTGTCTATACCGAACCAGTTTGACATTCTTTTTTCTTGTCATGATTCCCTAAAATGTATCAGATAGCAACTATTTACACAGCATTTACATTGTATCAGATACTATGAGAGATTTAGAGATTATTCAAAGTATAATGTTGTATACAGGTTATATGCAAATATTCCATAAGGAATGAGTATCTCATGCATTTTCTGATCCATGGAGAATCTTAAGACCAATTTCCTGCAGGCATGGTGAGATGGCTATGTTGAAATTGTACACTTGGACCCTCTTCCTTCCCAAGGTGTGTTCTTTTTAGACCCATTTTTCTCAATAAGGAAGTAGAGGAACTAAACAGCAACTTTCCAGCATTACATACATTTGTAAGCATAGGGTTAACAATATAAACTTGGTTTATATTTGTCTCAGAAGGGGCAGACAGAATTTTGAAATCTCAACACTCAAAAGCTCCCGAGAAAGGCCTTTCTGTTCACTTTGACCTCTTCTTAGAGGCATAGTTGTCCAATGAGAAGCGTGAAAGGGAAAAAGAAGTGAGCCCAAGGATGGGCTTCCCCAGCCTCCTCCAGAATGGTCAATCCAGGTTTGTGAATCAGTGTCAGAACTGGGCAGGGCAAGGCTCCCCTCTCCTGCAGGCTGTGATTATGAAGGCATCCATCTGTCAACAGAGACTCTCTGCTACATTTCCAGCCAGCTTCCTCCCCACTGACTCACTCAGTGATGCCACATCTAATGTTTATGACCTAACAGTTGATCACCATGGAACTAGCACAAACCGGAGACTGTTGAGGAGCAAAACCAGCAGAGAGAGACACACTGAGCACCACAGGAGAAAAGAGAAAAAAACCCGTATTCACAGAGACCACAGGTGAAGACAGAACATCCCATTCCTCATGTGGACACTTCCACCAGTTGCTAAAACGGATCCTTGGACGCTTTCAAGCTTCTTGAAGAATCCAAATAAGGACTTAGGGTGACCAAGGACAAACAAATACCACAGAAATGAAGACCAAGGAATGGGAGGAAATGTGTATGTAGCAATAAAGTTTGGATCACACATTCAGCTTCCTTTCTTTTCTGCCAGCATGTGGCAATGGATGAAAAGAGAAAAGGAAGGCACCGAGTGTCGGGAGAAAGAAGAAAATCCCTCCCCAAACTGAACCTCAGGAACAGTCCTGGAGGTATATTCTCCAGTTGGCAGGGTCAGGGTACAACGGTGAGCCCATGCCTCCCTATGAAAAGGAAGGCCAACGGAAAGAGAGCAGTGCTTTTCAACAAAGATCGTCACAGTTAATGCTGTGAGCAGCAGCAAGCTTTGGCACAGACATGAGAACCAGATGAGGACTCCGGTGGCATGGTCGAGGTGAAGTGTGTCTGACTTCCTGGCCTGCCCTCTCCAGACTAATAATCAGGAGAGGCCGCTCTCGAGCCCTAAAGAGCCTGTATGAACAGAGTGTCTCCTGGAGTGCTTGCGGCTTACAAGTAACGGGAGAGTCTTTTTATAACCGCTGTGGTTTTATTTAAAAAGAAGCTCGGAATCAGTGGTAAAGGGAGGGGAACCTTGTGAGCTGCAGACCATCTGAAAGGGGGGAAATCATAAATACCAGAGTGTCTGATTATTTGAACGTCTCTTGAAGTCGAATAATGAACCTTCTTCATGTTTGGCTTTCCTGGACTTGGCTCCCTCTGACAACTTTGCAGGCATCAGGGTCTGTCTGGAATTCATTCCAAGTTGGAGGGATATTTTTTCCCTTGACATTTTGCAGCTGAGGCGGCCCTGAGGAGGAAGCTGAGGAGCGTAGCATTACCAAATATGTCCTTTCTCCTGCTTGTATATTTTATTTCCACAGGAAAAGAAGGCAGATGCAGGCCAAGGAGAGCTAGCCAATGAGAATGTAGCCACAGCAGGCAGCTTCTGGCAATGGAGATATTGATCAGACGCCATGGTTCTCAAGAAAGGAAATTGTTGGTGCCCACCAGTAGAAATCTGTGCTTTGCTACGGGACGAAGTCTGACAACTTTTTATGTGTTACTCAGCTGTTTCAGAAGAATTGTCCTTGTGTTGGTCTCCTGTTCTTGAAAGCACTTGAGTGTGATTAAAAACCTCTGTGTGTTCCTTTTTAACTATAAAACCACTGGGTGTTCTTTTAACTAGTCCATTATAGTCTTTCACTGGGAAGGTCGGGGTACAGTGGGCCTCAGAAGCTTCAAATATAAAATGAAGGTGCAGACTGCCCAAGTAGCTTTAGGTTCCCAAGACTAGGCTCTCTACCCTTGTTTGATCATGTGATTCAATCCTTCAAATTTGAGCAACCTTCCAAATATGTTTATGCACGGTACAGAATCACTATACTACATTTTTTGCTTTGTTTTAAACTTGCCAAATATATAAACTAGAAATTAGGGGCAGTGAGATGGCTCAGCAGGTAAAAAAAACCTGCTTCTAGGCCAAGGACCTGAGTTTGGGCCCCAAAACTCACATGGTGAAGAGAAAAGACTCCCACAAGTTGTCTACTGACATCTACACATATGTTATGGTATGAACATGCCCACACATATATGCATACAAAATAAAAATGTAATTGTAAATGGAAGTTTCTGTCCTGCCAGCAACTCCCAAATACCTGGCAGTCACTTCCCAAATAATTGACTCAGAGGTTTAATATAAATTATAAATGATTGGCCAGTAGCTCAGGCTTATTACTAACTAGCTCTTATACTTGAATTAACCCATAATTCTTATCTATGTTTAGCCATGTGGCTTGGTACCTTTTCTCAGTGCGACATTCTCATCTCGCTTAACTTCCTGCCCAGCTACTGGCCTGTCAGCTCTTTATTAATCAATGAGAGTAATACATGTTCATAGTGTAGAAAAGAATTGTTCCACAGCATTTAATACAAATGATTTTTAAGAAATAAAGGGGAAGATACTAGGCTAGGGATACAGTTCAGCTGTTAGATCACTTTCCTACTACATGAAGCCTTGGATTCCATCTGTGATAGTGTATGAAATAGGCACAGAGGTACACATACTTGTTATCCTAAAAGAAGGCAAGAGGATTAGAATTTCAAGGTCATCCTGGATTTCATAGTAAGTTTGAGGCCTGCCTTGGCTATATGAGGGCAGCGAATAAACAAACAAACAAATAAATAAATACATTCTAATGCCATTAAGTATCAGTAGTTTGTATTACCACTGCTGTTGTAATAGTTATTACTACACTTGATATATGGCCTTACTCTGTTTCCCAGGCTGGCCTAGACCTCACTATGCAGTCCAGGTTGGTCTCTACCTCTCCATCTCTCTGTTTCATCTTCTCCAGCATTGAGATTACAGGCACGTGTCACCCACCACAGTTTAATAGCTTACTATTAAGTACTCCCTGTAGCAACTCATCCTTCTTTGGAAGTCCCTTCTCTAAGGTCATTTCAGGTCTGCCTTGTGGTTTTTTTCGCCCCTTAACCATGTAAGGGCTTTAGGTGAGAGACTTGCATATGCCAAGGAAGTGCTGCGCTATTGAGCTACATCCACAGCCCAGCGATGCTTTTCTCTATGGGTAGAAGACATTTATCTCAAACTAGCACATCTGCACCCATGAGGGCTCATGAGGAACACACACACACACACACACACACACACACACACACACACACACACAAAGAGGCTGCAGAATGTACACCCCGCACTCACACATTAAATATGTCAGAAAACTCAGTTTTAAAGACATGATACCCTCGGCTACACATTTACTACACCGTTTTCAAAAGAGAATTGTTACAGAAAAAAAAACCCATTATTTATATTTGTGTGTGAGATGATATGTGTGTTTGTGTTCATGTGTGTACATATATAGGCATACAGAAGCCAGAGATCAATGTCTGGTGTGTTCCTCTAGTACACTCCATTTTATTTTCTAATGACAGGATCCCTACTGAACCAAGAGCTCACAGATTGGCTAGACTAGCAGGCCAGTAAGCTCCCAGGATCCTCTTGTCTCTGCCCAGCATTAGGATTATAAGAGTGCATCATTTCATCTGACTTTTTAAGTGCATTCTGGGGATCTGAAGTCAGGTCCTCAGGTCTGCACAGAGAAATCTTTGGCAAATGAACCATCTCTTCAGTCCCTGGGGAATGGCAGGGGGAGGGGAATAAACTAAACTGAACAATTGTTGCCCTTAGAGATTGTGATCAACATTTTACCTTGAGTCAGGAAACATTTGGGCCTTAGCAAGGATTAGAGGTGACCCAGAGCACCCTGGCCCACAAGGTGGGCATAAGCTGCTCTTTGCTGGCTGCTACAACTGGGACCAGGACTCTAGTGCTACTGAATGTGATTTCTCAGGAGAATAGGGACACCCAGGTCTTAATACAAAATAAAGTTAATTTGACAAGTTTTTGATACCAGGCATTGAAGCCAAGCAGACAATACTGCTGGCCATGCCCGGCCTGTGGGCAGACCCTGGATAGTCCCTGATGTGATACCCTGCTGAGTTAGCAAGGTCATTTTGTGACAACATTGGCTCTTTGCAGCAGACATTCAAGCACTTGTGGGTGATTATGTGTGCAATGTTTTCCTCAGTTTTATGACTCAACACCTATTTCATCATTCCAAGAGGGAGCCTTCAAAGGACTCAAGAAGTGGCCCCTTATGTAAACTTAATGAGAGAAAAAGCATGGTGGAATTTTTTTTCCATAGTATTCTTAAGAACATGATTTCATGTTTTTCTGTCTCCCACATATCTCATCAGTCTCTCTGACTAATAATAAGTTTAAGATAGTGGAATGTAAACAAACAGCTTCCTCGGGTTCATTTGCCAAGTCTGACATGGTTTGTGGTGGATAATGATTAAAATAGCTAAGATAGTTGGGTGGCCAAGCAAATTGATTAGCTTGACAAGAATATTCAAGTTACTGGTACAGGTGTATTGACCACCATTGGGCAGAAGGGATGAAAATATAAGGAATTAAGGTGTGGACTTCATGGAAGAAATCAAGAATGTCATACATAAAAGCAACCATGTGGATTTTCATCAGCTAAAGAAATGAGAAAAACTCTGAAATGAAAACCAAGCTAAGCTGGGGAAAACTTCAGGAGATTGGAAGGCCTCTAGATTGACAAAGAAAATCATGATAAAAGAAAGATGTGTGCATTTGAGAATTAGAAAACCAAGGACTACATATGACAGCCCAGGAGGAAGAGGAAACAGAAGACTTGATCTTGACCTTCCCAGTCTCTAAACTACAAAATTAACTTTTATCATTTATCAATTATCCTCTCTATGATGTTCTGTTATAGTGGCCCAAATGAGTTGAGATCAATATTACAATGAGCCTAGATTTTACTTTGGACAGGGTTTCATGTAACAAAGCTTAGCCTCTAACTCAATATATACCCCCAAATGACTTTGAACTCCTGATCCTACTTCCTGAGTGCTGGGGTTTCAGGCAAGCATCACCCTGACTAGTTTAGACAGCTCTATGAATCAGACCCAGGGCTTTGTCTAGATGATGCTCTCTATCAACTGAGCTGTATTTCCAGTTCCACTGCAACTTTATGCAAAAAGAACAGCAATGAGTATCATTGTTAAAGATCCTTTAAACCTATAGAGCAGAGCTTTTATTTCTGTGTTTTTTAAGACACTATTTTTTATTTTATGTGTATGAGTGCTTTGCTTGCATATATGAAAGTGGACCATATGTGTGTAGTGCCCAAGACAAGCTAGAAGAGGATGTCTAATCCCCTGGAACTGGAGTTAAGGATGATTTTGAGTCACCATGTGGGTCTGGGAACTAAATCTGTGTCCTCTGCAAGAGCAGCAAGTATTTTTAACCACTGAGCCACCTCTCCAGCCCTAGGATGGAGTTCTTAAACCAAAGAGTTTTAAAAAATAAAAAAGTAAGAACATGGTAATGAGGCTGAGAGATGGCGCTCTGTATTATGCAGATGATGGTGTCTTGGACTCTCTAGTCTGGTTTTTCAACATTTAGGGAAAGGTTATCTATAATTATTCCTTGATGATGTTATTGCTTGCCAACTTTTTTCTTAAAATATAACTAATTTTAAACCACTTTTCATAAGTAATGATTATGAGTAACTGGAATGTTAAGTTCATCAAAAGTCCTACTTCATCATTTAACTGACACTACATCTCAAACGTTTTTTGAAAATTAGGCACAGTTTAAAAGCCAAATGTTACATTCTTTCTTAATGTTTAGATATTATTACCCAAATGATTTACCCAGAATCTCCTGAGCGTGTTAGGAATGAACAAAGAGTGCACAGCATTGACATCTCCAAATGATTGTTTAAGCTGGGCTAATGAAATTTATGCAGAAAGCACTGTTTGCATCCTTAACTTTTCCTTAGAAGAAAAGACACAGCCTCTTTTTCAAGACTATCTGAGACATAACTAGAAATAAAAATGGGAAGCAGGGTAGCTCCAAAGAGTCTTGTATAGGTCAGAGGACAAAGAACTGAGGGCATGTCAGGGAACCTGAGTTGGATACCCTTAGTGCAGATGCCATAATGTATCCCCTGGACCACTCATTCCCAGATCTAATGATCTCATGAGCAACAATAACAACAACAACAAAAAATTAGCAAGAGTCAGGGACTCACAACCTTGGCAGCTAGCCCCTCATCAGTGGGAAGTACTGTCTTTGTCATTTGCTCTTGGAGACAACCCACCATATCCCCCCTACTCAAGGCAAGTTGCCTAGAGTATAAATGGCTTTTACTTAATATTACAAGGAAAAAATTTCTAGGTACAAATACCAGCAGCACCCAATACAGGCACAACAATTTTCTTCGCCTTAGTTTCTTTATGAATATAAATTCATTATAAATGTATACATTTAATTATACATTTGTATATCATGTGCATATGTATGAGTACAGACTTACTCCACATCCTATTTAATTACACCCAAATGCAATTCGTGAAACAGTAAAGCAACATTTCCTGTGATTCTGCCCAGACAGTGGTGGAATTAATGCTAAAAGTAACATTTGCTAATGAGTGACCTTTAAAAAGTGTTCATTTCTCTTGAACCTTTTGCTATCCGAGGCAGGATATTCTGCTACTTATTCTGTACTGTGCTAAAACTGAAAGAAGCGCAACATAGAAGTGACTGAGTTTTCCAGGAACCTGATCTTTTTCAGAAAGGAAACTACATCACCAGAGCACAAGGCATTGAACAGTGGCATATGGGTAAGGAAGTTATAACGCTATCAGGTTAGGAGGGCACCATTTGCTTGAAACTGCTCTAAGCCAGTCCTGATGATCCAAGTTACTCAATACCAGTGACTTGGACAGCACCATCTTGTGCAGTGGGATGGGCCACGGATCTGCTCAGCTCAACAAAAGGGTAAGCTGGAGGCCAGTGTACCATATATATGTCTTACCCTTTCAGATGTAAATCATCCTAACACTCCAAAAGAGAATGCATATTTTATTTTCTTACCTTGGCACACGTACTTTCAAAATGAAAAAAAAAAATAGATATACATAAATCTATCGGTTGCATAGGACTGCATGCTGGCAAACTCTACAGAGAAGCGCGTTCATTTTTATGATATCTGAATATTCTATTGAAGGCACATAATATTTGGGTGACTAACAATAAAAGAGACAGAAATAATTAAAAGTAAGATGATTTTTTTTAAAACATGCAGAATGCACTGTAGTCACCACCACAACTGTTGTGATAGCTCACTAGTTTGGGATGACAATCCTGAAATCCCAAGCTAGAAGGAAAAGTAAGAGAATTTTCTTAATCAAGAAGTGCACTGAACACTGAAAAGAAACACTGTCTTGTTATGGAAGAATGAATTGCATGTATAGTATCTGAGAGGAAGAATCCAAAGTTACTTGACCCTTTTTTTTCTTCTCTTCCCTGAGGCCTCCTGCTGTTCAAATCCTGTCTCCACTCCAAAGCAGTTTGTTTCTTCAACAGCAACAACGACATAGATACAATTGCCTTTTTCTAGGACACAGGGAATGGAACAAGCATCGCCCTGAAGCATGGACAGTGCTAGTCTGAAGAGTAAGGTTTAGTGTTACGGACTATGTCGGTTCTGAGTATCGAACCCGTAGGGAGGGGACCCACACATTCTTCAGTATGATTATTTGTCATATATATATATGTATCTCCAGTCATTGTTCTTCCTTTCATGTAAAGTCTGTTGTGGGTCTATGTAATTTCTCAAGGGTTGTGATAAATGTGCAAAATCCCAAAGGCTTAAGGTATGAGCCAGCTTCTATAGAAAAATGTTTTTGTGGTGTTCAACAGACTGAGACATCTTACATAACTCTATACACCTTCTTGTCCTGCCGAGGTAGGCATAGATGCATGAGAATACAGTTGTGTTTGCTCTCAGCTGATATTTTCCCTTTCGTGGATATGGTCAAGGCTAGGGCAGGAGAAATTTTCTGCAGCGTTGTTTTGTTTCCTTACGAGAATTTCTGATCCAATTGAATGTGGCACCTCCTTGATCCTGACCCCAGTTTTCTTGCTCTCAGTCCTCTCTGTCTCTTCACCCCCCAAAAAACATCCTGTCACCCCTGGTTTACTTCAGTTTAATTACAAGCATTTTCAATTTCTGATCCATCAAGAACTCTAGTCTTTGCTAAGCACGCACTGCTCACTCCAGAAGCATAACACTTTACAGACCTTGAACAATGGCTATCTGTTCTCTCCTGCGAAGCTTCCAGAAACAGGCTTTAGCAGGCTGCCATGTGTTTATCTTTCTTAACACTCCAACAGGCATCCCTCCGTGACTCACACAAGCAGAAAGCCAGAGGCCTTGAGTGGTTGTTTATTCTCCCCAGCTGGATAACCCTGCACGTGGCTCTCAGCAAGGGCCAGGATTATACAAGCTTGGGGGAGATGCTCATGTCCTCCTGTAGATCCAAGTACAAATGGAACCTTAAGATCTTGCAGTTTCCCAGATCCTTTAAGTAAGTTTAGGATTGACCAAGAAACCCAGCTCAGCTTGCCAGCCATCTTTACTTTTCCTCATTTAGACTCAAATGAGAGAGGCAGGGTGAGCTTAGATGGCACAAATACAAAGAAGCTTGTTGTCATTTTCAAGAACTTGGAACACAGTATTTAGCCTGGAGAAGTGATCCACTGTGGCTATGAAGGCGTGGCTACAGCAGCTTGCTACGTGTGCTTTGGAGACATGAGGACGAAGCATAATGAATTGTATGTGAGCTCTAAGAGTTGCCCAGCTTGCAGCTGCCTTGGCACCCGGTTGTTCTCTGCCCATTCTTGTGGAGTTTTACTGTACATGAGTTAATATTCAGAAGTAGGCTCAAAGGACCCAATGAAAAAGATGAAGGTCCCGCCCTCAAAGCACTATCCCTTCTCTCCAGATATCTCTGTCTCACTGAACTGCAGTCTCCATCTTCTCTACTCTGCAAGTCTGTAGTAGTCTATTTGTGTTCTTGCTCCATGAATGATGCTTAAGTTCCTTTAGGTAACAAGCAGGAGTGTTCACTGGCCTCACAGAAATGGATCCCCTCTTTTTGCATCACAACATCACAATTCTGAGTGTTGTTATTGTTGTAAGCGTCAGTCTAGCTTTCTAGTAGTATTGTGTGACACTATTTCTGGTGAGACAGAAACAGATATCTACTCATGCCGGATAGGGGACCAACAACAAACCAAGTATAGATACCACTAGATCCTTGGTAAGGCAATGAGTTTTATTTATTTTATGTACAGGATTAGTGAACATACAGTATCATTGAATGGTTATTCATAGGAGCAAAAAGGACTCAAAGACAGGGCATCAACAAAAGCCAACCCAACATGGGTGACAGACATGAAAACTGGAAACCTGAAGCACATAGTCAACTTTCAGGCAGCTCAATAGGTTGGAGAATGTCCTTTCCAGGGAGAATAGTTAGTGTAAGCCTCTTCCAGGCAGCTCAGCTGGTCTCTGCTTCTTTTAGGCAGGTTTTTACAATTTATCTCCACTTGGGGAGAGAGGAGCCTAGCGTATCTGGTCAGTTTCAGAAACTTCCTGAGTTTATGGACTTTCCCTGCCATGAGGGAAGTTTTCAACTCCCTTGGAACATCCTGTTTCTTAACAAAGCTTCCCTCTGAGATGGACGGTTTTAGTCTTGGAGGAAACTGTCGTACAAGACATGCTTAGAGTATAAAGGCAATAGGGCTGAAAGGTTTTTGTACTTCAGCCTGACTCAGCAGCCAACACCCCCATAATAGTTCGAAGTCACCAGATTCCCACTGCTATGACCTTACAGTTTTTAAAATCCAGTTGCATTGAGAGTTTTTTGTGATCACACTATGTAGCCCAGACCAAACTCAAAATTGTGATTCTCCTGCTTGAGCTTCCTGAAGGCTGGGATTACCCATGTGTGCTACTCACCAGGTTAGGAATATTTTTGATGAAGCAGTAGAAGGAACTTTATTAAACCCTCCATCTTTACACAAAATCTTTTCAACATTCTTCCTGATGAAATGGGGACTGTCCATGAACTAATTATGCTGCAATGTGGTAGTTAGCTCATAGGGGGCAAAAATCATATTTTGTGGTTTTTGTTGTTGTTGTTGTTGTTGTTGTTGTTGCTGTTAAAACTGAACTAGCTGGCTCTTTTCCCGAGCCATCATCTCAAAAATGCATTGAACTGATTCTGTTATTTCAAGAAAAACAGCTAAAGCTTTGGGTACTAGTGATGAAAATCAGAGAGAAAGTGAAATGAGGAGGAAAGTAAACAAAACGTCTACTTTGAGTCCAATGGCTTCTTTGTAGTTCATTGTTTTTATCCTTTACTCTTTGAGTAAACTGCCACCCAGTTCCCAAATAATCACACAGAGACTTATTCTTACTTATAAATGCCTGGCCTTAGCTTGGCTTATTTCTTGCCAGTTTTTCTTAACTTATCCCATCTATCTTTTGCCTCTGGGCTTTTACCTTCTTCTGTTTCTACACATATTTTCTTTCCTTCTTATTCTCTGTCTGGTTGGGTGGTTGGGTGGCTGGCTCCTCACTTTCTCCTCTCTTTTTCTTGATACCTGATCTTCTTCTCCCAGATTTCTCCTCCTATTTATTCTCTCTGCCTGCCAGCCCCACCTATTCTTTCTCCTGCCTCACTATGAGCCACTCAGCTCTTTATTTAGACCAATCAGGTGTTTTAGTCAGGTAAAGTCACATAGCTTCACAGAGTTAAACAAATACCACATAAAAGAAAGTAACACATCTTTGCATCATTAAACAAATATTCCACAGCATAAACGAATGTAACACATCTTAAACTAATATTCCACAATACCTCTTGTTAAAATAGCCTTGGGTTATAGGCTTGTGACATTATACCAGACTTAGTAAAATTTTAAAACATCATTTTTGTTTGTGTTCTTTAAAAAGTTCATTATTTAAATGTAACATTTACAATGGTTACCAAGATGAGTGAAGGTAATGTGTTTACTTTTACTATATATACAGCTAAATTGTCTATTTTACATAAATTTTTGAAACTATATCTACTTCTCAAAAGGAATGGTCAATATGCAATCACCACTTAAATTTTGTGTGAACAGTAGGTAGTGTATTGGAATGAATTTATCATAATATTAACCTAAGACTATAGTGCAAGTATATTACCAGTCAATTAATATTCTATATTCTATTTGTATGTCTTATTTCTAAACATTAAAAGTATACTGTGAGTACAAATTACTGAGGCACGAGTCACAGCTAGGGATTCATGGTGCAATTCCATGAAGCTTGCAGATTTGTTGAAGCTTGCAATTATTGACACCAGCAAATCTTTTTTTTCCCCTATACATCTCAAGTAGATCTGGGTAGTAAAATTTCTATCTTCAAGCTTCTGCAAGGATATTCCTACCTCCTGAACAATTGTGCTTCCCATGGAAGGATCCAAGATTGCATGCTTCCGATTAGTGACATCTATCACAATCACCCAGAAAACAAGGATAGCTAGAATTTGACAAATCATTTGCTTAGTCCTCTCTCCTACGCAGTATGAGGACATCCTTAGTGGCTTATCCTTCTTAGGGTCTAGACTTTCCTGTAAGCTTACTCTTCAGAATTATCTGTGCTTTACATCATTACAGACTACTTTGCTTTTGGGTTTAACAGTTTTCTTCCCCCATCCTCTTTCTTGTGTCTGAGGACTAAGATTCCAGGCTCTTTTGGATATCTGATAAGAGTGATACTAAGATCCAAAGAACAAAATTCTTACTGTTTGACACAATGACTAAAAACAAAGAAACACATTACAAAAGAATTTAAAAATACATGAAGTATTTTCAGAGGTATGAAGTTCCCTTAGATAAAGTCTTCTCATTTTCGTTCATATTAATTTCTAAAACAATGGCTTAAATATCCCCCAAAAGCTTCCCAAGAATGTAATCTTGTACTCTCAGCTGGAGTATTCATTCCCAGTTAAAGCCTCCTCTTGAGTTGTTGGTCAGGATGGTTCAAGAGAGTTTCAACACAATATAGTCTGTTGCTGTTGCCCATGGTTGCCTCCCTGAAGTTGAAGGTAAGTTTCTTTTGCTGAAGACATCATAAACTTTGGACTTGGAAGATGTGAGCTCAAAGGAAGGGCTCGAAAGCTTCCTCCCTAAGAATTAGCTTTTATAGTACTCGAAAGTGCTATGTGAGCTGCTAAAGGAGGGAAGCAGTCAGCACTCCTATCCACCGGTGATGCCTGTGAACCACAGCAATGACCAGAAGGGCAAGATCTCCTTGAAGATGCAATAGTGCCACTTACATCTCGGCAGTAACCAACAACTGTCTAATTGGATTCAAGGCCCACTTAATGGGAAGGAAATCAGGCATGGTGCTATCAACCAAGCCAACTACATGTAGTGAATGAGGTCGTGGATCCATCTTACAATTGAACCTACGATTGCCAACTTCCTAAACCAGTATAATTCCTAAGTGTAGTCTAAATACTTGTCTTCATACCTACAGATTAAGTACAGCTTTCACATCTCATCAAAGAAGGTTTTTAATTTTTTTTTTATTTTGTAGCAGGAGACAATTACAGAAAGTCATAAGTAGTCAAAAAGTAGAGAACAACTGATCATGGGGTGTGCAGCCTCAGTGAATACATATACAACACAACCCCCAAGGCTCAGAGAATATGGAAGAGGGAGTGGAGTAATTTTAAGAGCCACAGGAATAGGAAGTCTGCTGTGAGATTGTACCTTCTAGTTATGGCATGGAAGCCACACAAGTTTTCGAAATCACAACAGTGTGACTGCCTAAGCAAAATCTGATTAATTCAAGGTCAATGGGGTAAATCTCATAGGGTCTTACCCTTAAATGAACAGCTATGAGCAATTAACAGATACCAAGGGGGGAAGAATTAGTCTTCTCCAGGGATGAGGCTTTCTGGTTAGTTATCCAATACCAAGCAGTAAGCCCTTCTAGTTTCTAGGTTATCCAATACCAATCAGTCAGCCCTTCTAGTTTCTAGTCCTTCTATATTTCTAACATATACATGCAGGTGACAATGAACAGGCTTAGTAGGTTATATTTATGAATTTATTCATTTGTATGCATATGTAACAATAGCAGTTAAAGAAGAGATCATAAATTTCAGAGGGATCATGGAATAGACAGGATGGAGGAAAGAAGAGGGAAATGACATAATTATATTTTAATTAATTCAAATTTTAAAACTCACAAGGTTTATTTTACAAAACTAAAACAATCACGAGTTTTTTATCTACTTAACCCTTGTGTAATTTTTAATCTTCCTTGATTTTATATATATACTGGAACCATGGACTGTGCAAAGGAAATACCTTTTCAACGAACAGCCTTTTTACCTTTGATTTCTGTTCTGACTCTTTCCCATAGATCTTTGATATTATCAAAACCAGTGAAAATCTCACCACACTCTGATGTTTTATCAGATCATACCAATTAGTTTCAAAGCAGCACTTGCATCTCTCAGCAGGAAATCCTCTGTGCCTGGCCAACTCTTTCTCTCTCCCCAGCTGAATCACCCCAGGCAGAAAGACTGAAGGGATGCACTCTAGCCTTCCACAGCAACTCAACTTCATCTGTCAACTCTTGGCTTCAGCATCTTGGGGAATTCTGACATGGGGAAATATTTCAAAGTAATTGGATTGCCCTTTGGATGAAGCCCAACTCTAGTTGTTTTCAAGATAAGAAAAAAGCTTCCCACCACTTCCGTTACCATAGTGTCATTAAACATATTTTTTTGGTATTCTGTGCAGAGCTCTGGCTGGACTCTGAGGATATAAATATGACTCATATGAACGAGAGAGTCTCTTATCTTATGTGTACCTATCTCACAAGCTGAGACACGGTGAAGATAGTTGCATAGGCTGTGATATTATGTGTTCAGAGTGTCTGCCATACTAGACACTGTGTTGACTATGGTAATACCAGGAACTTAGAGGAAAGGCCATTAGCCCAACTGGAACTTTAGAGATGACTTTTGGTTGAAATAACACTTATGTTGTTATTATAGAGATGGGCATGGAGTGAGGGCATTTGGGGTAAGTGAAGGGCATAGTGAAAAGCTGGAAGGAGATGGCTGTGTGAAGGATGTGGCATGGACAACACCAGTACCTACACACTATTTGCCACATTTAGCACCTAAGAGACCAGGACTAGAGAACTGCCAGGTAAAGTTGGAGTTCTATGAAAGAGACAGAGCTTCACGGAAACAATCAACGTTCCTCGAGGGCCCCTGGATGAAGGGACTTGGCAGCCTTCTCTAAGAAAGTGCCGTAAACTTGTCAGACTACATTTTACCTGCAGTCTAGAATCTGGGCAAGAGATTCCTACCATGTTCAAATAAGTAAAGGTGGTTTGACTCATGATATGGAAATAAAGCAGAAGTTTAGCTTGATTGAAGACTGGATTTTTTTTTTCAGAGATACAACATGAATGCACGGTTTAGCATAACAATTTATCTGCACTGTATTACCTAAAACATGTGTTGTGACTACCCCAGTGTGTCTAAGGTCACAGCCTCCACCATGATTAACTTGAAAATGGAACAATTTTATCAACTTCAATCTGTCTTCTGCTCACCTCAGTTCCATGGATCATTCTTGGTTTCTGACTTTTAAGGCCACCTTTACTAGTGGCTGAGGAGAGACAGAAAAGCACTAAGTGCTCACATTTCCCCAATCCCGTTCTAGCTCCGAGGAACTGGAGAAACGTCTGTTCTCTGGTGTGCACTGCATACAAACTATTCCCAGCTGACCACATCCGCTGGGCAAACCTCACTTACCCGTCCCAAGGAATGTACAAACTCAGGTTCCAGAACACAGCCCGACTGATCAGTCTGGCTGTCTAAATTGGGAACTAATTAAATGTTTTAACTGGAAGTCTCTCCTCGCTTAAGCAGAACAGCCATTCTGAAGCAAACATTCCAATGAAGCTCTTTCTTGGTGTGGGGGGGGGGGGACCCAGACAGACAACAAGAAACAATTGCTTCTTACAACGTCACAATGTATTGCTTCCTCAGTGAATATGCACAGATGGACACAGGATATGGGTATGCCCTTATGCAGACAGATGTGACCGCACAGAAGGAATTAGATTACATTTTCTTTGAAGTCAAAGTAGTCAAAAAGACCTTCCTCTCCTCTTTACGTAGGATTTCAATTCAGCCTACCAGCAGGGATAAAATACTACGTTTATAGCCTGCATGATTTAGAGTGGCACTTAAGCACGCTGGATGCCACGTAGATGTGGGAAGAGTCGGAGACTAAGTTGGTCATTTCATTTCTACTCAAAAACACACTAAGCACAGAGCCAGGGGCCTGTGATCCAGTCCCTTATAGAGGCTGAGGCAGGAAGAAAGAGGGTGAGTGTAAGGCCAGCCTAGGATCTGTAGCAAGACTCTATCTAAAGAGAAACACATTGTTTGGTGGGGCTAGAAAGATGGCTTCATGGTTAAGAGGCCTTGCTGCTCTTCCAAAGGACTCCAATTGAATTCTTGGCAACCATACTGGGCAGCTCACAATCACCTGTAACTCCAGCTCCTGGGACTCTGACACCTTGCTCTGACCTCCACAGGCACCCACACTCATGTTCATGTACTCCCACAGACACACAGACATAATCTTTAAAACTTAGAGAACTGTTTAAAGTATCTTCCCCACATACACAAGTATTCAAAGCAACAAAGGTCTGGAGCTTTTCTAGTGAAGAACTTCTGCTTGTACTAACAGCCCACGCTGCTTTGGAAGGACAGCTGACTTAAGCTGGGTTATGTGCAACTAACACGAAAATCCCGTAAGAAGATTGAAAATGAGGAAGTTGTTTCTAAAGGAGACAGGTCCATCTGGGCTTCCATACATCTTCAGGAGCCCAGGGACCTTTAGCATAGAATCTCCCTATGACACTGATCATTGATGACCTCATTCAATTGCTGTGGAGCAAACTTGGAATTGGCTGTCACAAATAGACAAACATGACCTCAAGCGGTCAGTATCCGGGGAAAGAGTCATTTAGCTTGAAGGCTGCTGTCAATGCTGAGTGACTTGAATACTTTGCACGAATGAGAAATTATGCAATGTGGTTTGATAAGGGCACAAGATGAAGCAGACGTGAAAGAAAAAAAAAAGAAAGCTTTGAGAGAGTGAGGTCAACTCCAAGGTGGAGATGAGGGGCCGAGAAGTGGTCCTAAGGGTAGAGACTCAGGAAGATTCTAGAAGGAAAGAAAACTAAATTATATATTTTATATATGAGTACATATTTCACTATGCCAGGCATTGGCCAGCTTAAAAAGGAATGGGATGAGGATTCCAAGAAGAGGATGGGCTGCTGGGGCATGTCTTTCTGTACGCTGTGAATGTATGTTGTTCCCATTGGTTAATAAATAAGCTGCTTTGGCCTATAGCAAGGCAGCTTAGAGGCAGGTGGAAAATCCAAGAAGAGAGACAGGAAAGAGAAAGGCAGAGTCAGGGGAGACACCAGTCCACTGCCAAAGGAGCATCATGCCAGCAGACTGGTAACACCACAGCCATGTGGCAAAACAAAGATGAACAGAAATGTGTTCGTTTAAGATGATAGAACTAGCTAGCAAGAAAGTTAAGCCACTGGCCATACAGTTTGTAATTAATTTAGGCCTCTGAGTGATTATTTTATAAGCAGCTGTGGGACCGCAGGGCTGGGTGGGACCGGAGAAACTTTTGACTGCAGAGAACAGTCACAGCAATGAGTGTACAACTGTCTGAGAAGCTACTTGGTGCCAACAGGATTCCTGCACACTGGGACAGGAGGGATTGCAGGCAGTGAGAAGGCAGGGGACACAAATAAAATTGTTTTTAGTGAAAAACAAATTTAGCTTTCAAATCAAAAAGAGAAAAGTATAATTTTTGAATGTTCACAAGAGATGCATCCAAATATTATGAAAGGAACTATCTGAACGTTCAAGAAACATACAACTAACTATCTCTTTGGTACTCATAGACATGAAATAAGTCTTCCCACTGTGATATAAATTTTGGGCATGGTTCAGCAGTTAAGAGCACTTACAGCTACTGCAGAGGACACGGGTTTGGTTCCTGGAATTCATAACCACCTGTAACTCCAGTCTCAGGGGATCAGATACTATTGGTGAGGGATACTCATACAGGATCTCTCTCTCTCTCTCTCTCTCTCTCTCTCTCTCTCTCTCTCTCTCTCTCTCTCACACACACACACACACACACACACACACACACACACACACACACATTTTTTTAATTCCACATGACTTTAAGCCTCTGTTTAACATCATATTAGATTAACAATACCACTGAGTACACATATACTCAAGGCTTTTGTGGAAAACCCTTTACCTGCTGAACTGGCTATCTAGCCTTGAGTATATGTGTGTACTTACACTCACACACATACACAAACACATACATACACACACATGAAATAATAATAAATAAAACCTAAATTTTAAAACTGTCAGTGAGTCAGACAAGTGAAGAAATAAAGTGCATCTTAGACATTTAAGGATAATCTTTTTAAATGCATGAACTTTTGGTGTATTCAGTGGTATTGTTAATCTAATATGATGTTAAACAGAGGAAGTCATGTGGAATTACTGTGTAAAATGGAAGAATGGTAAGCTCATCTATGGTATTAAAAGACACTTTGAAGGGGCTGAGGAGATGGCTGTTTGTACACTCACACACCAACACACACTATCATACATTACACCCATACCATCATGCTTACACATGCAACTATACTCATTCTAACATGGTCTCGCAGTCTCACACCCACAACCACCAACATACTCACACTTGCACATACCTACCAACACACTAAAACACTCAACACACACTTATACAAATCCACACCCATATTCACTCTCACAGTCACATGCTCACATACTAACACACTCACAGACACACATGTCCAGTCACACTTCCTTTTAAATTTATTTTTTATGTAAGTTTGCATATTTATGCATATTTTATCAATGAATCACAGTAAAAGTGGTTCACTTTATTTCTTCACTTGTCTGACTCATCCACAGTTTTAAATTTTTGTTTTATTTATTATTATTGTGTAAATTATTAAATTTATTTATTTATGTATTTTTTAGTGTATGAATATGCTGTTTGCATATACACCTATATACCAGGAGAGGGCACCATATTCCATTATAGATGGTTGTGAGCCACCATGTGGTTGCTGGAAACTGAACTCAGAACCTCTGGAAGAACAGCCAGTGCTCTTAACCACTGAGCCATCGCTCCAGCCCCAGTCACACTTTGACTTACATGCATTCACACATAAGCACTCATACAGAAACATGCTCACATGTATACACACACAGGCACATTCACTCACCTCCATACATATTCACATACTCTCACACCCTCCTATTTACACTTACACCCTTATACTCACACATTTGACTTCATATCCTCTCAGCCTCACACTAACCCACATACTCTTACACACTTAAATGCTCACACTCATGAATATTCATACACAATTTCACACATATTCACACTCTCGCATTCATGCACATTCACACACTTATAGTTACATAACTTACACACTCACTTGCATTCACCCACTCACTCTCTGCTCCTACAGACACAAAGGCAGTGAAGAATTTTGGGATACTGATAAGGCTTTATTGAAGGGGTGCATGACCTAAGATTTTTATACTGTGTGGTATTTAATTAGACAGTACAGTTACAGTTTATGGGTCTTACATCTCAAAAGTCATATTTTAAAACCATGTTGGTAAGGGTTGGTAAAGGATGTAACATCACCATTTAGAATTGAGACAAAAAAAAAAAAAATGTAAGTAGGAAGTTGGGAGAAAGGAAAGGCAGGCTGACCCATTCAGAAAGTTTGCCACAGCTCTTATTACACTGTGATCACGGGTGACTGTTCAAGGTCTTCTATGGAGGTTGGACGAGCAGGACCACAACATAAGGCAATCCATTCATGGATGCAGAGTATCACGCCCGTACATTGTTCAGAAGGAAAGCCTGGAATCTCAGAGATGCTTTTTTGAGAATGTTCATGCACAGGAAATAAAACCGTCTCAAACTGTAACATTTGGGATTTGCTTCCAGTTACTTGTAATCTACTTCAAAACTGAAAATGTTAGTTTGTATCCACATAATTTTGTTTTCTAGCTGGACTTTCCTCTTCAGAATTAGCTGTGTAAACATGGGTAAGGTTACCAATGTACCCAAAGCAGGTTGTTATGGGACTGGCCTGGGAATCTAAAGCAGTATATATTTGCAACCTGGCTCAGTTAATTTTTTATTCATTTTTTAAGTTAATTTTTTCTTATTTATTTTCCCTTTCCTTTAAAGGACTATGGCAACTTGCCTCCAAATAAGCAGCTCCATCATGAATTCTTCCTTCTGAGGGTGATGAACATGATTCTGTTGTCTTTCAGTGGTCACGCAGCATGGCCAGCCATCTTACAGCAATGCTTTGCAGACCCTCAAGAAATAGCCTTGCTTTGCTTAGGTATAGGGCATGCCAGTGTATGAGCTACTCTGTCTGAATACTGGATTTTCCTTGGTCCCTACTGAGATTGGCAACATTAGTTTCTTTAAACCTAAGGGAGGCAGGAAATGAGCTGGCCTAAGGGGCAGCTGGACTTAGGTTGGCATATGCTGAGTGAACCGAGACAGCCCAATCAGGAGGGGTGGGGGGTGGGGGGTGAAGAAAAAGGAAGTTACTAAGTGTCAACTTCAGGAACAGACTTGTTTACCCACCAGAGTCGCCACTGAGCTCCAAACATCACTTAGGATGACAGACCTACACCAAGCAAGGGCTTGAAACAGGACTCTGGGCTTGTTTAAAGAGTTGCCACGGTGGCCTGGGTCCTTTCCTTCAATGCTGGCATTGATTCTGGGCTATTGTCCCTTTCAGTAAAACCAGAACTGAAGACAGAGGTGCAGCATTGGCCAGGGTTTCCTTCCCTTCTCAGGAATGTTTACTGAGGTGTGGTGTTTTGCAAAACCTTTAATAAGTAGTACGCCATGTTCTCCGAACCTCTATTTTTCTAAATGTGTGGGAAGGACACTGTTTTTTGCTACTTTGCCAGCAGTGTTCCAGAACATTCCTACAACAGGGAATTCGATGCCATCTTCTGAAAGTAGACACTGTGACCAGAACTTGTACTGCAATACTATATTCACATTTGCAAAATGAGAGGGACCTGACTTCATAGGCAATCCCAGACTAAGGTCCATCAAGGTGTAAAGCAGCCATCTTTTCCCAAAAGGCAATGTACATGGGAAGGAGCACTGTTCAAGTTTGCCTTTAGTGTATCGCGAGGTGAAGGAGGTAAAAATGGCAAATAAAACTTTCTTTACTATCTTCTTCAAGCCTTTTTGATGCATTCTGGAATTAATCATCATAATGCACTCAGACCAAAAGCACTGTGGGCTAAATAGTATAAATATCTGTTTCCTGTATGTGAACACAGGTTTCTTTCTGATCTACAGCTGCGGGCCAACAGTGACAGAACCTGTCTCTCCTCTCAGCGTGGCCACACTGGCTGCTTTTCCTTTCTCATGCCCGAGAAAACGTGGAGGAGACGTTTGCCTCCAGCTGACGAATAGACTCATGGCACAGGCTCACTAAGGAAAACCATTATTTTTGTCCCTTTCGGTGGAGAGATGGAGGTTTACCAAGAATGCACATCGAAGACATTTCCACCTAACCAGGGAACAGTTTTTAGACTTCACCCAAATGCTTGCCAACCATGAAGGCTATGACGCACTCCGAACTCCGTGAACTGGAGGTGCCCATGTTTTAGGAAGGATTTGCTTAGGTTTCTTTCTTTAGCACTGTTATTTCAAAGTACCCTGCAGTTACTGGAGGTGTCGCTCTCCAGAGGGCATCCTCATGGCACATGTGATTTACTGTACTGCAGGGGTTAGAGCACCATCATCCAGCAAAAGCCTTTGGAAACTAAACGCTCGGCCTTCATATTTGAAAGGGGTGATCTGATAGAAAGTGGCCAGTGGGTGACAAATTGCCTATAAGAATTGCCTTTGAAGATAAAGTTTTTTTACTTTAACCTTGAAATATCAAATATAAAAATAAGAGACTCATCTATGAAGAAATATCATGGGAAGTTTTTTTTTTTTCCAAAAATTAACAAATTACAAGAGATAAAAAAAAAGTTAGGAAAGCAGTCAGTGACAGAAGAAAATCTTGCATTTATTAGAAAGACAAGTAATTTTAACTGTCTGTTTGTAAAGAGTTTTAAAATTTACTCTTTTATTAAAATAACATCATCAAGGCCTCTTTGCCTACTACATCAGAGAACAGTGCCAATGAGCTGGGAGATTTTTTTTTTTTTTAAGGTCTGAAAAAACTATTAAAACATGAAAAAAGAAATATGGGCTCTAAAACACAAAATGAAGGTTCAAAATGGAAATCAATAAATGTTTAGTTGAAAATGTTAGTAAAATAGCATGACATCAGCTGGTCAACAGCAAGTCTTTTCTCACAAATATATTATATTTGATGCGGGGAGGGTGGGGGGGGGTTAAAGGTTGGGTTTTTAATTTGTGTGATCCATGTTGTGTGGCCAAAACTTAAGAGTACAAGGGCCTGAGAACTGCCCGGAATAAGATCAATAGAATCAATATGGAAATCTCTGTTGTCCTAGAGTCATTGAAAGTTAGACAATGGAAAAGTGAGAATCAGGAAGGGCAATGTTAAACATCAAAGCAGTGGCCTTGGGGAAGATAACCACCACACCTCCCAGGAACAAGCACTAGCTGAAACCTACCCTCATTCCTATGCATTGGGACCTGCTATATAATAATGTCTTTTTGTTTGTTTTTAAAGGCAAGTTTATTTCAGTGTAGGTAAATATGCTAATCACATCTCATTCTGGATCTGGTTACGTCCCTTATGAGCACTCCCTGGACATCTGACATCTGGTGAGGGTGCTGGGTGTTGAGGCAATGGGAGTGAATTTTAAATGTGAAAGAAGACTTGGTTCAGAGCAAGCCCAGTGTTTGGAAGGCCTAGTACATGAATGTACGAATTAGAGAAGTATAGTTGAGGAGATGGATTGGATTTAGACATGGTTGCCTAATATCCCCTTTTAATGGGAATTATCCATTTCTCATATCCATTTCTCAGTCAACAAATAAAGCAATAGAGAAAATGATACCCTGTTCAAAGTATAATCTCCATTCTATGGGTATGATGGAGAAAGCCTCAAATGTTTTTCTGAAGACTATTTTCTGTGTTCTCTCTCTCTCTTTCTCTCTCTCTCTCTCTCTCTCTCTCTCTCTCTCTCTCTCTCTCTCTCACACACACACACACACACACACACACACACACATACACACTTAATATTCACAAACTAATTATGTTACTTTATGATAGCATAACTAATTATGTTAATTTATGACAAGAATTTTGACAAACAGCACTCCAGCTCCTAACAAAGACGCATGTGATTGGCAGCGTGTAACACTATACAAACTGTCGGGGAACAAATAACGTTTAGGCTTTTACTCATTATGGATGAAACTGCTTTGGAACCTCTTTCCCAGAAGGGTAAAAATAACATCATTCCAGGAGGCGAATTAGGAGAGACCAGAGCTGAGCATACAAGGCAGACGTAAGGGGAAATAGAAAAGGAAGTTATTAAAATTAATTTAACAGAACTAAGATTGACTCTTAATAACGTCTTGTTTAACTCTTTTTGTAACTGCCCCAACTTGCAATGATTCTGTTGATTCGAGGCACAGTCAAGGCTGAGGTTGACAGGCAATTTTTCTCTTTCATTTTTGCCTGTTTGGTTTCTTGGTCTGACCTGTCCCATACCCCACATTTTTGGAATCAGCTGCCTCGTCAACTGCTATTTTTTCCTGCTTTCAGCTTTCTCAGACAGGTTTTCACTATGTAGCCCAGGCTAGACCTGAGCTTTACAGCAATCCTCCTCCCTCAGCTTCCAGAGTACTCGTACTCGGATTACAGATGTGAGACACTTCACCTAGCTGGAAATTTATTTTAAAAACACTATTCTTCTCTCTGGATGAATGAAGCCTTGTGCTTTTTTTTTTTTTTTTAACTGAGAAGATACTAAAAACATTACTTTCCATGTGTATTAAGTTTAAAAATCTAATTTACAATAAATGCGAATACCTACTGTAAATGTCTAAATGACACTTGATGGAAGTTATTCTCCTGGCTCACTTTCTTCTCACCTCACCTCCTGGATGAATATAATTGCTTCTATGTTCTGAAGCTTGTTTTCTGTTGTCATGGCAGTAGGAGTGACTTCCACTTTAACAAAGGGCACTCGAGCCCCAACCTGAGCACAGAACACTGCTTTCTCTTGACTTGGTTCTTTTCCTCTGAGCTGAGTTTTCTCAGGATGCAGAAGGACATCCTATAATATGGGGTGCTTGTCTCTGTGTAGTGTAACCATCTTGTTGACTTCACAAGTGGGAATCTTTCCCACAAGGATTCTTAATCTGTGACAGATATGTGTGAGACGATGCGTCATTGTCTGAAACACTGATGGGGGACTCAACCTTGAATATCCTGTGCACAGGGCCAAGGTGCAGCTACACTAAGGCATCATTGAAAGGATGCAACTAAAGTATATATATTATGTTTAATGACAGAAACAAGGAAAATATGATCTAGTAAATGCCTACAGCAATGCTTAATATGTATAGCATGATATATGTATATATAAATGGATTTATTTCATTATTGTTACTTTCCAACTTTCTGTGCCTTTGCATACTTATGCGTAGAAGTACAATATATGCAACAAAATGAATTCCAGAGAACGACTTAAATGTGTTTAATACAGAAATATAGATAGGCACACATTTTTGATGAACCCCAAAGTGGCTTTTATCCTCTAAGGTTCATGGAATATTTTTAAAATTTATTTACACACTTATTTATTTTTGTATGTATGTGTGCATGTGTGTACATGTGGCTGGCCATCAGGGCCCCAGGATCTGCCTGTCTCTGCCTTCCAGTGGCTAGATTTAGAAAGATGTGTCTGACGTTGAAGAACACTGTCAATATTGGCAACCACAACAAAAAGTGGCCCAGAGAAGCAGATCATTTAGGGCTCAGAGTTGAGATTAGTGGTAGAGCAGGCAGGAAACTCTGGGTTCATCATCTGTACCTAATACTGAACACAAAAGCAAGACCCTTATTCTTGGTGTTGATGCTGTGTGATTGTCCTCAGTTCCTGTGTAAAGAGCAGTCACTTGAATTATAACTGAAGGGCTCAAAGCTTCAACTGGCTTAAGCAAAACATATAGGGAAAGGGTCAAAGCAGACATGAGTTAGACTCACCATAAAGTATTTCTTTCTTCCTTCATGGTCAGTGACTTATGACTTAGTCAGTTCCTTATGAACAGATTAGAATTCCCCTGGTACATGAGGTACTGGGTTCCTTACAGATAATTGTCTTCTGTAACTAACCCCACCTTGAACAGTAGAAATATCTCTATGTGTGATCCCAGAACTCTTTTTAGCCACTTATTTCACACTTACTTACTGTCATGCATTTCTTTGAACCATGAATTTTTATTTCTGATAAGACTACAGGTATAGGATCTATGTGCCACCTAATATTCTCATAAGCACATGTAATGCCAGAGAATAAAGAACTTCTGCTTTGCAGAATCTAGCTGTACTTTTGCTACGCATAGTTTCAAAACCTATTTGAAAACTAAAGAACTGCACTGTATTAAACTTGGAAATCTTATTCTTAGTCTAAGTTGACACTTGGCTGGGGTACTTTCAACTTAACCCCTGTCATCTTGGCATGGTTCTAAATAGGAAACCAATTCAAATCTATCCAGGTTGGAAAATTAGTTATATACCTACCATCTATTGAGAAGAAATATCTACCCTTGTCCCAATTTTCTCTTTATTCTCTTCTGCTTCACTCCATACCACAGTCTCAGACACCAAAATTAAAGGGTGCTGGTGGCATGCTCATTGAAAAGATACTGACCCCCAAGCTTACAGCACAGCACTGAAGAACACACACCAATTTGGACTATAAGGAGTTCTCAGCACAACGTGGTTAAAATCCACAGCTCTTTGGGGCTGACGTTTTTGCAAGAAGGGACAGCACCTTCCTATGGAAGCACCTCTGTCTCTGCCTTCTATTAATTCCCCTGACTGTGACTCAGGCATTCTCATAAGGATGTTGATGACTTCCTCCCTCCTGTCCTAAAGGATGAACTAAAATCCCAATGCAGCACCAATGATTTGGTGAGCTAGCTTTCAACCTGCCCAACAACAACAAAAAAACCTGTTCAATACCTTGATAACCTTTGGAAAGTTTACACCAAAAACTTTAGTCACTCTCTTCAGTTTTCTGAGCATATCACCCTATTCTTTGCTGTCGTTAAATGATCTTATCTACACGATATTCTTGAAAATGCATTTGACTGTCCAAGGATATTATCTTCTGTTTAGAATCACTTCCTAGTTCAGGTATTTTACACTGGATCTTAACCATCAAACACAGTTTAATTAAAGTGAAGGCCAGTATTTTTTAAGGAGATTAACTAAGTTGGAGTACCTCCTAAGTCAGTTCTGCACTTTTGAGAAATAATGGCAGAGTCATGCTGATTTTCTTGTTGTTTGTCTTAACACTTTGATCATATCATAGCTTTGATCTGAGGAGGTGTGGTGGAAAGCAACCTCTTTCTTTTCCAAAGCATTTTGTAAGCTGTTCACATTGTTATGAAAATACTTAAAACATTCTTTGTGTGTGTGTGTGTGTGTGTGTATATATATTATGTATGTGGTGCGTGTACTAATATGCATGAGTGTGTGCAGACAGATGCCAGAGAAGAACATTAGAGATCCTACTTTCCATCTTATTGCTTTAAAACAGGGTCTCTCACCAAGAGTGGGCCAGGGCGGCACCTAGTAAGAGCCAGTGGCCATCTGTTTCTACCCCAGGTAGCACTGGGGTGACAACCATGCATGCATGTGGCCACACCCAGCTTTCTTCTTTAACAGGAGAGCTGGGGATTTGAGTTAATGTGTTCGTGCTAGTTCAGTCAGAATTCACGCTTACCGACGCCATCTCTCCAGCTTAAAACTAAACGATTTTTGCATTACAGTGGCATTAGTGGATTGACTCCATGTATAAAATGTCTATTTAGGTTTTTTTTTTTTTTTTTTTTTTTTTGGTTTTTCGAGACAGGGTTTCTCTGTGTAGCTTTGTGCCTTTCCTGGATCTCGCTCTGTAGACCAGGCTGGCCTCGAACTCACAGAGATCCGCCTGCCTCTGGCTCCTGAGTGCTGGGATTAAAGGCGTGCACCACCACCGCCCGGCCTATTTAGGTATTTTAAGAGCTAATCTTTAATAGGAGGAAAAATTCTTACTTTGTCTCCTCAAATGTTGTACACCTTACTTTAACTCTGACATTAAAGAAACTAAATTCTTTCTCTTTCCCATATTCTTGCTGCCTATCATAAGCATCTTGCTTCTTCAGTCTTCATGAGGTCATCTTTGCAAATCTCACAGTACAGCAAGCCTAGCTGCCGGTTACCTGGACCCATGCCTTCTGTGGCTCTTTGCTTCAGTCTCCTTCTGCTCACCCCATTCCAATCTCCTGTGTGAATGTGACTGTGTCCTTCTTCAGGGTGCAGTAACAAGGTACCCAATATAACCCAGCTTGAGTAAGAACATCTTGTTTTTATGTGTGATCTTCTCAGAACAGCTTTCCATAACTTGCCCTGATGAACCACGTGACAAAAGGCACCCTGAAGAATCTAGGAGACACTGGCCTCTGGAGAGCTGGATTCATTCAGAAGACACAGTTCCCAGTACTCTGCCTTCATTCTAGGGCTCCTGACTTCTTTTAACGTCAGTGTGAAGCTGTAGCACAAAGCCATGAGCGCATCCTCAAATTCTAATGAAAAGAATATTCCTTATTTTGAGATCAGTCTCTATCTCAGGCCCAATAGTCTCAAAGCCTCTCTACACCACTGAGCTGCTCGGTTGTTCTACTTAAGGCAATTGTTATACATAGCCATCATCAGTTCTGTCCTAAAACACAGGCATGGAGAAAAGGGGAGCAACAATGATGCCTTAGTTTTCATTATTTCTTTCTCTGCTTACTAAATAACCTTTGATGGTTTTTCCATAAACCATAAGGCAATTGCTTTCTTTGATACAGAAATATTCTTTTTTTTTTTTTTTTTTTTTTTTTTGGTTTTTCGAGACAGGGTTTCTCTGTGTAGCTTTGCGCCTTTCCTGGGACTCACTTGGTAGCCCAGGCTGGCCTCGAACTCACAGAGATTCGCCTGGCTCTGCCTCCCGAGTGCTGGGATTAAAGGCGTGCGTCACCACCGCCCGGCCAGAAATATTCTTTATAATCATTCCAAGCCAACACTCTACCTTCATTGTCATAGACCAGCACTTTATAATCACCCCCATGTCTATGCACCCTACATCTCAAACAGAATGGCCAAAATAGTTCTCCCAACTGACTTTGTGTTATGCTGTGTTTCTTTCTTTTTCATTTTCCTGAAATGCTTTCCTATATTTTTCAGGATGAATGCTGGTCACGTTCTGCACCCACTGGACTGTCTCCCACCCTAAAACACCTTCCACAATCCAGCCACAAAACGAAATGGGTTTGTTTCTCTCACCACTTCGCACCCATTGTTAGTGTTCTCATGATTTCTCAAAGCATTGCTACACGAGAGAAGATGGACATCCCCAAGGGTCATCTCTATATGCAGAAGCAGAACTGACGTGAGCAGAACTCTGGCCTTGAAGCAGTCACAGGTCATTTGGGTGTTAACTATGACGTCAGTCTTTCTGGAGGCCTTGGCTGAAAGTCCAAGACTCAACACTGGATCAGGCATTTAGCATGAAAGATCTCTTCATAACTATTGGAGCTTAATACGGTAACTAGTCTTTAGGCTTTCTTTTAAACCCCAGTATCACATATCCAAACTTCTTTTCTACTTCCATCAAGCAGGTTGATAACAGGGAAGAGCCTCTTTTCTTTGAGATTTTGCTGATATGAATCATATATTTTTTATATTTTCTTCTTGAGTATTTGCTTTTCTCAGAGACACTTGATTGTTTTTATATCTTGATCCTAAAGCATTTCTTTTAAAAAAGTAATACCCAAGAAGAAAATATAAAGAATATATGATTCAGATTACCAGTCTAAACTGCATGGGTATGGCAATTATTGACATACCAGCAAGATACTTGGAAAGAATATATCATGTCAAGAGGTAGAAATATGCAGATTTACAAAAATGAAAATAATCCTAAATGAATTTAACAAATTACTTTACAAGTAAGATAGCTCTAAACAGAATCCCAGCAGCTTTCCTGAAATCTGCTGCTTAAATTTAGTATAGGAAAACATCTCATGCAATGGGTAGGGGCAATAGTTCAAAAGGTCATCGAAGTTAAAATGCAAGAGAATCTGAACTACAGTGAACACAGGAAACAGCATTAGGGGGAAAGCTGAAGATTGTGTGTTTGGATATGCAACAGTCCTGTGGCTTCATTTCCCATAGTTTCAGCTTTCTTTGGTTAACCAAGATAGAAAATATAAGACGGAAAATTCCAGAAATAAACAATTCATGCATCTCACCCCCTGTCATCTGAGGCATGAGTCATTGTTCTGTCTGGCCTGTCCACAGTGTCCAGCATACCTGTATGTAAGTCATTTCATGGCTCCCTTGGCTACCAGTTTGACTTTCAGTGACTCAGTGTCGTGTTCAAGCCATGGATAAATCTTAGTCACCATATCACAGTGTCTACATCGTTCACCTCACCTCATCTCATAACACTGTTTTTTTATCATTCCATGTTACAGGAAGAGTGAAAAGAGGAAGGCATATTGAGAAAGAGATAGTGCATTCTATATCACATTATGTCATTGCAATTATATTTTATTATCATTGGTGTTAACTCTTGCTGCATTTGATTTATAACAAAATTTATTCAGATATAGCACAGGAAAAAAGACCGTGTGTGTGTGTGTGTGTGTGTGTGTGTGTGTGTGTGTGTGTGTGTGTGTGTGTGTATTCCAGTCCTGTCACAGGCTTAGGACCCAGTTAGGGTGTTAGAATCTGTTCTGCCCACATAAAAGAGGAAATCTATTTTTAGCTGTTTGAGGCAACTCCTTGAGGCTTTCCCTATGGCTTTTACAAATTTATATGTCCACCAGTAGCAAACAAGGGCTCTCTTTTCTCCCATTCACTTGCAATGACTAGTGTTTCACGACTAGCCTTTCTAACAGATGTGGGGCCATAGGACATTATGGTATTCATTTTCATTTCCTGATACTTGGTGATATTGAGCATATTTTCTTATGTCCATTGACCATTTATATATTCCTTTAGGAAATGTCTATGTAGGTCATTTGCTCACTTTTAAATCAAATTGTTATATTTGCTTATTGTGAAATTGAGTTCCTTATATATTCATGTTATACAAAACTCAATATCCTAAGATTTTAGTCATTTTACTACCCATTAGCTTCTTCTGCTTTTCTGCAAAATATTTCAATGAAACTCATTACTCTTAAAGGTGAATTTTCAGGTGTATATACATAATGATGTTTACACATATTATTATGGGTTGAATCTGGAATGTCCCCATAGGCTTATGTTTGGAGTATTAGTTCCCTATTCTGTGGCACTGTTTTAGAAGACTCTGTGTATTAGTCACTTTTTATTCTTGTTGTAAAACACACAACTGAGGCAACTTAGGAGAGGGTGAATTCACGGTTCCAGAGAGATGAGCCCATCGCCAGGAGAGCAGGAAAAGTGTAGCAGCAGTCGGGAATGGTGACTGGAGCAGCAATCCAAGAGCTCACATTTCAATCCTCAAGCCAGAAGCTGAGGGAGTGTACTGGGAATGATGTGTGGCTTTTAAAACCTCAAAGCCCACTTCCAGTGACACACTTCCTTCAACAAGGCCACACCACCTAAGCCTTCCCAAAGAGTACCACTAACTGGGAGACCAACATCCAAACACTGAGACTCTGGGGAATGACTCATTCAAACCACCACACTCTAGAACCTTTGGGAGCTGGGTCACTAAAGGCAGAATCTGGAGACCCATATCAGTCTAGAATGCCTGTGTAGCTCCACGTGTTTCTATCCTCTCTGATGTGAACAGTCTCTTCTACAGGCTGCTGCCTCAGAATGAGCTGTTCTGATAGTTTTCCTACCATAGCAGACTGAAGCCCTCTGCAACTGTGATCCAGAATGAAACTTACCCCACTTAAATTGTCAGACATTATAGTCATAGGAGCACAAAAGTAACTAATATACATATTCAAGGGTTTTTAAATATATGTGAGCTTTAGCTTCCATTTGACTTGCATAGTGTAGAATTCACCAATTTAAAGAATTAAAGAATTCCATCAAATTTCTTTTAGTACTTTTAGGGTTCTGCCATCATTTCCATAATCAATTACAGAATAGTATAATTTCCCTGTGATTTGAACTATATTTTTCTTTAAAAAAAATAACGCTAAATCTTTAAAGGAAGGCTCTTCAAGAGAACCACAGAATTTCAGAGTCAGAAGCAATCTGTCACCTATACAGTACAGAAATGCAATTTCCATAAATCTGACAGCCAGCGCAAAAAAAAAAAAGATTCCTGGTTCTAGGACCTCAGACCAACATCAAAGATGTCTTTTGCACGAATAACTCACAGCCTCTTTGTACTAGCTCCCTTCATAAAGAACATAGACTCATTTAAGTCTTCCAAGATCTTCATTATGAAAAACAAAGGTCCCGAGGCTGGGGAAATGGCTTAGTCAGTAAAGCATTGGACTCACCAGATTGAAGACCTGAGCTCAGATTCTCAGAACCTATGTGAAAAGCCAGATGTGTTTATAATCTGAGGGATGATGATGAGATGGGAGGCAGAGAGAGGTAAGTCCTAGAGTTCTCTAGTCAGCCAGCCTAGTCTATCTGGCAAAGTTAAGGCCAATGAAAAACCCTGCCTCAAACCAAAGGTAGAAAGTGCCTGAGAAACGGCATGTGAAATTGTTCTTTGACCTTCACACATTCACACAACTGCACACACACACACACACACACACACACACACACACACACACACACACACACACAGAATCCTAGCATGTGATTAGTGGAAGTATAAAGTCATGTGTTAAGTGTTTTGTTGGCACAATGACAAAAACCAGTGTTATTTCAAGTAATAGAACCCAAGGATCAAAAATATGTATTTAAGATTTGTATAGGTCTTTTAAAGACTTACTTTTTCACTTTTAAAAATGGAAATAACAATATTTACACCTCTTACAGGGTAGAGAGGGTCCTTGAGCTAATCAACATATACCGTGGTGTCAGTGTCAAGGTAATGTAATGCAATATGTAATACATAATATAAAGTGCCATTGGGAGAGTTCATTTACCCCTTACACATTTGAACACTCTCAATTTTAACCCTATTAAGGATCCTCAACTTAATGATTTGCTTTCTTGCTTGCTTCTGACAAGATCTTTCTGTGTAGCCCCAGCTAGCTTGGTATTCACTGTATGGTTCAAGCTAGATCTGACATTCAATGCCTTCTATCTGTTGCTGGAATTACAGGTGTGTATCATCATGCCTGACTCAAAGATCATATTTAAGTTTCTAAAGTAATATCTAATTCTATGACATTTGGAAGTACATCAAAGCACATTCATGTGCATTATTTCATTTCATCTACTCTAAAAATCTAAGATAAACACTGAGAAGAATCCCAAATTTGATGGAGATTTTTCCTTTCTTCAGTGTGAAGATGCTTGCTAGGTCAAAGACCTGAAAAGTGAGGGTAGCGGGGAGCATCTGAGGCCTCAACTTTACAACACGCTGAAACAAATCCAGCGGCTAACGGCTTTCTAATGAAGCGCTGAAGTCTTCCTGGGGTTAAATTACAGAAAGGTCCCTTTCTCTTGGGCCTGGTCTAGACAGTCAACAACGAGTGCCACCCTCCACACCAGTGTGCTGTCACACCAAGAGCTGCAGGGAAATGCCTTCATCTAAAGGAGAGCTCAACATACCAGTGTAAGCAAACACTGTTATAGGAAGAAAACAAGTATATGCCTCATATTCGATTTCAGCTCACAAGCCAAGTTCCAGTTTGGAAGGACAGGCTACCCCAATCAGGCCAATTCTCACAATATCAAATACTTACAAAGTTCAAGGAAAACCTCTCAATACAAATTAGAATAGTGGGAGCCAATTTTTTTTGAAGGAAAGGCTCCTCTAGTCTACCATCTTGCCTAAACCAGTGTCCTTGTCAATTTCACATAACAGTACCACCTCTCTTTTAAACTGAGTGGGCCTTTACTTCATTCTACCAGTAAGCCACTTAAGTAGGCCCCAGTTCTCCCTAGCTGCTGCAGGAAACACAGATCCAGCAGAGGTAAGGACCAGTGGATTGGTACCCCTGCACCAACACCATGCAGACATTTCATTTGTCATCTTTTCTTTTGATTAACGTTTCTCCATGAAAGTTACCCTTGGCCCAGGTACAGGAAGACAACAGAAACTATTCTGAGGTTGTTATAAGTGGCTAAGATACTGGACAACGTCATTTCATAGTGTGTCACGTTCTTTTCTCCCCCACAAAGAAGAGTTTAAGCTGTGGACTTTGCGGTCTTGGATTGTTTTGTTTAGGCTGAGTCCTGCTTTGAAGCTAGGCTGACTTCCCACTCAAGGCAATCTTGTGCCTTAGACTTCCGAGTGCTGCAATTACAGGCCTCCGTGTTCTGATCCCAGCCATCTTAGCAGGCACAAAAGTGTTCACTCCCCTTCAGTCTTTGGATAAGCTGGGCAGTCTGTCTGCACGCACACAGGGCTCAGACCCCACTATGCCCAACGACATTTCCTGAAGTCACAGTGGTTACAAGCTGAGAGCTAGCACTCAAGAACATTCAGAGTCCCTCACACACACTTTTCCGTTATCCCACAGCATGCTTCCAGCTCTGTTTACTCTCCGAGCACTGAAATAACCCTTGCAGAGTTCAGCAGCGGCTCAAGACAGACCATCTTTTTCACTTCACCATGTATGGTTTTCATCTCACAACTTCCCTTTTCCATGTCACATGCTGTTCCTGAGATAGGTTCTCCCAGGCTGGCCACAGGGTCACCTCAGCCCCAAAAGGGAACAGATGCCTTCTGGGAAGAGGCACGTAGAAATTCTGCCCAATCGCTTGCAGCTTCGATTCTTAATACAGTGCTGAAAGGTTAACTATCTCATCTTGCTGTTATAAATAGGTTCTGATGTCTGTCCCTGTAGCTCACTGGGAAAGAATGCAAACAGTCCCAGGAATGAATGTTCAGGAAGGCTTCTCTGCCTGGTAAGAGCTATTTTACTTTACATGACAACACCATCTTTCCAGACACGGAGAAGGCCTTACATTTTTAGCCTGTGAGTTTCTCACCCTTAGGAATGACGTTTCACAATGATAAAGAGATGTGGGGGCGTAGAGAGTAAAAAAAAAAATGTGCTGAACAATGCCTTTCTTCCTCAGTTGTCCTTTCAAGAAACACACTATATTTTAACCAAAACTGTCTGGTTACATTCTCTAGCAGCAAATATCACTCACATAAAGTCCTATTGAGAAGGATATGCAGGACCTCAACACACAAACCAAGAGAGTGCAGGAGACACAGTGTTGAGACCGAAAAATCAAGAGACTTTCAGAGAGCAAACTTGTTCTTCTTCTCCCATGCAAGGGAGTGAAGAAGAGAGAAACGGTCTGTGTGATTATGGAAACATTCATTACTTGGAATTGAAACCAGACAACTTTGCATATTAAAGATGAAGATGGCTGCAATTGGAAAATTCCCAGCTTCCATAAGCTGTCAGGATACACAGAAGGGATTTTGAGATTTCAGGAGCCAGAAATATTTGTCTTTCCTGATACCAGATAAGAAGATCAAACATTAGGCCTCTTGATTATGGTAACAAAAATCTGGGTCTACAGGAGGGGTTCTCAATCTGTGGGTCACAACCCCCTTGGGTTGTTAATTTACGTCATGATTCATAACAGTAGCAAAATTACAGTTATGAAGTAGCAAGAAATAATTTTATGGTTGGGGAATCACTGCAACATGAGGAACTGTGTTAAAGGTCGAAGCATTAGAAAGGTTGAGAACCACTACTCTACGGGGTTCCAGCAGCTTTTTTTTTCTTTCTTATTAAGAAATTTTCTATTCATTTTACATACCAACCACAGATCCCCTCCCACCTCCCACCCCCAATCTTCCCCCCATCTTGACCCCCATTCCCACCTCCTCCAAGACAAGGCCTCCTGTGGGGAGTCAGCAAAGCCTGATACACTCAGTTGAGGCAGGTCCAAGCCCCTCCCCCTGGACCAAGGCTGTGTACATCCAGTAACTGATGTAAGCAGATGCAGAGATCCACAGCCAAACACCAGGCCAAACTCTAGGAGTCTAGTCGAAGAGAGTGAAGGAGGATTCTATGAGCAAGGAGCATCAAGATCATGATGGGGAAACGTACAGAGACAACCAAACCAAACTAGTGGGAACTCATGAACAATAGCTGTGGAGCCTCCATGGGACTGGACTAGGTCCTCTACATAGACAAGACAGTTATGTAGCTTGATCTGCTTAAGGGGACCCCTGGCAGTGAGATCAGGATCCATCCCTAGGGCATGAGCGGGCTTTTTGGAGCCCAGCGCCTATGGTGGATCACCTTATCCATTGGCTTTAAAGTGACAGCACCTTGCCTTCCATTGACATCAGTAAGTCACCAATCCAACCACTTGTGACTGTGACCTCCAGCATTTTTGTGGCTGCAGTTCATTTATTCAACTGAATTCCTAGTGCTGGAGTTGGGACATTAGATGTTGCATGTATTTCTGAATTACCAGTTTGAATGATTCTGAATTCTTCAAAGGGTAAAGAACTATGTACAGAAGTGACCATCTAAAGACAAGGAAATTGGCTCTGTGAATAAAATGCCTGTCATGCAAGTATGAGGACCTGAGTGCAGATCCCCGTCATCCATCTAAAAATCCAGATGTAGTAGTACTGGTTGCTGGGGAGGGGTGGAGAGAGGCAGATAAGGTGTTCACTGGTCAGCCAGTCTGGCCCAAATAGCAATCTCCACAGTTAGTGAGAGGCCCTGCCTCAAAAAAAAAAAAAAAAAAAATGAAGTGGAGAGTGATTGAGGAAGACATCTCACATCAATCATCAGTTTCTGTCTTCAATATCCATATACATAGACAAATGTACACGTACACACACACACACACATACACACACACACACACACATACACACACACACACACACACACACACACACACACACACACACGAGAGAGAGAGAGAGAGAGAGAGAGAGAGAGAGAGAGAGAGAGAGAGAGAGACTGAATAATCTATACAAATGTCTAGACATACAGAAATGTTGTTAGGTGCTTGTTTGATTTGGGACGATACGGTGGAGAGCTTTAAATTCTAGTCTGGTCCATATTTGTAACAAGAACAAGAGTTCTAACAGTAGCCCAGTGATGGTTTTTATAAAATTATAAGTAAGAATTGATTAGAGCAGAGTACAGTTCTGGAGTCATAAAACTCTCCAAGTGTTTTCACCAGCTTATTCATTGCCTGTGTCAATCAAACTACAGCTACTGCATTTGTTTAAGGTCCACAGAGTGTCTAAATGAATTTATTTTAAACTGGATCTTCTGAGCAGCTTTCTCTTTCTTATTCATGAGAATATCATATGAATTCTCAGCTTTACTAGAGTTTAGTAGATGTCCAAAGCAGTAGCTAAAACGCTTTTTTAGTTGGTCTTGCTCCTATAAGAAGAATAAGCAGATGACTAACCATAGATCTTTAATCTTAATATATTTTTCAAAGAATTCAAGGCTGATTTATCTCAACCTCTTGGCATTTCCTCTGATGTTTATTAATTCACCCTAAGTCACCTTTCTCCTGGTTAATCAATCATTCTTCCAGGCTATGTCATCTACCAGCAAAACACCTAGATAAAATAGATTTTTTTTCATAATGCTAGAGTTTGAACTAGGGGTTTGTATACACTAGGAAAATGCTATATCACTGCATTTCATTTCATCCCTTAAGACAGAATTTTAATAATTATACAAGTGTCATGGCATTCATGATGCTAACCCATATGCCTATCAAGTCTAACTGTCAAGAGAACTTAAAATTAAATCATCTCAACCAATTTTCTTTGAAAAAGAACAATGACAGCTCAAATTGTAGAATGTAAAAAAACAGAGCTCAAAAGTTGGAGTTTGAAGTGGCCCAGAACCATACTTGGAGTTTAAGCTACCTTTTGTTATGCTTTGGAAAAACACAGAAATATTTTTAATATAGGTTTTCTTGTCAAAGATAGGCAAGGATCGCTTAAAACCTAAACAATGACTCTTCCTAATTTCTAAATCAAAGAACTAAATACCCTCAAGATGGTACTTTCCTGGGAGATGACAAGTGTGATATATCATATCACAGGACACATTGGGTCTCCATACTACACTGACCTTACCAGTCAGCATTGAACAGTATTGGGGCTAAGCAGATGGCCCAGTGCTACTAACCATGCTACCAAGTTAAAAGAAGTTGTGAAAATATGCTTTCCTCTACAGATACAGACTTCTCAAGTCACAGAACTGCAAACAGGGGCATGTGCCAATAAAAAGTGGTCAAAAATTAGAAAATTGTCTTATAATTAGAGTAATTCCGGCAGCTCAACTTACTTCATACTGGGAAATGACGAGCTTTGATCTTTGCTTCAGTTAAAAACCACCCTCCCAGGTACCATTTCCTTTTCTTCTATAATTTAAGCCTTAAGAAAAAAGAAATCCATGTCAGCGATTTCACACCCTCCCTTTGCACCTGGCAAATTGCTGCTTCAGACTCCCAAGTCACCCTGAGCCCTCGGCTCCCTTCAGCTCCTGGATCTCTGTGAACATTACGGCAAATAGTCTCTGTGATGAAGATCGTCTTTGGCACACCTCTTGTTTGTACACTTCATGGGGCTTAAGCTGCCCCAAGATGATAGGATTGGGGAGGTCTCAGACGAAAGACTGATCGTCAAACGCTGAGAAGGGAAAGCTACATAAGATTATTTCAAAAGAGCCACCAATGAAATGGGCAGAATGCAGGATAATGTTCCAAACGGGAGAGAAAGGTGGCCTCCAGACAAGTCTCAGTGTCATCATTAGATAAAGACATAGTTTCAAGATGCTGACAGGTCATTAAAGAATTTTGACAGAAGAACTTAAGGGTTTTTGGTTTGGTTTGTTTTTTGTTTCTTTTTCAAGGCAGGGTTTCTCTGTGTAGCTCTAGCTGTCCTGAAACTCACTCTGTAGATCAGGCTGGCCTCGAACTCGCAGAGATCTGCCTGCCTCTGCCTCCCTCTTGAGTGCTGGGATTAAAGGCGTGTACCACCACCACCTGGCTTAAGTTTTGAAATAATGAAATAAGAGGAAATGATGTGTAAAGTATTAATGAAGGAGTCAGTAAAACATTAAGCATGCACCTCCATGTGGCGAGCATGTGATTCATACCGCTGAGCAACTTTTCATATCCTTAGTGTTTTATTTGGTATTTCCGATAATTCCAAAGCATTGACAAGATCATTTCCCTGGGAGAGTTTGTATTTAGGGAGAAATTCATAGGCTCAGAGAAATCAATGAAGTAAGTTTGAAGCAGTGTGCTAGCTACCTCCATACACAATCCTGAGACCAAGAACAAGCAGGTAGTTAAGAATTGTCAGGGACCAGCTGTGATGGAAGGAAAGTGGGGGAAGCCTAAAGGTGAAGGGGGGGCTCACTGTGAAGCACTGAGGAGGAGGAAAGAGGGATCAGATGAAAAAGGCTGGAATGAGTTAAGACCAGTGTGAGAAGGTGACTGTGCTCCTGCATATCTGGAAAAAGACCAAATGATAGGAAATGTAAGGACAGGTTGGCTGGAGTAGAATTATACACAGTCCAGTCCAACTGATAATAAATGCACATGCTATAGAATGAAGGCCATTATGCTTTCTCAAATCAAATTAAAGAATGAATAAGAAAAACCTTTTTGAAAATTTTTGTGGGATTCTTAAAAGTATTACTGAAATTTGAGACTTAATTTTAAAAATAAATGGTACAGTTTTGCCCAATCCTCTGTCTTAGTCCAATAGCATAAACAATGCCACGAATACTGTGTTAATATGATATTTTCTAGTGTTCCATAAAATCTACTGGATGATTATTTTATATGTGTTTCAATAGAGATTACAGTTATTGGCTCAACATAGTGCACTTTTTTCTTTGTCTGCCCATGTTTTCTGAGCACTCTCTCTATGCCAAATACTCTACTGGACACTCAGGGCACCGTGAGAGAAGAAATAGTCTGTGACTTCTTGTGTCCAATGGAAGGTAAACATATGAACAGATCTTAAAATCTGACCATGGCAGAAGTGCAAGCAGTGCCTCTTTTAGTGAGTAAGATAGTTTTGTTCTAGCAACTTCTCAGTAGAGGTCAAGGTGATACAAGGTGCATTGGCATTCCAGGATGTGGCAAGAGCCATGTCTCCACAAAAGCGTCTCCATGATCTGTTTATCAGGATCTCATGTGGAATGGTTGCACAGGTGGTCTGACCTACTGACCAGGAAGCCTCTGTCTAGGCAGTGAGAGTGGACAGACTGTCAGGAGAGAACAAACACACCAATCTGTTACAGTCTTGGAACAACATGTCAATAAGGAGAATACCAGCTTTTCCAGGAGTTCCTGGAATGGAGGAACAGCTACAGCAACAACTCATGGATTGTTAGGAAATTGGTTTGAAATATGAAAAGCATCAACTAAGCAGCGACACTCCTTTGACCTACCTCTCTTGTCTCCTCTCTCTCTCTCTCTCTCTCTCTCTCTCTTTCATTCTCTCTCCCTGTCCTTTTCCCATTCTCCCTGCCCCTCTCTCCCCATCTTTCTCCTCCCTACCCCTTCTGTGTGTGTGTGTCTGTGTTTGTCTATCTGTCTGTCTGTGTACATGTCTGTGTGTGTCTCCACTCCCCATTCATTTGATGAAGCATCTTAAGAAGATGTAAAGTCATCTCAAGGACCTTCCATCTTCACTCTACCTTACAGCATAGTTACTAAACAATGACATTTTAATGAGCTCAAATTCTTCTGTTAGAGACATAATGAAGTGAAGATGATTGCTCAGACAACTGAGTAGAACTAAAATTCATTCTCACTGACTTAATGTGGAACCACCAACCATACTAGAAAACGGGCTACCAAAATATCTTCTGTTCACAAAAAAAAAAGGGCAAGGTCGGAGAGCAAGGTCAAGAATGTAGAAGCTGAGGGCTGTAAAGAGGAATGCAAATACTATCAAGCACTAAAAAGCTCTGCACACGTGGAAAGGATCTCTTCAGAAAGCTGTACACCGTGGGCAGACAGAGCCTACCAGGTAGGGTCAATCACATCGTGTGACAGAAATCAACCTCATTGTGCATTGTTGTACATACTTTGTCTTTTTACTGGAGAAGCGTTCTCAAGATTCTTTCCAGATAATAAACAGTACGAAATGATTGGAAAGTTCAAGAAGGACCACTTGGGTTTAAGTCCTGGTTCATCCTCCTTTAGACTATAGGCTCTTTAGGATGGAACCTTACCACTATGTACTTAAGTTCTCACCTGGAGTGAGAGTATAGAGTACCACTTATGTGATACTTGAAAGAGACAATACAATAAGAAGGATTCCTTAGACCTAGACAGTTCTAAGTTCCTACCTGTTAAAATTATTTTCTGTAGGACTGAAAGCATCATACAAAATCACTGACTGGACCTGCCTGAGACAAAATTAGGCATGTTCCAATAAAAAGGAAAAACCTCACAGGATAACTATTCATTTACATTGTGCTCTACAGTCTGTTGAAATGTGTTTTATACTTCTACAGGAGCCACAGACCATTACTTCATCAGCATCTACTCCTGGGAATCACTGCAGTTGTGTTTGCCACCCTAAGAACATTTCTCGGGAATATCTAGAGGGGGTTTTTAGATATTTACATCACAAATGCCTGACTGGTAGAGGCAATGCTACAGAACAGGTGCCATAGCATCATTGTGTCTCTTTTGTACATGCTTTGGTTTCCAGAGTAAACTATATCAGTATGTGCAGTCTACACAAAAATGTTCTAACAAGACGGAAGCTTCACAAAGTTTCATGTTGCTCAGTGTGCAGTATCAACCACTAGCAAGATGACCTTCTCTCAGAGATTGAGAGCCACGTGGATTGGCCTGATTTGACAAGACCAGGACACAAGCAGAATTCCATTGGATTGGTCGCTGAAATAGTCACCCAGCTATTTAACATATAGCTGTGAACTTAGACAGGGCCAGGAGAGATAAACTCTGCACATCTGGTTCTCCAACATTCTTCATATGCATCAATAATGTGAAAAGAATTATAATCCCTATTTACAGAATTTAGTCTTTAAATTTGACCCTCAAGGTATAGCATTTCTCAGCATGAAGCCATCGTGCTGATCTTTAACCAATGTCTCAGATTGTTAACTCACTATGTATTGGTGTATCATTTTACAGAATGCAGTCTTTAAATGTTTATTTCTTTTTTAATATATTAAATGGTTATTTGGGAACCTAGATAATATGGGGAGACATGAGAAATGGCTAAAAGAAATAAATCTAGTTCATACGTAACATTCTTACAGCAAATAGGATATGGGGGCATGGTGGTAACTAGGGAAAAATAGCATAAGAGAAGAAAACCATGACACCATGCTCCAAAAAGAAAAATATTGTTTACAAGCTTAAGGATTTACTAGTACTTCCAATCAATCCTTCTAATGCCTTCCAATGTGAAGATTTGAGTATCTGCTACAATTTGGTTGCTGTTGCCTAATTCCTGGTGGAATTATGCAAGGTGTGCAGTATCTTTCTTTGGGCACATAAATATTCCTGGACACTTATCCTCACTCATTTCAAAATACAAAAATGGCCTACTTTAATTACAGAGAAGCTATTTCATGCACATCATGTTGGCAGTGGCACAAGGTTAAAAAATAATCTCTTTCTATGGAAACCAAATACAACAAGGAAATTCTAATTCAGTCACATGTGGTAAGTGGATATGAGTCACAGCGTCTTGAAGTGGGCATTTATTATTTTCCATCACTTGGTATTAATAAAGTGTTATGTAACAGTGACATTCTAAAGACATTTCTCCTTCAAATTAAGTAAAATTGTATTTTTCAAAAAAGTAAATTTTATTTTTATGAGTAAAATTAAATTGTTATAAAACTACATGGTCTTTTGGTAAATATGTTGAGATGAACACAGAGTTTCAACTCTTTGTTTTTCAACAATTTGAAGCCCCATTCTATCATTCAAAGAATATAGCAGTAAAGAAACATAGTTTAACATAGGTTAAAACAAGTGAGAAAATGTTGCAGACTTCAGTAATTCAAAGTTTTTAAATAAGCCTTAACACTATCCACAACTCTATTAAATATTTATGCCTATTGCATCAAGAAATCTTGTTAGCTCTACCACATATATGTACACACATTAATTTGCATTTATGTACATATATATAAATACATTTATTTGTATGCATACATATGTATATACAAAACATTATTGTTCACCCTCCCAAAGCTTGTCTGCAGCCACAACTACCATCATTAATTGCCTAGACAGCTGTATAATCTCTGTGGTCTCCCTCAACCCAAGCACAGCCAATGAACTGAATCTTTTAACACTATCTACTCTTCAAGTTGTTAGTCAAGTTCAGATACTCCATTGCTCTTACTCGGAAAAGCCTCATTTTCACAATGGCCCACAGTACACAACCGTGTCTGGACCCTCTCTTCATCCTGGTTTCATCTTGCTCCTTGTCCTTGCTGCTCACTTTAGGCCATTGACTACATCCCTGTATAGGTGTTGGTGAACTTCCTGCATCTGGTTATGCTAGCTCCTTCTGCCTAAAACACACGTGTCTCCAAATGTATACAACATAAGTGCTACAATTTCATTTCTGCCTTGGCATCCTTTCTAAGACATCTAAAGTGAAACCTCATTCTGTATACGCCTCATTCCCATTAACACATTACGTTTTTTCTATCACATTTATCAGAATAAGTATATTCTTTATTATGTGTAATGAGTTCCTTATAGAAGATACTGTTATGGTGCTTTTAAAAATGCCATTGTTTATCTGAAATTTAAATTTAACTGGCATTCCTGTTGCACCATTTTGTTTGCTAAATCTGGCAATTCTGATACAAAAGATTTGTCAAATAAATGAATAAGAATTTTAGAGGTTGAAAAACACAAATAATGATAACTAATTTAGAACATTTGCCTTTAACAAAATTAAATGTTACAAATTAGCAGATCTGGGATGTAGGAGACAGTTGAGAAAGCCAAAAAGAGGGGATCTGATACCTGCTGCAGAACATGGAAAATATAAGAACACTTGGTACCTCTGCTGTTGGGTAAGGGTGGGGGTATGAAAATGTATGGGTATGGGAACAGGGCAGCTAAAAACAGTAGGATTAGTACAGGGATTTAAAAGAAATAGACACTGAAACAATCCACATGCTCACAAAGACACATGGTTGTCCCACTGATGGTGAACTTCATGCAAGACTAAAATGATGTCTGTTAGAGAAAAAATGAACAATAATAAAAAGAATAATCACTCTACTTGTCAAAAATACAAAAGCAAGCGAGATGAGTGAGAGACTAGGTGGTGAGGCTAGGAAATGCCGTTCAGGGAACAGGGAAAGTTGAAGGCTCTGACAATGTTCTTCATGTTGATTTAATCAGAAGTAATATGCACACGTTTAATTTGTGGTGAATTGTTGAGCTGTACACTTACGGTGAATCATTTTTTCTGTGTATATATTATATGAAGTAAATATTTTCCAAATGAAAAGGCATTGCTGGCCAGTGTCTAAGAAGAAAGGGGAGTTATAGTTAAGTAGGGGGGAAATGAGGCTGAGATTAAAGCTACTCTGAGGATGTTGGCTGATTCCAGGGCTGTGAAAGCAACTAAGTTTTAACTTGACTACCTGCAAGGTGCGAAGTATAGTGGAGATGGTGGGCTTAATGATGGATTCTTCCCAGCAAGCTACAGGGAAATGCGGCTGTATAATTAGCCACTTCTACTGTCTGGAAAGGAGGAGCATGGTGGAAACCTTAGTCTTCAACTTAACTCAGGGGGTAAGCTACTCAAAGTAGGTTTGGGTTCACATTTAAAGCTACCTGTGGAATAAAGGAAAGCCCAAGCTGAGGAATAAAAGTGTTACTAGAGGCATCTCAGCATACGATTAAAGCAAACAGAGGTCTGTGTGGAGAAATTAACTCCCAGTTCAGGGCTCATAATCATCGTAGCCTGAGTTCTGAGGGAGAGCTCAAAATACAACAGTTACACAAGAAAACAGAGGATCTCATATAGCTCTACCCTTCTATTTAGACAAACTTTAAGTGGAAAGAAAAAAAAAGTATTCTAAACTTAAAGAATAAGTTCTAATTCCCGATAAATTTTAGTCAGCGTGGGTGACAACGTCTCTGTACTGTACTGTGTATTAGTTACCTTTCTGATGCTGTAGTCACTGTGACCAGGACACTTAGAGAAGAAAGAGTTTTTGTGCTTACAGCTCCAGACATCACAGCCGCCAGTGATAGCCATGGCTGCTAGAGCAACAGGTTTAGAGTTCCCATCTTAACCATAAGGCCACAGAGAGAGATTACAGTGGGAATGGTACAAGGCTCTGAAACCTCAGAGCCTGGCCCCAGGGAAACACTTCCTCCATCAAGGCCACATTTCCTAGACCTCCCTAAATAGTGCCACCAACAAAGTGTTCAAATGCCTGAGACTATGTGGGACATTTCTTACTTATCATTTCTCAAAACACCGTTGTGTGATACTTCAGAAACTGATTTATTTTCAGCACTAAAAAAAAAAAAATGAGGAAGATGAATCAAATATAGAGGCAGAATTTACAACTGAAAATTTCCAATAATTTTGATCCTTCCTAGTAAGGTGGTAGAGTTTGGGAAAACTTCTTGATATTATAAAATTCTAACAAGGTCTGGGAAGACAAATAAATGACCAAAGGAAAAGTTGAGTTCATTTGACTAGAAACCATCCAATAAAACCTAAAACCATACAGTCTTAGTTCCTCTATCTCAAGAGAGTGCATAAATTCATCTCACAAACCTAACAAGTAGCTGTGCAGGAGTGTGTGATGTTTCCAGCCAATATGGATGCCCATTTCGCCTGCACTACTTCCAATACAAATGACCTTGCTGACATCCGAGTTAAAAGAAAGTGGGGAAAAAATAGTTCCAGAGAAGTTGCTTAGATGCTGGGGTAAACATTCGTAAACTGTTCCCTCTCCATCATGAATAACCATAGATACGCACAATGCAACACAAGAGGCTAAAAATGTGCGTTGCAAAGATAGCAAGATTTATTAAAAGTACAAACAGCTGTGAAGTGAAGTCCACAGCTGCTGGGTCAGGGCTATTTGAACCTGTGAGGTCCTCATGGTTTTGTTCTGTTGCTAATGATCTGAGCCCTGGCCTGACCTATGTTTATAACTTGCATTATCTTCATTACATATACAATGTAACTACAAAAAAAAGTCATTTGAAACACAACAAATTATTTTTTTCTTAAATTCCAAGGATGAAGATGTTTGGTGATAAAGCTTTCAGCGGAAGATTATTAATGTTTCTATCTTAAGTCAGAATTACCATTCAGCATTCTAATTTCCTCTTATTCTCATTTTTTTAGAAAGTTTTTTCGATGTCTTTAAATCTATTCCAAAATATTTTACATAGGAAAACTTAGCATGCTTTTAAAAAGTGGTATTTAATGCAACCAAAATCAGGCTAGATAAACTTCTCTTAAAAGTCTCAAGTCATTAAAAATTCGGGCTGAAAGTTCATTAGAAAATAGGTTTGGGAACTGTCCAATCCAGATCAATTTTAGAATATTTTGAGTTGTCCATGTATCAAAACAATGTCTGCTTTGATAAAGCACTAGACTGAGATTATTAGATTTTTGGATCAGGTGACCTTGGCAGGATTATATCCACTGCTTTGCAAATTAATATTAATGCCATTATTATGGACTCAGCTAAGTCACAGTGATTAATGTCACTAAGACCTACACCAGCAAGACCCTCAGAGTCTTGTCCCAGACAAACACCTTGCAGAGACATCAGGTCTCACCCCACTTCTTACCTCAACAATTCTGGCACTGCTGTACCTGGGTTTCAATGCGCAAGGGCAATCTTGTACATGTTTTCTTTGTTTATTCTTGTTTTTTTAGCAACATAGTAAGACCACTTCCAGCTGCTGCATTAGCAGTGCTTCTAGTTATATTTAATAGTCACGGGAATGTTAGGATGTTATATATCTTCTTCAGTAAATCTTAGAAAGTAAGGTTTTGTTGTTGTTGTTTTATTTTCCAGGAGTTTGTCCATTACGTTTAGTTTTCATATTTCCCGCATAAAGCTTCTCATGGTGACTTCTTGTTTTTATGTCAACATCTGTGCCATCAATTCATTCTTATTACTATTTTGTGCCCCCCTCTCTCTTTTTGACCAATATCAGTACAATTCTTTTCTTTTTAGTTCTATTTTCAAAACTATCTATAGCTCATCAGCAGTTCAGTCATTCAGGCTTTGGCAGTATGTCATTGTTCATGGGAAAAGTCATAGTGATACCAGTTGGATGTACAGTCATGATGTATGTATTCATGTGGTTATGATTATATATTCAGCGCCTACAGCATAGTAAACCCTTAAATATAGTTCATTTTCTTAACAGCCTAGAAAACCCCATTTTTAATATGATTAATGTTTGGGAACATACAAAACATTTGGTCTAAGTGTCAAAAATTGCTTACAATATTATTTTTAAGAAATCACTGTGTGTTTGCTCAAAACCATATTAAGAAATAAAATAAAACATCATCCCTAGCTACCCCCCAAACCTCTGTCCCTGCTAATGAATGGAAGCAACAGTGTTAAATTCTCTTTTATAACACATAATATAATATAACATACATCGCTAATATTCATTAAAATATTTCTAGAATTCTTTAAAAAAGATATGGCTATGTCTTCAAATACATTCTTTCATATATATATATATATTATACTATGTATGTATGATGTATATTCCTTCTAATCTTTCTTCTGACTTTACTTAGATCTGTGGCTATTTGATAAATTGTCAGACACAAAATTTTAAACAACATTAAGAAATAAAATCATCTTTTAAAAGTCATAAAATAAATCAATCAGCTATAGACTCGCTTGTTGCTAACAGTTTCTAACAATGAGATTTGTCACAAGAAGGCTTCTACTAGTTCACTCTTCATGGCATATGACTCAGAGCATCTTTGTACCAAGCATAATGTAAAAATAAAATTATTCAGTTTGGGGGCCTGAATAATGAGATGACTCCAAGGCTAATAGCATGTCTTACTCTTGCAGAGGACCCCAGTTCAGTTTCGAGCACCCAGAGTGCCTCACAGCAGTCCATATCTCCAGTTCCAAAGGATCAGATCTTTTTTCTGGTCTTCATAAGCACAAGGCACATAATAGCACAAAAACACACAGACAGGAAAGCACTCATACATATAACATAAAAAAAATATTTTTTTTAAATACTCAGTTCTTTAAAAATAGTCCTCAGGGAGAAGATTAAAAATACATAACAGACTCTAGGACTTAAATATCTTCTCTGTTTAATCTCATTCCCTAGTCCTTCCATCGTTTATCTGTTAATGAACTTCGAATTATCCGTGTGTGGAGAGGAATCATGAGATGAGGGGCTGTGTGGGGGACCCACGATTGTGAAGACTTCATCAACTATTAACCAACTGACAAGAAGATACTGGCTCCCTTGTACTTTCTCCTCTTCAACATGAAACTAAAATTTAAATATTTAGGTATAATATTACCATATACTTATTTTGCTCAGAATAAAATTCAGTGAATCAAGTGGCAATAAAATCTTGGTGAAGGGTGGCTCTTTGTTGCAGGGTATGTTATAGACTATTTCCTTAAGTGCCAAGAATCATGTCTAGAGGGCAGAGATACTCCTAGATGACCCACAAAGAAGTCAATGTAACACTCACTTCGGATCTAATAATCTGACTGAAGATGCATACCTTCCAACTTGTCAATAAAGGCTCCTATCAAAGATAGACAAGGGCAAGTGAAACATGATTGGAGTTTGGGTCTCTTCCCAAGTCTATAACAAGGCTTCATGGATGCTGAAATAAGTCTATCGATCTCATGTTTCACCAAATATAGGTTCCACGGAAAAGAACTATAAAAATGTTTCCTCCCAACTTTATGTGTTCTAGTGCTTAAATAAAATGTCTTAGTACATAAGGGAAGCTGCACATGAAAATAACAAGAGGCAAAAACAAACTCAAGTCTGAAATAGACAGGTCCACCTGAGCTGTAATTTATGGAGCCCTGGAAAGAGCCAAATGACTGAGCAGCCACTGTGGCAGCCATGAATCAATTATGTCTCTAGTTCACTGCTGTGCTGGCTGGTCTTACGTCAACCTGACACAAAGTAGAGTTACCAAAAAGGAGGGAATCTCAACTGAGAAAATGCCTCCATAAGATCCATCTGTAGGGCATTTTCTTAATTAGTGATTGATCGGGTGGCAGCCCATTGCGGGTGGTGCCATCCCTGGGCTGGTGGTCCTGGGTTCTGTAAGAAAGCAGACTGAGCAAGCCAGTAAGCAGCACCCCTCCATGGCCTCTACATCAGCCCCTGCCTCCAGGTTTCTGCCCCGTGTGAGTTCCTGCCCTGGCTTTCTTCAGTAACAGACTACAACACAGAAGTATAAGCCCAATAAACCCTTTCCTCCACAACTTGCTTTTTGGTGTTTCTTTGCAGCAATAGAAATCCTAAGACATGTTCAACCATGAAGACAATAGTGGGTCCTAGTTATTCCTTCATAATTTGCCCATGCTTCTATTCCTGTTATGAGTACAGAACTAGACAAAAACAAAAAACCCTCAAAACTACATATACTTACTCATACCTGGTGTGCTTGACTTTGTTTTAACAATACATATTTATATGGTTTAAATAATGTTAGTAATATGAGATAAAATAGCTTAATAAATTAGAAAACATTCAATGAATTACTTCTAAAATAGAACTAGCAAACGTGGGAAGCAATAGTTTGCAAAGCCAGTATTTTAAACTTAACAATGTTTTCAGCCAGTCTATTGATATTTTCATTAATTTTTACAGTATTCTTTTCACACTCTTTCATGTCCCACATGCCTATTATAATTATATTATATTATTATATAAGTTATATAATAATATAATATATAATAATTAGACCACATTATAATTAAAATGTGGTCTAGCCTAACGTCCTTTCTAAAGTCAGAAAAAGGCCCTAAGCATGACAGCAGCTGCCACTCATCAACTGCCTCCCCTTGACAAGGAAGGACTTTCTCCATAGAACTTGAGCATGTGGCCTGACTCAGTGCTTCTGCCATTCTGTTCCCATGTAAAATCAGCCATCTTGTAAGTCATACCCTTCCTTTAAGGTCTAGTCCAGATTTAACACTTCAAGAAGTTTTATCTTAATCTCTGCCCCCGGCTCTCAAAAACCAACTCTGAAGTAATTGTTGTGTCTCAAAACTCTCATGGCCCTTGGTTCTTACTTTACTTTGCTACACTTTGTTTTTCAATGAATAAAGAGTAGATTCCGTCAGAAAAATGCATCAGCTCAGAAAAGCTGTGCAAGAACATCATTGTAAATATTTACCACTCACTCGTAATGACAAATGCTCTCACTGCACACTCTGCTAGCCTTTTCTTCCGCTATGTGTAGACTCATGTTGATGGGATTCTAAAAGGAAGTCTACAGCTCCTGTCACAACCATTAACTAGGTTCTGTCTTGTGTTTTTCCACTGAAGTCCCTGTGGCAGGAACAGCAAGACAAATTTCTTCTTCTAAATAAGATCAGTTCTGTAAAATAGGAGAAATGGTGGTGATCGTGACTTCTGTCATTATTTTTATACGTGTCTTCTTCGTTAACTCAACCCCTAACTACTCTCCAGCCACTTCGAGGGATTTCCCTTGGGTACCTCTGCAGGTCCCTGCACTTCTCTAAACCAGTCCTCTGACATGGTCTGCTCATTCAGTGAAGTGACTTCTGGTGACTATTGGTCAATCATGAAGTCGTGTTTCATTCATTCACAGTAGCATAGCATGCCTACTTCCAAGACCTGACTTTGCAGTGTGGGAGCTTTAAATGACAGTTAGAAAAACCACACAGTTTTGTGCATGTGTGATAATTACAGCTGCAATGGTTTGATATGCAGTTTGTATAATTTAGTCCCTTTAAGGAAAAGACCATATATCGGGCAGTGGTGGCCCACAGCTTTAATCGCAGCTCTCGGGAAGCAGGGGCAGGCAGATCTCCATAAGTCTGAGGCCAGCCTGGTCTACATGAGCAAGTTCCAGAACAGCCACAGAGGTTACACAGGAAGACCCTATCTCAATAAACTAAAAAAAAAAAAAAAAAAAAAAAAAAGAAGGAAGGAAGGAAAGAAGAAAAGAAAAGAGCATATAAAGCGTATACAGGCCATTGCTGTAACTTCTGCTTGTCTTATTCTGCTTGTCTTAGAGCAGAGACATGTAGTATACAAGAAGACCTGTTGAAACCTCACCTTCTCGCCATGTGAGAGGAAAACTAGAGGCAGACAGAATGGTCTCCAAAGATGTGCCAATGCCTAAAGAAATGATCAAATAAGTGCAAAAAAGCCAACTACGTCCCACATCAATATGTTCCAAATGCTCTAAAATCTGTTTGTAAAACACACAACTGATTCATTTCAAAAGGATTGTAGAATACTTAAGGACAGTTGGGAAAGTGATTACCTGTGATAAAACAACTTTTATCACCAATAAATTTAGCTTGTTTTCATACTGGAGACATTTAAGACCTTTCATGAACTGTCATGTTTAAATAACCAACATATATACTGTTCTGATTGCTTTTCCCCACAAGCATCTCTTTTCTTTTTGTCCTCAGTCTTGACATCCATAGTTTTAGACATTTTAGTCATTTTTACAAGCACAGCACTCAAGGTTTATGAAAAATGACTCTGTCTCCAGGCAGGTCTCCGAAGCAGGTCAAACACATGGCTACAAGAAATCTACCACTGCTTCAAAATGTTTTTTGAAAAACGTGAAAACTTGCTTACAGTTAGCACATGATAACTAAACCTATTATTACCCTGCTACTGGTGAAATGATAAACTCTACCTTCCTCAAATGTGTTTTCTGCTTGTTTCTCTACAGGAGTGCTCCCTGTAACAGCAGGATAGCAAGAGAGTATTCTTGCTGATCTTTCTGATCATCCTACAATACAGTCTTAGCTACTCTTTCTAAATGAAGTGTGTATCAAAAAATCAGTGACATTGCATTTCTTTCAGATAAGGGAAAATCATTTTCTGTGCCTTAGCTAGACGATTTACTGATACATTTTCAAGCAAAGGGGGTAAGAAAGGACATGTGCCTATTCAGTGCCATCCAGGGCCAAGCACATAATATACCTTAGTTCTTTTCATCTTCAGAATAACACTAGTTATTACACTCAATACACAAGAAACCTAAGCCTCAAAGAACGTTAAGTATCTTAGATGATTCACACAATGTTTGGAGGAAATGAGACTTTGACCTAAGTCTATCTTCCTGCAATCTCATTGTCTACCCCTTAGATCTTCATGCCTTTCTCCAGGGTGGTCTCCGGCAAATTCCACCCAAATTTAATCTAAGCCCATTGTTATGCAAAGGTCAAAGCCTGTCTCTGTTCAGGTAGTAAATCCCAGACTAAGCCCATTCGTGCCCAGCACTAGCTGCCTCTTTAACCTGGAGATTCGCCACAATAACAGTCCCTCTGGAGGCTAGCCAGGTCTTTAGTCTGCCTGGCACCCTGTGCAGTGACTCAGGTCAGACTACAGCAGCTCCAATCAAACCCTTTTAAACAGGACCTCAAAAACGTCAATGCCTAAAGCACTATTGTTCTCAAATGACCTTGTATGGGGGCCAAGACCACTCGCATCTATTAAAAAAGAAGCGGTGTAAGATGGGAAAGTCATGTGGACAGGCTTCACTGTTTTCAGAATTTAAAAATAATTTTTTAAATGTTCATTGTTTGTTTTTACAGCCTTACCAACTGACTCTGGGATAACCTGGTGAATGGAAGTACTCCTTCAAATCTTGCTTCTTCCTCTTCTGAAGGAAAATAAAAGCTAAGCCTTCAGTGAAGTCGCCCTCTGAAGGCCAACAGGAAGCGTTTGTTTTGTCTTATGTGTGAAATCAGAGCTAGCATCCCAAAGAACTTGTTGTCCCCATGAAAAATGAAAAAGATCATGGCAAACAGCCGGAGAGAACTGATAGCATGTTGCCCTGTGTGCATTCCTTACAGGCCCCTTGCGTTGCTCATTTCAGAAGGAGAAAACATTTCCTGCCTCGGTGCATAACAGAGGAAGACAACTGGTCTGGAATGACCTCAGAAGGTTCTGGCAGTTTTCCAAAGATCTTAAGCAGAATTTTGTCAAAGTTTCCATCAACTCAATGAACCCTTGCAGTATGATGTGGAATACTTCTGCATTCCAGAAGAGGAAATGATGGTTGCATTAGAACAGTGTTTCTCAAACTGTGGGTCGCAACCTCTTTGGGGTTGAAGAATGATTTTACAGAGTCACCTAGGACTATCAAAAAACATATATACCTACATTACAATTCATAACAGTAGCAAAATTACAGTTATGAAGTAGCAGTGAAAATAATGTAATGGTTGGGGGTCACCACAACATGAGGAACTGTATTAAAGGGTCGCGGTATTAGGAGGGTTAAGAACCCACTGCCATACAGTGTTCTCTGTAAGGCACTTTTGCAACCACTGGAAAAATCTTCACCAGTGATGCAAAAAAGAGTATCAGAATTTTTGGTATGTTTCTCCAGTCTTCTTTGCTCCTATCCAACTATAATTTTTTTGAAGGGAGGCAGTAATTTACTAATGTACATCATCCTGTAGAATTTATGGAAGCCCTTAAATGAACGAACAATAATAGATAACGTTATTCAAGCACTGGAGATATCGAGGCATTTGGTCTAGAGGTGTTTCTTGAACGTTCGTGGCATTAAGCTCAGAATGGAGCAAATATGCAGTCACCCTCTTTATGGAGCTGTTGGTCTATTCCTTATTCTATGAACCAGAAGTACCAGGGAAGTTTTAACATAGATCATGGATCAGACCACCATCCCCCTCCCCACAACATTCCTTCAAGTTGCCTGATTTGGATGGAGATGGATGTGCACAACAAAACTCTGAATTACAAGAGAATGTGACAAATGACAGTGCAAACAAGACATTTCCCACACGGGCAAATGCTATCAGGACTTCACGCTAAATAGTATCTTTTAAATGATAAATTAGCCTAAGAAACAAAAGTAGATTCTGGGTAAAAGGAGTATGGAATTCAGAGGGAGAGAGGCCCGTTTCTGAAGCCAGTCAATGGTGGCTCCTTGATGGAACTGAGCTTGCTTGAGGATCCAGGCTCAGGGAAGGGAACGCATCTAGGATACTGGGTAGGTGGATAAGGACCACAGAAAGAAAATGCACTGCTCTTGCTGGGTGGTGGGCAAAATTTACTCCTGAAATAAAGTTTTGTAAAAAAAAAAAAAAAAAATTTACACAGAGACCAAGTGTGATCTTAATCATTCTTTTACCTTCATTTGCTTGTTTGCTTGAGTCCCAACGTATTTCCTCAGGCAGGGTCGTAAGTTTTGAATCCCTGGTTATTACATATCCTCCGCTACCAATGTAATAAGCCAATCAAGCTAAATCCGTAAGACCAGGTTTAATGAGCAGAGCAAAGCAACTCCTGGGTGACTCTCAAGAGGGCAGGAGAGGAATCATGTGGCAAATACGTCAACCAGGTCTTAAGCAGCCTGTAGATGTGGTCTTGAACAGCCCCGGGAAGGCTGATTCTTGGTGGGCTTCCGGAGGGGAGGGGTTTAGAGAGGGCAGCTCCAGGAGATATCTTCAACATCCCAATCTTTTGGGGTATATATGGACACCAGTTGGGCTTCCACCTAAACAAAGGGCAAAAAGAAGGAAGGGGGCCACATGTGTGACAAAATAATGAGGAAATAGAAAAGGAAGGAAGTACCCAGTTAGAGAAAACTGACCATGAAATACGTGCCCAATGACACAATCCTCAAAGTCCAAAGGGGGCTAGTCTCTTGCAGTTCAGGAAAGAGAAGAGTTCAGGGAAAGAACAGACAGGGACATGCCTTTTCTTCCCCAGAAATTCAGATTTCTCATAATGTTTTGCTTTCCAGCAGCAAACATGGAGTTACCTTTGTCAGTCTCCAAGGGAACCACCCTGTGGCACTTTGACCTAAATCTCTAGCACCCCAGTGACTTGAACATACATTTATAGTCCCTGTTCTGGTCTCTGGACTCTACTTTCTACATGGAAAACCCATTCTTTTAGTTTGTTTCTACTCTCAGGCGCGCGCGCACGCGCGCGCACACACACACACACACACACACACACACACACACACACACATTTTGTAGATCCTTAAGCAACAATATCAGAATTCCCTCAAATTACACAATCTCTTAATTCCTGAGGAGAGGGTCAATATTTGATCTTCCAAAGCTATTGGTCATTAGTCTAGTTAAACTTGTACCTAGCTTTCTTGGTGTGTTTCAATAAAGTCAGTCACTTGCAACTTTCCCCAGCCCAAATCCTGAAACCTGAATGATGCTGAAGACACGTAAAGCCTTGTCCCCATGAAGAGGGGAAAACTCTGGGGTCATGGAGGAACAATTTGAGCTTTGTGCACCAGATGCTAATGGAAAAAGGAACTGAGTATTCCAAAATTGACTTTAAAGCATTCTGTGTGCTTACTTACCTGATAAGGCAAGAAAGGATCACATGTTTTTTCTGGGAACTGATGGTAATTTAAACTTTTTTTCAGACTGTCCTATAATCACCCTCCAGTTTTCATGAATTCTGAAACATGTTTTTGTTATTTATAACCCATTTTCCCCCACTATTCATAAACCAGTGAAAGAAACAGTGCTTACAAATGAGTGAAAACCCAAGCACAGTACCCACTTGTTTGACTCAGTATTTTGATTTGATTTAAAAATCAATAATTTATTTTAACTAAATGACAGACATTTCGTCCCCATGTACAAAGAACTCAGAAATTCCACCCTCCCCTCCCACATCCCGTTTGGTCACAAAGATAATGGCGCCATTGACAAGCACTGTTTCCAGTTCCTGTCAAGGGTCATTTCAGAAAGACAGCTCAAGCAAAGGCCTCACACTATTATTTTTAATTTAAAACATTTGAAAATAAATAAGTAGCTGTTGGCCTCAAGGGTCCCCTTGTTTTTGCAAATGGAAACCTTGGGAGGCAGCAGTTCGTGCTGGTGAGGCATCAGCTGGGTCCGATCAAGAAGGACGAAGGAGAAGAACTCAAACCTGCGGTCCTGTCCTCTGGAACTCCCAGCTGGAGGGCGGCTCTGCCCTCGATCGGTTTTCCTTTCTCAGCTGCTTCCAATGTTTGGAAAGTTCCTCACACGGACATCGGCTGTGTCTGTAATTGTTGGTGCACACTACCCAGATCTGGATGGTGACTTCCTATTGAATGGAGTGGCATCGTGGTAGAGTGGTCAGTGCTTTGGAACCACACTTGACTTGGAATTCTACCTCTGACACAGCAAGTGGCTTGAGCCTCCTGAATTGTTTCCTTAATGATAATTGTAAACACAGTGCCTCCTGTTGTTGGTGTTGAATGCAGCTACGATAACAGAGGTGTGCATACAACAAGTACATAAAAATACATTCCCTTGTCCCATCTCATTGTTCATCCATATACCTAGTATTTTCATTCATTGGATTAATTAACTCCAACCAATGTTGTCTGCATACACAATGAACCAATACTTTGGAAGACGCAGTAAGTACACTGAGCTTTAGAGGAGACACATTCCTTTTTTACCTCCTTCTCCTAAAAGCCTGGGAGTGCAAGTTTACACCCCCACCCCTACACTTGTGAATCACTCACTCTGGCTCTAGATAGAAACACCAAGCAGAGCCAGGCACTACCAGTTCAAGCACAGCTTTGTCTAGAGCAGTGATTCTCAACCTTCCTAATGCTGCAATCCTTTAATACAGTTCCTCATGTTGTGTGCAGTGACCCCTCACCATGAAATTATTTTTGTTGCTACTTCATAACTGTAATTTTGCTACTATTATGAATTGTAATGTAAATATTTGATATGCAGAATATCTGATCAGCAACCCCTGTGAGAGGGAGGTCTAATCCCACAGAGGAGTCACGACCCACAGGTTGAAAACCAATTGTCTAGTGCTTCCCAGTGCCCAGAAAGTGCTAGGTTTTATGTTTTAATGGCCAGTAAATAAGCAACAGAGCTGTTTTCAGTGTTGCGGGTTTCTAGTGAGCATATGACTAGCAGGGTAGGCAGCAAGAAGCCCTGATCTGGCGTGTGGCCCCAAGCTCACTGCGGCATCCTCCTGAGGCCAACGACTGTACAAGAACACCCAATAGAAAGTTGATAATAATGAGATCAAGGAGAAGACGTACCTCAGGGTATTATAGCTCAATGCAGAGTCTCCATTCTTCTAAGGTCACTTCAGGCTCATTCTATAGACTACTCATATTCTAGACTCCCTAAACAAAAAAAAAAAGTTCTTTTATATCCTGTGACAGATTTCATGATAATCCAAGGAAAGCTGCAAATTAAAATAAAAGTAAGAAAATTCAAATAATTCAACCTATTTAACCCTTAAATACAGTTCACTAATCTACTGTTATAGCGGGAATTATGGCAGGACTTTCAGGTCCAATAGGTTTGATTATGTGAAACTTATTGGGTTGTCAAGTAATCGCCTGTATTTATTAACTTAAGTTTCCATACTCTACTAAGGAATTCGTAGGAAGAGCCCCTACACACACACACACACACACACACACACACACACACACACACACACACACACACATTTACACACACCCTACCTAGTGGAATTTCTACAGCAGAACACTATAAACCGGTAGATGGGCCCTGTTTTATGAGACTCGGTCACCAAGTTGATGATGTCAAGTCCTTGCTCTTTCATACGATGCTAGTAAAGACCGGAAATGGAAATCCTGAGATCATAGGTGAAACATTTACAAGGTAAAAACACTGCAAGGTGAAAGTTTCATGCGCCTCAGTGAAGAAATTATTCACCTTGGATCATATTTTCCATTTGAAATATTTTTAGTCTCTATTTCTCTAAGGTTCTACTCTAGGTGCTAGAAAGTTGTGTCTATCAGAAAGATAGACTTTTTAATTCCTCTCTATTTCACTAGTGAAACAAAGAATTTATAGAAGAGTCATATCCAAGGAATTTAAAAAGTACTGATTCTCCTGAGGCCGGCCTTGAACTCTGCAGCACAATGCAAATCCTAAGCGAATTAACACACATCAAACCTACTTAAAAGAGAACTAAAATATATCTAACAGCTCAGAGGTCATTAAACTATGCACCATTTTCACCAGTGGAAGTTTGGCCCAGGTCACAAGTCGTTATTCTAAAGAACAAGGACCAAAGATTAAGTCTCCCCTAGAAGTCACAAAGATCACACAAGAGCAAAGACCAGGATGTTGAAAGGGAAGGGAGCATAGAGCTGTAGGTATCATGATGTCCTATGCTGAAAATAATTGGAAAGAAAGAAGATTTGTCTGGCAGTACCAGATTGCCTGCTTAAAAGAAAAAAAAAAACTATTAATGAACATTTAAATAAAAATGAGTGTCCCCAAGTATTAGAGTTGCTTTAGAAATTCAGTCTTGGTGCACTCTACTGAAACATAAGAAGAAGGGTCTCATTTGTTGGTCTTTTTAAAGACTGTCAGAGTCTTCTGTTTCATGAGGAAACACTCCACCTTTTTTCAAAGTATTTAACTAATTTCGTTTAATTCATCAATTTACACGTAGCAATGGGAGCTGAATTCAGCTGGATAGCTCTGTCGGACAAAGAATTGCTCAGGTACTTGCAATCAGTTCCTGAGTTGGCCAGATGGGAAGAAGGACCCACCGAGAGATGCCCACAGCCTAAGCTCTAGAACCAGCAAACATGCTACCTTATGTGGCAAAGACAAAGGAAGATTGGAGCTGGAGTTATGGTGTGCACTGCCTTATTTTATTTTATTTTATTATTATTTTGCAATACAATTCAGTTCTACACATCAGCCACGGATTCCCTTGCACTGCCTTATTTTAAAAATGAGATCACCATGAATTATTGGAGTGGCCCAGTGTAGTCATAAAAGTCCATAGAATGTAAAAGCATATAGAAGAAGAGCTCAGGGGATGTGATCCCTGAAGGATTCCCCCTCCTGCTATTGTTTTAAAGAGAGAAAAGGGATGCAGACAGTCTGTAGAAGCTCTCAAAGGTTCAGAAAATGATTCGCCTCTGGGCCTCCCCAAACCAACATTGACTTTAATCCATGAGGTCTACATTGGACTTTTGATGACAAAATGGTATTGCGTTAAATTATAAATTTGTTATAGCATCATCTAAGACCTGTACATCTTACTTTCGTAATTTTTCAAAACCAAGTTTACAAGTTTGAACAATGAGGACCAGAAAGACAGCTCAGCAGGTAAAGGCACTTATCACCACACCTTATAAACTGAATTCACTCCCTAAGACCTACATGGTGGAAGGTGAGAACTGATCCTGAAAGTTGTCCTCTGGCCTCCATATACAAGCCACAGCGCATTTGGACCCACCCACGTACACACACTAAGTGAATGAACATAATAAAGCGACTTATAGTATAAAGGTTATCAGGTTATCTGAAACAGTACTGTTGAATAGTAATATATCGGGGTCACAAATATTATACAACACAAATATAATAGAACAACATTAATAAAAGTCAAAAGAGCCCACTATAGTAGCCCAAGCCTGTAATCCTAACACTTAAGGGGTCAAGATAGGAAGATCCAAAGGTCTTTGCAACATTTTAAGATTCTATTCTATTCCTACAAAAATAAATAAGTAAAATAAAATTAAAAAGTGAATAAATTTTAAGCATCCATTTTTCTTAACCCAATGTATCCAAATATTTGTGTTGCAACATTTAAGTAGAATATTATTAGTCAGATATTTTACAGTCATTTTTCATGTCCAGCCCTAAAAGTTTACAGTATGTTTCATGCTTGGAACATCTCAGTCTCTACAGACTCTTTTAGACTTCAGAGTGGATAAGTGGTTAGAGTATCAAAATATTTCAAGGAAAGCCCGGGTACAATTGTAAAATGATACAGTCCTATCCATAATGCTGCTTATCTGGCTTCCCTCCACTGAGGAAACCTCCTACCTTTCTGCTTTCCCCTTCGGGGCCCACATGAAAATCCATTCTGAGCAGACAGCCCAGCACCAAATCTCCCAAAATGGCACTTACTAGAGCTTGTAACACTACTCCCTCCGAGTTTCAGATTCCTCTCTGCTGCCTCCCTTTTAAGTCAGCATAGAGTTTTTATGAAGTTCAAGGGCAATGACATGTTAAGGCATTGTGCGATGCTCAGTACGGTAAAGACATCATTTAAAACATTCGCTTTAAAAGCTAAAATTCAGCAGTGGTGGCACATGCCTTTAATCCCAGCACTCGGGAGGCAGAGGCAGAGGCAGGCGGATCTCTGTGAGTTCGAGGCCAGCCTGGGCTACCAAGTGAGTTCCAGGAAAGGCACAAAGCTACACAGAGAAACCCTGTCTCGAAAAACCAAAAAAAAAAAAAAAAAAAGTTAATAAAAGCTAAAACTCTCTTGCTTTTTAAGTCATATAGGCCAGGGGAAAGTTGTGCCCCATATTTAAAAACAGATTCTTTTAAGTTTTCCATGTACCAGTTTCCACCTGTCTTTGTTCCCTCTGAAGAGAATGGATGAGGTGTGCAAAGAGAGAGGAAAGGTGAGGCAGACGACTTCCTGAGAGATCCCTGATACTTCTAGCATCATCTCTTTTAACATGGTAAAAACAACTTAAAAAAAATCATATTTTGAGTATCCAATCAGGATTATTTATAGGTAGTTTCATTCTGAAAACCTTGTGTGAAAAACAGATTTAGGACTAAATTGTTTATTTAGTTTATATTTTCTTTTGAAGCCAAGAAGCATGGTGATTTCCTAAAGTTGGAAAAAACTATAGTCAAAGCTAAATATGAAAAATGAAAATCAGTAGAAAGGGAAAAATTCATAAGTAATTGACTGATTTTATAAGGGCTGATAGTTTTTCCTTTCATGGTAGACAAATGTAAATAGTTACATGATACCATTATAGCTCATACTGACTTAGTAAATCACTGCTTTCCCAGTGGAACAAAAATACACAATTATTAGCTTCCCAGAAACTGGATACAATGTTGGCAAATTCGACAAAATATTACTTTGTAAGAGTGTTACTTGATATTTCAAATACAGAAGCAATTGCAAACATTGTCTTTGGCCTTCAGCCCATGGGGCTGGGTATCACCTATGCATCTGGCAAATTCAATGAGAAACAGCAATGGCTGAATATGTGAGTGGGCCCATGGGCCACCTGGGTACCTGGTCAGACACTGGAATGTTGAAATTACTTGCTCTATGGGTCTCTGAGGATTGCTGCAACAAAGCACCACAGACCTTAAAATGACAGAAATGTACTATCTCAGCTCTGCAGCCTTGGAAGCTCGGCACCATAGCTTGAACAGAACTATGTTCTCTCTAAAGTCTGCAGGGCAGACTTTCCTTGCTTCTTCCTGGCTTCTGGAAGCTTGTGGTGACATAACCCCAAGGTGTCTGCCTTGCACCTTGAGTGGCCTTCCCCTCCTGTGTCTGCATCTGCAAATGGCCATTTTCTTAAAAGGACTTTAGTTACATGGGGTGAGAGGCTATTCAATACTCAAGTATTGAAGTATTGAGTATTGCCTCTTCCTGATGAAGTACATCTGTGAGGACCTTATTTCCACACTCATTCTGGGGGTTCAGATTTTATATTTCTGGTAGTAGGCAGAGGAGGACACAATTCAATCCATAATAACTGGTTCCTATGATGTTGGAATAAAACAGTTATGAGCAATGTCATAGAGGTAGTTAGAGAAAGGGATTCTTAATTCTTATCATCCTTGATGAAGCCAGATGAATGTAAATCCTTCCTTCACTGCTGAGCTAGGATACCAGCTCTTACTCTTTATGTCACCATTTTGTTTCTGTCTAACAGAGATAACAGTAGGTCACCTCACAAGACCTATGGCAAGGGAGTGAAATTCCTAAACAATGCCCACCCACATTGGAGCACTACAGAAGTGCTTGCTAGTCCGAGAAATATCTATTTTACTATAAACAAAAAGATCTATTATCTCTGATAAAAAAATTATCTACTTCACCATAAAAACAAAATAAGAGAACACAAAGTTCTCTTATTTTAGAGCCCACACTTAAAGACTAGTTTTAGTGGGCTAGATCACACTCATCTATGATGGGGAGATTACATCACAGTATTCTTTTTTAAAATATGTTTGTTGGGTCGTTGTTTTGGTTTCTTGATCCAAATAGCTCTCTCCTTTCTTATCTGAAACTCTGTTTTTCACAGAGTCAGTGTGTTTTCTGGTTCTTTTTTTTTTTTTTTTTTTTTTTTTTGTGTGTGTGTGTGTGTGTGTGTGTGTGTGTGTGTGTGTGTGTGTGTTTTCCCAGTCTTATTGATATTGTTCTTTTTCTTTTAAAACCCACTCTTGCCATTTAGTTTAAGAAATGCAAACTGACAAACTTGCACAGAGCAGTCTTGCCACACCTACCAGAATACCAGAATTGCCACTTGTCTCATTGCTACAACAAAATACCAGCACACATAGCTTCAGGGAGGAGGCTTTGTTCGGGCTCAAGGTTCCAGGGGACAAGGTCTATCACGGCAGGGAGGGTAAGGCAGCTGGAGCAGGAGGCAGCTGCTGGTCACATGAAATCCCCAGAAAAGGAGCAGAGAGCATGGGATGCTTGTGATGAGCTTGTTTCTCCTCTTCACTCAGTCTGAGACTCATCCGTGGAATGGTACATCCACAGTTAGAGTGGGTCTGCTGCCTACATCAACTGACTCCAGATAGGCCCTCAGAGACATGCCCAGAGGTGTGTTTTCAAGGTATTTCTGGATCCCATCAAGGTGACAATCAATGAAAAAACCCCCATGCCTATCAAAAGCCTTAAAAAAATATATTGACCTGGTCATTTCCTTTACTTTTAAATTTTCTAAGTATATAAATTGAATGCAAGATTCTGCTGTGATGATTTTTAAGTATCACAATCATGTCTATTATAAACTATGAAACACATTTTTACAAAAACTTTTTAAAAATCATGGCAGATTAATGTGATCAAATATGTACTCAAACACCAAAAATTGCATTTGAGGTGATCTTGGACAATAAAACACAAGCATGATTGCCAAGTGATATGAGCACAAAATACTACATCTTACACAGTATTCTACAACCTCACACAGTGATACAAATGCTCTATATATGGTGTCTGGCATGGTAGGGCTAGCCATCTACGGCAACCACCCAACTTGAAATAAGGCCGCCAAAGGAGCTTAGTTTTAAAGCTTGTTTCATTGTTCATCAGTTTCAATGATTATATGTGGCTCACGGCTTCCATAGAGAACAATGAAGGTCTACAGTACCTCTTACTAGTCCTCTGTCCCTTCTTCCTTTTCAAGTCTCTCTACGTCCTTGTCACCCCTCAGAAATCACATTACATGTAATATTCTCCCTCTGCTTTTTATTTCTTACTCACTATGTTCCTTTCTCGGGATATAACCAACCTAATGAGTGACCCCATTCAACACACGACGAGACGTAAGGGGCTGCTGAGTGAGTATTTTGAATACTCCTTATCCAAAATGCCTGGGACCAGAAATCTTGGGAATTTCAGTCATTTTTTCAGATTTTTGGAATATGTACACATACATAATGAAGATATCTTGAGTTAAGACGCAATACAAAATTCAGGATTCACTGAGCTTCTCGTGCTCCTTATTCACATAGCTTAAGGCTAATTTCAGATTATTTCTAGTGTACCTATGTTTCCACAGTGACCTGCCATGTGAGGGAAGCTGTGAAGTTTTCCAATGGTGGCATCACATTGGTGCTTAAGATGTTTTAGGTTCTGAAGTACTTCAGATTTGTGTGTGTGTGTGCGTGTGCGTGTGCGTGTGTGTGTGTGTGTGTGTGTGTGTGTGTGTGTGTGTTATACATATGTGTGTACATGTGTCACACAAAGGCCAGAGGACATCAAGTGTCTTGTTCTGTAACTGGCTTATTCCTTTGAGACTGGGTCTCTCATTGAACCTGGAGCTGAGCTGGTGGCCAGAAATCTTCAAATGACATGCGTGATTTTGCTCCCTACAGCACTGGGGTTCAAAGTATGCATGTGACTACTCCAGGCTTTCTATATGGGTCCAGGGATCAAAATGGGGTTCTTTTTTTTTTTTTGGTTTTTTGAGACAGGGTTTCTCTGTGTAGCTTTGTGCCTTTCCTGGGACTCACTTGGTAGCCCAGGCTGGCCTTGAACTCACAGAGATCCGCCTGGCTCTGCCTCCCGAGTGCTGGGATTAAAGGCGTGCGCCACCACCGCCCGGCCAAAATGGGGTTCTTATACTTGCCAGGCAAGAGCTTTCATGAACTGTGCCATCTCTCCAGCCTCCAAACTTGTATTTTTCAGGTTAGGGATGTTCAACTAGTACTCGTTTATAAGTATTAGGAATTTTACCAAAATTTGAGCTATTATTAAAATTCCATTAGAATTTTAATATATTAACGTGACCGTGAAAGCAGTAAATGAAGCAATTTTTGGCCAGGCTATTGGACACCTTCCATACACACATCTCACAACGTTGAGTATTACTCTGAGGATAAGCCCTTAAGTGAGGACAGCAAAGGACTGTAGACTGCAGCGTGGGCTGAGTTTCTTAACCACTTCCAATACTTCTAGTGGTGATTCTTGAGGAATGTTGATAGGAGGATGTCATCTATCTATACACACTTTTTGACTTCTGTCTCCCAACTTGAATATCTTTATTCCCTTTCCTATATAATTTCTCCATGTAAAATTTGTAAATTCTAGCCAATGGTAGGAATAGAGCTTTTATCCTGTTCAAGATTTTTAATGAGAAAAGTTTCAAGTCTTTCACTACTGAGGGTACGACACACAAATTTGCCAAAAGGCTGCAATGTGGTCATCTTTACAAGATGCTCCCTTGCTAGCTGCTCATTTTTGAAAACTAAATGCTAGTTATTATGCTGAGAAAGTTCTCTCATAATCATATTTTTCCTGAGAGATTTTTATAATAAAAGAGTGTTGGACCAGGTCAAGCTGAATTACTTCCAGGTCATTAGCAGCTGCTAACAGCAACTAGCATTGAGCTTTACACAGTCAATAGTTTAATAAGTGTTTGCTGAGTTAAACTTACCTGAAAACAACAAACCCTAAAAACCTAGAATCGCATATCAAGACACATTCTTTGAATAAATTACCCCTAGATATTTATTTTTGAAAGGATTGGCTTCCCCTCCCCACCTTCCACACAAGCCATATAATTCATAAAATAATATAAATAATCAGTTACATTAAATAAAATTTAAATTTGGAAAAGACCAACTCTGACACCTGGCACCTTTAGTAAATGTAGTTGTCTAAGAACATTCCTGAGCTTTAACAGGCTTCATCAAAGGGAAGACTGAGAACACAAAACCTCTGTCTGAGACCTTCTATACAGGAGATCTGTTACCTCGGCCGCCCAGGCCAAATATAAAAGGTTCCTCGACAGCTTGATACTGAATTTGAATATCACAGAGTTTCCTCTAATTAGGTCATTTGATATATATTTTTAAAGTCTATCAACAGAAGAGTAACATTCTGCAAAGGGGCTCTGTGGCTTCCACCAGAGGTCTATATTTTCCCTCCTGGGTACATCTGTGGTATTTCTTGCCAGGTCTGATGGCCCCAGGTATGTTATTTTCCTTTCAGGCATCTTAATTGGACTTTGCTGATGAAAAAAAAAAAAAGTCCACAAGGAACATGCAGTACAAAATAATATTTGTCTCTGATGTGGTAGAAATAGAAAATTACACAAACAATTTGGGAATTATAGGTTCATCACCGCTGGGGTGAAGAGTTATAGACCATTTCTCACCCTCAATTATCTACTGGTTCCCAGTTGCGCACGAGCCAAATACTTGGTTTCTGTGCATGTTTCTCTGACTTGCACTGCCTAAGACTGAACACTCAAGAATGCCAGCCGGGAACAACACTGGCCAGGTTTGTGGTGAATACCTTTGAGGGCAATAATATATGTTTACATGTAACTCATAATTAATCACTAAACTTCCTTTTGGAAAATAAAAACACATTTCAGGGTATATTTTACTGTCTGGGGGGCAAGAAATGACAGGAAAAGAAGAGAAGAGAAGCAAGCAAACGTGGAGGGGGGAATGATTGAAAACATTTGACTTGGCTTGAAATAAAAGTACATATTTCACACATATTTTTAAAACAACCCCAGAAGACAGCCTGACTTCGAACACACTGAACAGGAAGGTATTTACTGTTGGAATGCTTGCTGAGCCCTTCCAAAATACACATTCTTAATACCCCCAGGCTATCAAAAAAGAGTTGGGGTGAAAATATTTAATTTGTATGTGCAATCCTTCTTCCTGTTTTAACCCCGCTGCTCCCCCCACACACACATACACACTGCCAACTGTGTTTTTCAAACGTTGTGAAAAATGATAGGAAATGGTTTCATCCCCCGGCCCCCCTGTGTTGACCCAGCTGTACATTTTACCTCAATTTATAGCTCACCTGGCTTGAAGACCAAAGAGGGAGAAAAAAGGTAAAGATGGCTGTTAAACACTCGTGGTTGCTGTGGCTCAAAAAGAATCTGGGTGGAGGAAAACTGGCCGTGGTATGTATATCAAGGGCACGAGGGTGTGGAGCAGGGTTTGCCTTGGCCCTCAAAACGTGTGCATTCAGTAGCAAGCTTTCAAACCAGGTACAGGGGTGGGCTAGAAAGGCAAAGGAAAGAATTTTCTCAGCATCAGATGAGTGACTGAAAATACCTGAATCTTATAAAATTTCCAAATAACAGTACTAGTTCTTTCAAGAGAAACTTTAAAAGTATTATAAGGATGGGGGGAGAGTTAAATGAATTAAGATTCTAATCCAAGCAAAAGTTCTCCCCCCAAACTTTAACTATATTAGAGTGCTTCATAACATGGTTTGACATGGAAGATATATCTTCCAAATGAATTGAGTTCCAGGTGGGTGCGCTTTCCATAGCATATCTGCTTCCTTGTTGTTATATTTTAATTTCTTAAGAGTCAATGAGCAATAAAATATTTGAAAGAGAATTTGACGCCAAGTGGAAATCCAACAAGTTGGAAGTTCAGATTTCAAAACTTTTGAATCCAATCTAATTTTGCCAGAAAGTTGACCACACCCTCTGGAAATCCATCTCAAGAAAGGCTTTGTAACTGAGTGGTTTGTTTTAAATACTTAAGGAGAAAATCTGTAAATACCTCAACTCCAATAAGTATTTCAACATTTTGCCTCTGGCTACAAAGCTGTATTTCAAGTTTCCTTCCACATCAGAACAACATCCTGAGCACAACACTATCCTTGGACATTCTCTCTGCCAACAAGGGCTTTACGGTCCTTTAATGTCTGGGAAACTAGTCTGCATTAAACTTAAAGCAAGGTGATATGCCACTTGGACCTTGCTGTGCAAACATCGATGTGCTTAGGAATATGGCGCCTGTGTCTTTTGTTAAACTAGCTCTCAGAGATTATGAGTGAGAAATGTGCTAACATCAACTTTTACATGTCAATCTGTGAAGTCTTCAAACACTGCATGGACACAGATGGACACCATGTTGATCCTGGGCCATCTTGCAAGAGTCCACATTAATTTTTATCCTTGTAACACATTCTCACTAGGGATTCTTTTAAGAGAGATCATGAGAAAGTAGATTGCTGATATGTTTTAAGATTAAGTTGAGTAAATCATCAGTTCTGCAGTACATTCCAAACTTCACACTGGCTGCCTGCAGTCACCATTAAGACTGTTGTCTTGCCTGGTTCTTACCCTCTATGTGATGAATCTGCTGTTATGATCAAGCATCCAAGTCTAATGATATGCTGGTACCATGTCCTTTTACTTCCCTGCCTTCAAAACCATGAACAAAACAAATGATTTATTCTATAAACCAAAAAGAAACTATTGGTACAAAATCTCCAGGAACAATTCTCTGCCTAGGTTTACATCTCTTGATACTATACACCATTGCAATATTGGATCCAGCCACCTGTGAGTTATGTCAACCAGTGTGCTTAGAGTGAACTAAATCTCAGTGTGGAAACTTAGTCTTTTCCAATTTCAATGATACAGTTGCCACAGTTTTGGTCAACTTTAAGGTAGTAAGTCGAACATTGACAGAATATTAAACAAGGTGCATATATCAACCTAACCTACTACAGTCCCAACAGCATGTCAAAAGGGGGACATTCCAGAATTTCAAGAGGGGCTATCCCTCCATCTCAAGTGTACCTGCACTCTTGAAGACTTATGTTCTAGGTTGAATGAGGATCAAGCCAAAAAAGCCTGAGGTGTGGTGATATTGCGTCCCCCATTATATTGTGCACCCTAATAAACTTATCTGGGGTCAGAGAACAGAACAGCCACTAGATAGAGAGGCCAGAAAATGGTGGCACACACGCCTTTAATCCTAGCATTCTGGAGGCAGAGATCCATCCAGATCTCGGTGAGTTCAAAACCACACTGGAAACAGCCAGGCATGGTGACACATGCCTTTAAGCCCAGGAAGTAATGGCAGGAAGCAGAAAGACATACAAGGCGTGAGGACCAGGAACTAGAGCCTGGTTAAGCTTTTAGGCTTTTAGCAGCAGTTCAGCTGAGATTCATTCGGATGAGGACTCAGAGGCTTCCAGTCTGAGGAAACAGGATCAGCTGAGGAATTGGCGAGGTGAGGTTAGCCGTGGCTGCTGTGCTTCTCCGATCTTTCAGCGTTCACCCCCAATACCTGTCTCTGGGTTTGTTTTAATTAATAAGACCTTTTAAAATTCTTGCTACACTGAGGCTTGAAGGCTGGGATCAACTATGGGCAAGTACCTACACCTTGGATACTGAGCTTTCTTCTCTTTCTCTTCCTCTTCCTCCTTCTGCATCTCCTTAACCCGGATTTCACACAGCAAAGTGTGTATCTCCCTAGGGTGCTCCATAGGCACTGCTGTCCTCTTCGCTTCCACTGTTCCCTTCTCCCCTCCAGGTCTTCTTTCTCTCAGCCCCACCTCTTTCCAGTAATGACGCAAACTACACCTGACTCAGACTTTGGCTGCCACAGAAAGCATCCCCAGTTCAGTCCTCCACTCTTCTCCTCTGCCAACCCCCTCTCACCCGAGATTACCACTCACTAATGCAGGCTGGGCATTATTGCTTTTCTCCATGAATTTTTTGAGGTACAGTCTCTTTGCTGAGGTAGAAAGATCTGTAGCTTGCCCTGTCCCCATGCCTTCCTTCTTCTTAGCTGAGTCCCTTTAGGCTCCTCCCCTTTGCCATATTGCAGTGTAGGCCGGTAGGAAATAATAGTCTCTCTACCTCAAACATTCACTTCTGGTATTTTTAAATATAAAGGTCACTTTAAAGCCAAGAAAGTATTCAAGCCCTTCTATTGGGTAACTAAAGCTACCCTACTGGGAGAATCGCTGATGTGATTTGTATTTTTTGGATCCCAGCCTCTTGCACATCTGAAAATTACTCTGTGCATGGCTGGATTAGATGGCCTGTGTGATGACTAGCTCGTTGCCAGTACATATAAGAACAGAGTATGTGTTAGCTATGGTTATTGTTGAGATGTTGGTCTTGCTCCAGTTAGCTCATAACCACTGAATGATCTTGACCCTTACAACAGAGCCATGGGAGCGGTCACTTTAAAACCCGTATTTGATCAGGCTGGAGATACAAACTGACTTAAGCTTTATACTGTTTTCCCACCAATAAGAATAAAATACCAATTTGTTACCTAAGACTTCAAAGGCCTGTATGAGCTAACTCCTATACAACTTGCTAGCTCTCTGGGTCCTCAGATGTTCTAGACTCTAGAAGACTTCTTGTTCTCTTCCACCAGCAAGTGACTAACTTTTTCCCAGTCATTACTCATGATTTTAGATAAATCGGCTTCAAAGAGTCCTTCTGTATTCACCAAGTTTAAACAGCCATCTAGGCACTTTGTGTTAATTTATTTTTCCACATAGCAATTGTATGATTATTAGATATTTACATTTATATATTTTATGTTAGCATTTAAATTTGATTTAATTTTAATACAAATAATAAAATAAATAATATTATTTTAAATACTAAAAACAATATATGTGATATAATAATAAGTATATGATCTTTTTTATTTTAATTTTACTGGGGCTTGCAGTTAAGAGATTGAAAGATCTCAAAAGAGACTTTGAACTTTAGATTTTTAAATAAGTTTGAAACTGTTACAGACTATGGGGATTTTTCCAGTTGTATTGAATGCATTTTTGCGTTATGCTATGGCTACAAGTCTTTGGGGGCCAGGGAGCAGAATGTGGTGGTTTGTGGAAGAATGTGGTAGAATGTGGAAGAAAATGATCCCGAAAGGAAGTGGCACTAATGGGAGGTGTGGACTTGTTGGAATAGGTACAGCCTTGTTGGAGGAAGTGTGTCACTGTGGAGATGGGCTTTGAGGTCTCATATATACTCAAGCCATGTCCAGGGAGACAGCTCACTTTCTGTAGATGTAGAACTCTCAGCTCCTCTCCAGCACCATGTCTGCCTGCATGTAGTCATGTCCCACCATGAAGATAATGGACTAAATCTCTAAAACTATAAGCCACCCAATTAAATGTTTTCCTTTATAAGAGTTGCTGTGGTCATGGTGTCTCTTCACAGCAATAGAAACCCTAAGACAGTATATTATATAGTAGCTATATTAACTCTATAAATAAAACATAAATATATAAATAATATAAATAACATTATTTTAAATAGTAAAAAATAAATATTATAAAAATAGTAAATTAACATAATTTTATTTATTGATATAATTTATTTTATTTGATAATATATTTTAGATAACTTGTTTTATTTATTTATATATCTTTCATATATTTATATTTCATATATGCATTTTTATATATGCCCTCACCACAGCATAAGCATCTCTCCTATCTTTTCCAGCATTGGATGCTTGTAGCACCTGATTTGTAAGACATTTACTTTAGTCTCCATAGAAGCAAAGCAATGATGTATGTGTTGTTGTTATTCCTTGCAATATATCTTTCAACTCTATCCTATCTATAGCACACTACATTAAATGGTATTTCCTCTGAAATCTAACAAATCATTATCCCCACCCAACAATTTGAAAACCATAAGAATAGTTTCTACATTGCAAATTCTGCCAGGCAGTTCCTGTGGCCAATTACTATTTTCTCAGCATAATAGATAGCCACAAGATCTACCTTCTGGGGCTCCAATCTTGACACCGTCAGGATTCACAAATTGAGTACCTCATAATAAAAATGATAAGGCATTTACCATAAAACCCACTGGCTGAAGTCTGGAATTTTAGCATCTTAAGTATCCTTATTACAGCATATGGACTGATTCACCTCTAGTTATGGCAGTCAATGAATGGGGAATGAAGAAGAACAAGAATTATTTTATATTAATGGGTTCTCTGAGTTACAGTGATAAGACATCTCACTCAACCTAGTAGAATTGAAATCAAAGTCACGGAAGCTCTTGGTTGAGCCACATTAAATGTCTAGTCAGTTGCTGGGGAGATGATCATTTAATAAAGTGCCTGCTACGCAAGAAAGAGGACCCAAGTTTGGATGCCCAGCAGCTACAGAAAAGCCTGGCACAGGCTTCTTCAAATAACCTTATCTGGGGCTGGGCATAGGCAGGTCCTTGAAGCTTCTTGACCGGCCAGCCTAACCAAATAAAGGAGCTACAAATTCAGTGAGAAACCACGTCTTGAGAAATAGAGTGGAGGGGGCTGGACAGATGATGATGGCTCAGCAGTTAAGAGCACTGACCGCTCTTCCAGAGGACCCAGGTTCAATTCCCAGCACCTACATGGCAGCTCACAACTCTCTTTAACTCCCGTTCCAGGATATCCAACACACTTACACAGAGTATAGACAGGCAAAACACCAGTGTATGTTAAATGAATGAGTGAATAAATGAATGAATGAATGAAATAGAGTGGAGAACAGTCGAAGAGGATGCCCTATGTTGACCTCTGGGCCTCTACCTGTTCATGCACACACATGCATGGTGCACATACCCACATAAAAAAACACATATAACACCCCCCACACATACACACAAATACACACACATATAAAAAATGTCTAGTCATTCTACTGAATTGCTTTTGCTGAAACTACTTTGGGTAGAAAGCGAGTTCCTCTCTAGCACCCATTGTATAATTGGCAAAAAGAAAAAAAAATGAGAACAAATAATATCATAAAATGTGTTTCATAATAAATGTGAATTCCCCAACTGGTTTGACTACTACAGACATCAAGCGACTGCCAACGAGTGACAAGAGAGACTAAGAATTTGGCAAGAGCAACCAATCCATGTGGACTGGCAAGAGAGACGCTTAATGGAAATGAGAGGAAGAGGGGGGGAAAAGTCGCAAACAGAAAGAGAACATTGAGAGGCAGTCCTTGGGTGCTGTTTCGTGGACTGTGTCTTTCCCCAAGTCATGGGACCAACTGTAGCTTTAGTTATGATGTTTCACTTATCGACCTTGGTGGGGGGGAGCAGAAGTCTGTCCGTGCCCCAGTGTTAGTCAGAGGACAACTTGTAGGAGTTGCCTGATTCTTTCCATCATGTGGGTCCTGGGGATCAAACTCAGATCATCAGGTCTGGTAGCAGGTGTCTCTACCCACTGGACCATCTTGCTGGCCCACAGTTATACTTCCTGTTTGTAGTTTCTGTATGTGTGGATGCTATGTTTGGAATTGAAGTGTCTGAAAGGTGGCACAACCTTTTAAGAGATGGGTTAAGGAGGAAGGAAGTGAGGCCAGTGGAGCCAGTCCTGTGACAGGTATATTCTGACGCCCTCACCTCCTTCTCTTTCTCTTGTTTTCACTGCCTACTTCTTAGCTGCCGTGAGGTGAGCAGCTCTGTTCCATCGCATGTACGCACCATGATGTTCAGCTCCACCACAGCTCCAAAACAACAGAACCAACTGACCACAGGCTAAGTGTTGATGTTCTGGGGGGATGTAGTCACAGCCCAGAACTCTAACAGCACAATAACTGGAGTCGTCTGACAAATTCCTAGAGGGCTGAGTACAACCCATCCCATACACGTTTGACTCTTAACCAGATACTTCATTCTCAAAGACCAAAACAGAGAGGGCACCTTATGAAAGGATGGAAAGGGACCGTGTGAGTCAAATAAGATGCATTCTGCACTTTAAGGCGTTTACGCAGTGAAATAAAAGAGGTCACAATCCTTAGAAGCAGACATCTTTAAATGGCTTTGGCCACTGTGAGACACAGAGATAATGAAAAGCAGGGAACAGCCTTGTATGCTCATTCCAGCATTGAGAGTCCTGGCTAAAAGGATGTCAAAGTTGATACTCCTCTTCTTCCACAAGCTACGGCACATGAGCGGTATCCCTTAGAGTACAAACAGCCACGTTCACGTGCCCAGGGACCCCGCTACGCATCTCAAGGCTCGAGAAGCATCACATGAAGTGGCATTGCCACGGGAAATGGAACTTTGAAGTTTCTGCTTGTGATCTATCAGGAGAAAAGAATGGCAATGGGATTCTAAGTCTTCTCCCTACAAGAGACTACGATCTATTACAAAAACCAAACTACGATATCTCACGAAGCTTGTCCAGAATAACCCCTGTTTCTGCTCCTGTCCTAAGAGCCAGAATCAAAACACAGAGCCAGACACAAAGGAAGGATACTGAGGGTGAAAATTTGATTTCCTGAGTGTGCAGGAGGGCCGAGCAGAAGAAAGGGGGGTTAGAAAAGGTCTGAGAAGTTCTCCGCCTTGATTTCTGACACAAAAAGAATCACTCTGAGTTGTTCAAAGAAACACGGGAATGTAAAATTACAAAAGCAAAGTGGTGGATGTGGGAGGAAAATAAATACTTCAGAAACAGTGTGATACGTACTTCCAAAATAAAAGGCCATTTTAATCACTTAGCATATTATTGAGAAGAGTCCCTTATACATAAGGAAAAGCAAGTGCCTTAGTTTGCTTTCTACTGCTGTGATAAAGGCAATGACCAAAAGTCAGTGGGATTGAAAGTGTTTATTTCAGCTTGGTCTTCCACATCACAGTCCATCACTGAGGGAAGTCATGGCATGAACTCAAGGAGGAACATGGAGTCGGGAGCTGAAGCAGGAATGCTGCTTATTGGCTTGCTCTTTCTTGCTCACTTTGCTTCATTTCGTTTGGTTGGTTGGCTGGGTGTTTTCTGTGTGAGTGCTTTGGGGAGGGGCTTATTTGCTTGTTTGTGAGGTAGTTTTTTTGTTTGTTTGTTTGTTTAAGAAAGGGCCTCATTATGTAGCCTTGGCTGGTGTGGAACTTGCTATGTAGAGCAGGCTGGCCTCAAATCACAGACATTCACATTTCTCTGCCTCCCAAGTACTGAGATTAGAGGCATGCGTCCCACGCCCGCAGCCTGCTCCCTGAGCATTTTTATACACCTCAAGGTCACCTTCCCAAGGATGGCACTGCTCATATCGCACTGGGCCCTTCCACATCAATCATCAATCAGGAAAATGTCTCTCGGGTTTACCGACAGGCCACCCTGATGGGGTACTTTCTCAGCTATGGTCCCTTCTTCGCAGATGACTCCCGTTTGCATCAAGTTGACACAAAAGAAGCACAAAGTCTTAGTTAATAAATATTTCTATGGCAATGGTTACCCACCTGGATGTGGTAGCACATGACTGTGATGCCAGCACCTGGGAGGCAGAGGTAGGAGAATCATGAGTTTGAAGACAGTTTGGATTATATAGTGAGACTCTATCCTCAAAACACCTAGGAGGAAAAGAAAGGTCATACAATATTAGACTTTCTCTCAAGTCACAATCAGTGCATACTTCAGATGAACTAGAGCTTGATAAAAAGACCAGAAGAAAACAGGGTGAGGAGACTGGAATCATTTGATTTTCTATACATAAAAGCTATATAAGACAGCCAGAGGAAAAGACCAGCAAATATAGATTTAATAAGCAAATACATGGACCACAAAAAGCACCCCTCTAATTTTTTTTTTCAAGACAGGGTTTCTCTGTGTTGTTTTGGTGCCTGTCCTGGGTCTCACTCTGTTTTAATTTAAGGAAAATAACTGCCCAAAATATGACAAATCACAAGTTGACATCCCGATATGCCAAGAATTTCTACAAAGGAAAAGAAATCAATGGACAATTTACCAAGGGAAGAAACATATAAAATATATTTGAAAATAATTTCTAAAATAGTATTCCAAGAAATGCAAACTGAAGTTAAGATTTATTGTGGTTTTGTTATAAAATGTTTTAAGTAATTATTCCAAGGGCTATGAATAGCACTGTGAAGTAGGTGAGTCCATAGACTGAAACTGGAAAGGAAAATCTTCCACTCTCTCCCAATGTCATTTAGTTACATACTAAATTCCTTGAACTCTGTAGTTCCACTTCTAAGGAAGTCTTCCTAAGGAAGACTGGCAGATAAAAAATTCACGGGGCTGAGGGTGCTACTAAGTAGCTGAGGATGTAACCAGCTAGCTTAAGATGTGCAAAATGTAGAGTTCAGTCTCCTGTACTGGTGGATATGAGCAGCTTTAAGTTTTATTGACAAAAATGAAAAATAGCCTACTAATATATGAATCATGCATAATGCTAATAATGTCCAGTGATTACTTTGCAAAAGGCAGTGTTCTAAAGGTATTAATCAATGGACGTCAACACATTTCATCTGTACAACAATCCTATCAATTGACTTTCAATCTCAGTTTAGCAGTGAGGTACAGACAGATTGGGTAAAAACAAAAAGCCAAGCAAAAGCATTCACACTGACTAGCCACAGAGCCCAATTTAAACTCTGGCAGTCTGAATCTGTGCCCTTGGTCTGTGTTTTGGTCTGATGTTTCTAACAAGAAGAATACAGATGAATAGGGGAAAAAATCAGTAGGAAATAATGTAAAGGGCAAAATGATCACCCTTGTCTAGTAGAATGCTAAGGTTTCATTTTCTTTTTCATACTTCCATGAACTTTATGACGTTCTAAAGATGTCACTTTTACAATCAGAAAAGAATAGTGTACCCTCACTTTTAAAGGACAATTAAAATATCAGTAAAATATTTTGTAGCTCTATGTGACAAAGTGTAACCTAGGTTGGAAATTCCAGATGTGTTCTAATGACTAGAATCATCTACACCCCATGCCTTGATACACTTTGCTACACCCTGGTTTCCTAATTGCTCTCCTAAATACTTCGGGTTGACACCTCCCACACCGATAACAGCGTGAAGGTTGAGGACTTAGACACCTAACATGACTATAGTAGTCCTTCCTTGTTCAGGTACCTGAAGCAATGCCTTTGACATGATGTCCGGAGCACAGCGGAGGACAGCCTTCCAGAGCACCACATCACATGGCCACAACTAAAGCCTCTGAGTCTTAGACCTTCCCTTCCCATCTATTGAGGGAAAGATTTATGAGGAGAAAATTAGACTTTTCTTCCTTTTAAGCTTTATTCTTGGCAAAGGTATTAAAACATTCCTATCTATAGCCAATGCTGTGTTTCTTTCAACTAGAACCCATTACAGTGTCAAGGAAGTAAACTGGCCCTTCAATTTCTTCCATGAAATTTAGATATAGTTTGGGCTTTGAACCCAGTTGGAAAATGTTGTTGCGTCGACGTGCTTTTCTTTGAAGTCTGAAACCATTAAAGACAGATGAAACATCTGTATTTGTACACACAAACCACCTCCGCTTACATAAAAACTGAGCGCATTTTTACATACATTATCCCACTCTGTCCTCCAAACATCCCTTGGCAGTAATAAAGATGCAAGCCCTGAGGCCATGGGGAAAATTTCAAAACAAAGTTAATTATGACTTACTTATAAACAAAAAGGGCCTGAAGTATTAAAGCTGCTCACATACCACAGAGTTTCAAAGGCTAAAGGCTTGACCACGAGGAATAAAGAGCAATGCACAAGTAAGTGAATGCAGGAATTATGGTTAGGATGGATTGCTATTTGGGGTCTGGCTGAAAGGTCTGTGTAAGGCATTGGCGATGCTCAGATGGTCCTCTCAGCCTGCCAGGGGAGAGTTCACATGCCCTGGAACCAAACTACTGCTTCTTTTTCTAGTGTCTCTGTGTCTCTGTCCTTGTCAAGGCTCACATCCCCTGAAAACAACATTCTAGCTAGGTGTGGTGGCTCATGCCTGTAATCCCAGCACTTAGGCTGAGGCAGGAGGATTGCTTGCATTATGGCATGAATTCCAGGCCAGTCCCTTCTATAGAATCCGACTTTATCTCAATAAAACATAAAACAAGCAATACCATAACAAAGATGCAAGAAAACCAATCTCTTCCTCTGAAACCTTGGATAAGAGTTTTAAAATCCACCGATCCGGTAAGGAGTGGGGTCTTCGGAGACTTCAGGTGACTTTACCACCTAGGTACATCACCTCAGCCAATCGTGGCCTCTAGACCAAAATAAGAATATTAATTTTAACTTCACACTGCATTTTGAATACAAAAAAAAATGGCTTAAAGTTTCTCTCTGACGTGCCTCAACAGAAAACAATCAGGGAAGCAGATCAAAGTGAGAAAGATAACAGAACACTCATCTTACTGGGAATATCGAGGACAGGGAGCCTGTCCTCTGTTCTCCGTAGTGTTTCTGTTCGGTGGACTATCACCCTGAAGGTTTCCACAGCCTCATCTCTCACTCCTTTCCCAAATCAAGCTACTACTGACACAATTCCAGGAACGCACCCTGCCAGCTTTTGCTGACAGCTGTGAGCGGGCACTTCCTTCCCCCTCAATCATCACCAACCAACCCACTGAGTCACAGGAGTCCCTCCCACCAACCACTGCCTCTCTGAGCTCCTACTATGTGCTGGCAGTATTCTAAATGCTTACCATATGTCACCTTAGGAGAGCCTAAAAACCTTTCTGTCGTTTTCTTTTATTACCGCTATTCCAGTCATAAAAAAAAAAAATTGAAAAGGACAATTTTCTCCAATATCCACTTCACATTAATTTCAGGTGCTGTTTTGTTTTGTTCTAGATCATAGTCATAACTGGTTTTTTTTTTTTTAGTATACCAGTTTCTTTCACTGTTACACTATGACCTGAAATGTCCTTGAAAAGGCAAAAATAGTCTTTCAGAATAGATAATGAAGATCAGGCAGGCAATACTTGAGGAGGAGATGAAATAAATATTCAAATAAAATGCTGACCTGGCCTCCCAAGTTATAGAAATTGGAACAAAGTGTCCTGAAGCATATCCTTTGGGTCATCAACCAACCTAGGAGTGGGTCTATCCAGAATCCTTGGGAAAAGCCCAGCTGATTCAAGTTGGTTTCCTTGACCTGATCTTAAAGAGTTTAATGAAAGGGAACGCCAGGAAGAAAATTAATAAAATCCTAATAATTTGACAAGTGCGTTGAGTTTAATATTAACATTGAAAATCCTTCTTAAACGTTGTTTTTTATTGTTTTTACTATTTTTTAGTATATTATTGTGTGTGCATTGGTGTGAGTATGAGCATCTGAGTGCAGGTGTCTGGGGAGGCCAAAGGTGTCAGCGCCCTGGCAGCTGGGGTTACAGGAAGCTGTGAACTACCTGCCGAAGGTGTTAGGATCCCAAGCTGGGTCCTCTGGAAGACCACAAGTGCTCTTAACCGCTGAACCATCATCCCAGCTCCTTCAGTGTGGACTTCTTACCAATAAATTTGCACAATTTTGACTATTATTTTTAAAATTTATTTTAGGAAAGTGTTTACTATAGGAACTTGGATAAAGAAAACATGGCGCATATACACAGTAAAGATGTATACAACCATAAAAAGAATGGATTATGTGGTTGGAAATAGATGCACATAGAGTTCATATATTAAGCAAAATGAGTCAGACTCAAGAAGACAAATATTTCATGGTTTCTCTCATTTGTGGGCACTGGATAAGACATAGATATGTAAGACCATTTATGTCAATTACATGGAAGTAAAAGGGGGAGTCTGGGGGACGTAGGAAACTAATGAGAGTTGGGGAGGATGGGGCAGAAATGGAGGGAGGGTATGGAAGATAAATATGGGCAAGCTACATGATACACTTGAAAAAATCCTTTATAAAACTACACTGTAGAATGAATAGACCCCCAACAAAAGTCTTAGTTAAAAGGAAGTACAATTTCTTAAGAAATTCCCAAACAATTGGGCTAACCAGCATTAATTATTTTATTAATTAATTATTATTTTACTAATTAATTTATTATGAAAATGTTTATATCAATTATATCTAAAGCAGAAGTTGGAATAATGGTAATTGGTGTTTTCTTAGCACTAATGATTAACTGCTATTACTCTGCGTAAAATAATAGTTCTTAACCATTCAGAGAGCACAGCACTTTGTGAATTTTGCTGTTCCCGGACGAGCTGGGCCTAGTTCCCATTTGCCAAGGTCACCCACCCCTCAAGGCTACGCCAGATGACTGCAGCAGGGGAGAGACACCTATGGATCCACGTACAGTCATACTTTTCACACTCAGATGATGTCCTAGATGCTTTCCTTTCTGTCTCAACCCATTCCTTTTCCCAAATTCTCACCTCTAGGGAACACCTCAATGCTTTCAGCTTCATCTCACCCCCATCCTCTCTCCAAAGGAAATGTGCCAAGCCAATGGCTTCCTGACCTCTAACCAACAAAAAGAAAGCAACAACAACAACAACACGGAGAAGCTGACTCCAGAAGCATTTCTAAGCCTTTAGACTTTACCCTGATCTCGAGAAAGAGCAATGCAAAGGAAGAAACCAAAATTGTCACAACAGGCTGGGAAGTGAGGCTGAGGAACTGTGTGATGAGCACATTGTGACAAATGCCCCACCCACTGTCCTCCACATGATGGGAAAGTTTGTGCAGCCCCCACTGGAGAAGGCCAGCGGAGAGCACAGGACACTGGAAGTGTCCCTTAGGACCAGGTGGAGGACACCAAGTGCAAGCTCTGTCTTCACCCAGTGTCAGTGACACCGTCATTTGTTCTCAAGCCAGGTTCCATTCCATTCTTGACTTGCCTGATAAGTCAAGTGTGACCCTGGAAAAGTTAATTAATCTCATGACTGTTCCTGTACGAGATGCGTGGGGCATGGTACTGTCTTTGTTCAGTGGTTGTAAAGGAACAAATGAACAACGCCACAAAGCACTTAGAACCATGCCCCGCAACCGTGATGGAAAGCATGCAACAAATAGTATTACTGAATTTCTACACAACTTCCAAATTTCCAAACATCCCGATATCCCACAATCTGCACATAAGAGTGGGAACGCCTGTAAAGTCCCTGTGAATAGAAACTTTGGGAACATGTCTTGAATAGAAATGGCTGTTTTTCTATTCACAGCTAGAAAATAGTGGAAAAAAATAATTTAAGATCTAGAATTTGGGGCACACGACACATATGTGGACCAGAGGGTGGATTCATTTCCAATTAATGCATATTAATTCTTTGTGGATATCTTACGAAAAAGACAGCAGATTCTTTTCCTGGGTCTCTTTTTTTTTTCTTTTTTTAAAATTTATTTTATAATTTAATTTAATTTTACATATCAGCCACAGATCCCCTTGCTCTCCCCCCTCCTCCCCCGCCTTACCCCCAGCCCACCCCCCATTCCCACCTCCTCCAGGGCAAAGACTCCCCTGAGGATTGAGTTCAACCTGGTAGATTCAGTCCAGGCAGGTCCAGTCCCCTCCTCCCAGGCTGAGCCAAGTGTCCCTGTATAAGCCCCAGGTTCCAAACAGCCAGCTCATGCACTGAGGACAGGACCCAGTCCCACTTCCTGGATGCCTCCCAAACAGATCAAGCTAATCAACTGTCTCACTTATCCAGAGGGCCTGATCCAGTTGGGGGCTCCTCAGCTATTGGTTCATAGTTCATGTGTTTTCATTCATTTGGCTATTTGTCCCTGTGCTTTTTCCAATCTTGGTCTCAACAATTCTCGCTCATACAAACCTTTCTCTTTCTCGCCAATTGGACTCCTGGAGCTCCACCTGGGGCCTGGCCATGGATCTCTGCATCCAGTTCCCTCAGTCATTGGATGCGGTTTCTAGCACGACAATTAGGGTGTTTGGCCATCCTATCACCAGAGTAAGTCAGTTCGGGCTGTCTCTCAAACTTACCAGCATAAAGGCAGACTAGTTGGTAAGTGAATGACTCTCAGAAGGTTCCTTGAACCTTATTATCCCATTGGGGTATGGTTATTACAGTTACAATTAATCAGTTTCTTAGGAAGATGTCTTCATAGATCTCCTGTCTGAGACTTCAGGAATGACACCCTGACTTTAAATCTCACCACCCTCTGCCTAATAGGATGTGTTTTTCAGGGAAAAGAGGAATGGTTAGCATTTCCATCCAAGAAATGATAGTTCCCAGGGCTGGTTGTGGCTAACATTCTGTCCTATAGAGGCCTGGGCCAGGCCAGGATACTATCACTCGAAGGCAGCCAGACCACTGCATGTTGTTAGCGGAGGTGCAGGCAAGTATCACTTACACAGCAGTAGTTTTTGTAAGTGCTAATGGACCCTTTCTTCCAGCTGGTGTGTCCAAAGGAGGGAATCTGTGCTCATCTCTTTGAAAGGAGTAGTGAAACAAGGACTCCAGTGGGTTTCTGGGGAGCTGCAGGGATCCCTCAGTTGACCTTCTACCATGCTAGATCAGGGAACACCACAGGCAGTTCTTTGTATCCTTGTTATTCATTCTATCAGTCACTTGGTCTGAGGTGATTATAGAGAATGAACTTGAGAAGTCGGGGTTCGAACTCCAGACCCTCTTGGTTGTCCTACTTCACTTAGCTTTTTGTGTTAAGAACGCACTGGACATTTCAGTCCCACCTAAATGTGTTCATTTAGGTTCAGAAGACAACTCAATGACCTTTGAACAAAACCTGAAGGAAATCCGCAAAACAATAGCTAAGAAGAGCGAGCTAGCAGGAGCTTCTCGCCTCCCAGATCTTCCTATGATGGCGAGGAGTTCATTTTCTCCACTAACTCCAAATTTAAACACAGGACAATTCAGTTTTCGGAAGCTATTTTCTTCGTTTAATTTGAGAGCATTTCTAAATTTTCAAGCTGCATTCTGCAACCATGAAAAAAAAGCCTCCCTCCGTTAGGGCAGGCAGTAAGCGGCAAGAACAGGCCAAATTCTGCAAAAGGCATAATATCCTTCTATATTAGCTACCAGGCTCACGGTCCAACTGTAGCTGGCTGCAAAAGCCAGAAGCTGTCACCTGAGCTTTTTCTGTACTTGGAGAGGAGCCAATGAGAAAACCTCTGCCAGCATCAGCAACGCCTCCTGGGAACCACAGTGGCGTGCCAGTGATAGCATTAGGGGATATAACACAGAAAAAGGGAGAAGAAAGAAGAAATAATGACAGTCCCTAGACCTCCACAAATTCCAAGACACTCACTGAAACTGCCTTTTGAGCACAGATCCTGTCCCTTTGGACGTACTTTGGACCTTTAGTCACATACATCCCTGAAATGAGACCACAAAGGGAGCATTATGTTTAATGCATAGGGGAGATCTCGATTAAGTTTCTATTGAGGCCCCAAATATGAAGTCCTATGTCCCACCCTGTCCCTTCCACTAGCTTCCTTTTTATGTAGTGAGAACAATGCCAACAAAATGCCTTTCATGGTATTAGTTCATGTTGTTCCTCTGCCTTATGCCCATCCTTCAGGACTCAAACACTAGGGAACTCTGGCCTCCGGGGTGCTAATCTGTTGCCTTAGATACTGTTGCTTTCTGAGGCCATGGGTGGCAGAGGGCAGGTCTTTGCTGCATACCTTGGCACCCGTGAATTGCTGAATGCTGCTTTCATGAAAGCAAACCTTTCACCGCCATCTGGACATGCCCACAGGTAAAAACATCTTTTTTTTTTCCTTGAGGAGAACCAGGGAGCACACATTGCATCAATAAACCTCTTGAATGACAAGCAAAGCTGTCCTGGATGCTGGGACAGCTATAGTCTATTAGAATATAGCATGCATCTGTCTCAGAGAGGTTCCATTTATGTATCCTTCAGCTTTCTCCGACAGATGCATGAATTAGGCTGTTGAGAGAGGTATGCAGGCGTGAGGGGTGGAGAGGATGGGCAGAGGACATCCTTGTGTGGGAGACCACTGAGTCTGACCCAGGAATAAACCGCCTGCCTTGAGAGTGAAGGGGAACCCATTCATTCCTCAGTAGCATTTCCTTAGTGAAACCCAGGTACGGATTCTTTCCCTTGGTTTGAAAACTGGCATTCACGCCACTCAAAGGTATTTTTATGTTCTTCATAGACAAACATTAGAGATGGAATTCTTAACATATTTACAAGAACACAGACTTTAAACTTGACGGGTGCTGCTAAGGGGAGGCTATGACAAGGGTTTGACTGTGTGTTCCTGTAAATAAAGTTGCTATGAACTTGGAAATCGGTCGTCTCCAGCTTTAAACTGAGTCCCGTCATATACTTATTACTCTTTTATAGAGATGGTATCATATCCTGTTATAAAATACTTTAAAGGTATGGTAGTTTCTCGGGTAGAGCAGCCTTTACATATCTCTATATCGTGTTCATTCCTAAACACAGAGACAGAAATGATATGAGGAAATTTGAGATTATGTAAACCAAACAAAAAAATTTCTCCCATGAGCCGAGATTTCTCACAGGAAGAGATGAAAGACAAGAGATCTTAGGTGGAAAAACAGGTGATGGTGTTAACAAACATCAGCGAGTCTGTCTCAGTGTGACAGACGCAGGCAGCCGGGGTGTAAAAGAACAAAGGATCATTGCTGGGGATGTGTAGACGTCAAAACTTTCCTGATGTTAACACTTAAAAAAGACAAGTCTTCTAAAATTCTAGATAGAGAATTACAGGACTAAGGAGACAGCCAGGTAAAGTTGTGTAAAAATTCTATCACCCTTAAAACCTTCAATTACTTGATTAATCTAATCTCGTTTGCGGATGTCACCTGGGTTGGAACTAGAACGTTTTAAACAATGTGTCCTCTTTACATAAGAAGAAATTATTTTTCCCCTCTTCTTCTTCAATGAGAAATCTTTCAGCTCAGTAAAATTCTTCATTTACCAGTTCTAGAATGTTCGTTTTCAAGCTGTCCCGGCGACCCCGGACTTTCTCTCCCCCTTCCCCCTCCGCCCTTTGCTTTGAAAAGTTCAGGATGTCTCAAGCAGTAACTGTTACATTCTGTCTAGCAAGCCTGGACTGAGGCGAGTGATCTAACCTCTTTGGAAAAAAACATGGAGTGCACCCAAAAAAACTGAGAGAGACGTTCTCTCGTCCCAGCCGCCAGCTCATAGGTTTCAAAGTCCTGGGACACACATCATGAACAGCCTAGGGCTCTAGCATGTAAATGGGCAGTGCCAACCCAAACACAGAAAGCAGTTCAGCAGGTATAAACAGCAGGCCAGGCCCAGAAGGCAGGCAGTGAGGGGGCAGCCAGCCAGCCAGCCAGCCAGCCAGCCAGCCAGCCTGTGTCACTCTCCCAACCCTATCCACATGGAAAAACTCCACAGTCAGACTGCAAACTCAGGAACTCAGGAAGACTCAGAGAAAACGAATATAGAAATATCTTTTCCTTAAAAGGAAGAAAGGTCTTGCTGATAGGTGTCTGTGTTACAGATGGGAACACACACACACACACACACACACACACACACACACACACACACACACACACACACCTTGGTGGTGGTATCATCAATAATCGTTTTGACGTCCCTTCAAGCAGCAAACTTGTTTTTACTTTGGGTATGTGAAAAAGAAAGTCATCCATTTCTCCCTTAGAGATCTGTCTATTTTCTCTGAGTTGTCTCATTTCCTAAGTGTATGTTACAGTCTTTTAAACACACTTGACTTCCAATGTACTTATATCTAGTGCTGACCTCCGCACTCAACAGGGATACAGACACTCATGTCAGTAGTTCCAAATCACATGACTGCACAACTAGGGAGTTAAAAACTGTCCCTACCACTGAAGGAGAAGGAACCTGAGCTTCCCACACCTAAAGATACTTAGTTTTCCTGGCATTTTCTCTGCCCACAGAGTTTTAAAAGCAATCCTTCATGGCACAGTAAGTGGATTCTCCCCGCCTAAGAGTGCGTTAGCTAATGCATCTTACGATCAAGATAATATTTATATTTTATTTTTATATTTTCACTTAATTTTTATTAAGCTGAAGCTGATTTAGTAAACTTGTCAAATTATTCATGAATCCCCCAATTTTCATCTCATGAGCACCATTAAATGTATCATGTTGACATTACAGACTTACAAGTAAGTATGTCCCCATGGTCAAGAAATACATCACCTACCTGGAAAAATAGACTTTGAAATTATAAAGTTTATACATAGTGAGTCCCTAAACAACTCCAATATTATGTTCACTAACTGCACTAAAATACTTATAGAGGTATACATTATGGTCTAAATCCTCCACAGAATGTGTGGGAACATGATATACAAAACACATGGTCTCTGGTATAAAGGTTCTTCCAAGGGTAGACTAAAAGATTCTTTATATTTGAACTAATAATTATCCAAGAGGACATCTTCTCATAAAAGACACAAGCTGACAGTATGATAGGGTATTAAACACACCCAATAGCCATGTGTACACTTCCTCTCCAGTCAAATCACAAATGACTACATGAGACCTGAACAAATTTGAAAAGGCATGTTGGGCTATCCAAATTCTGTTTGATCATTAATTCTGATGGTAGCTCAATAGAAGAAATTATTTTTTTAAGTAAATGACACTTTGAGTTTTTTAAGTTATCAACAAGTTTATAGGCTTCCATATTAAGTCTATTGTGTTACTGGTAGCCTGACCTGTTACTTCACTATTAAACCATGTTTCTAAAGGAAAGTGACCTTTATAATTTTGAATGTCTAAAATCTAGATGAAGTCATTTGTCCTTTAAAGCAGAAGGCTTAATGTAAAAGAGGTTCCTCTCCAGACCACCACACATAACCAATTTTATAAAACTCTGATATTGTTTCTTTATTTTTAAGAATATTTCAACCTTGATGGAGTCACAGACTTGATATATTCATTATTTAGTTATTCTGTAGATCAAACCTTATAAAATCCACATGTTCCATCTTAATGAAATTGAATACATTATGGAACTATACATTATATATAGTGGCTACTGAGCTCTCAGTCAGTTGTAACGTAATTGAATACACTATGAAACTATATATTACATAATAGCTGCTTTATTTTCAGTTGAGTGACAGAGCAGTGTAAGTGCAATAGTTTCCTGATATTTTTACTCTGCTGTTATTGTTCAAGTGCTCTGGGATACTGGGCATGATGTAGGTTTAGTGACACCACACCAGGTCAGTCTATAAGGCCACTCACACGTGCTACTTCTTCACTGGTCATCTAAACAACTTTATTTTTGTATATGTTAATTTTCTCTTTCAGACAGAAATTTCAGACTCACAGAGGTAAAGTATCATTCTGAAGTCACACTGCTGGTGTTAAGTGATAGAGCTAGGATTCTCACTTAGCTATTCCAAGCTCTGGGATCTTTACTATAAAATGCGTTTGATTCTTTGCTATAAACTTTATAAGCCCAATATATAATATCTATATTAAAATATGTATATTGCATATATGACTGTAAATAAATAGATGATAGATGATAGGTAGGTAGATAGATAGACAGATGTGAGATAGAGAGAGGGAAAAAAATTCTTTATCAACCAATGCACTAGTCACACAGTGTTTTGTTTCCACAACAAAATACAAGAGATAATCAACTCATACAGAGGTAAGAACTGTTTGGGCTCACATTTCTGCAGGTTACAGCCCAGAGTGGTTACTTCTATAGCTTTTAGGCTTGTGGCGGGAAAGGCCATCTTGGCAGCAGCATATGGCTAAACTCATGGGTAGATACGAAGAGGAAAAGTAAAGCTTAGGGTCCCACAACCCTCTTTGAGGGACCAATAACAAAATCTCTCACTAGGCTCTGCTACTTGGAGGTTCCACTACCTCCCGGCAGCGCTGTGGACTTGGGAACAAGCTTTTAACACATGGCCCTTTATGGGACATTCCAAACTCCGGTCACAGAGGCCAACAACAACAAAAGCCTTACCATGTCAGAGGGTAAAATATTAGAGACTTTCCCACTGAAGACAGGAAAAAAGACAGACAAACATTATCAGCCGTATTACTCAACATTAGTCAGGAGATTCGGATGAAAGATGGTAACAAAAGAAAAACAAGTCGACATATGGAAGAAAAGACTATTTTCATATTGCCTGTGTACATCAAGAAGGTGTGCAAAACTCTATTACTGATTTTCAAAAGTTATTTATGCTTAAGATCACTAGGCTTGAATATAATTTATTTCTTTTGATATCAACACTACCTGGCAACATGAAGCCATAAATTGGAAATTTTATGCTCTCAAAATAATTTTACTATAACAAAGGCATAATGAAAAAACGAAATAGTAATAAATCACACAAAAAGAACTGAATAAATGGAAATATCATATTCTTGGATAAAACAGCATGAATTGCATCCTGTTAATCAATGAATTCAGAGTGTTGCCAACAGAATTATAAATTATATTTGGAGGCAGAGGCAGGTGGGTCTCTGTGAATTCGAAGCTAGGCTGGGAGCAAGTTCTAGGGCAGCTAGAACTACACAGAGAAATCCTCTCTTGAAAAACAAAACAAAAAACAGCAACAAAAGATAAAGAAAAGTTTAGAGACTATTTTTAAGGGAAAATAGCTTTTATGTCTGCAGAAATGAAAACAACACAGCATCACTACAGAAGTAGGCTGGAACAGAGAATGTAAATAGAGCCACACAACGGTCACAGGATGGATGAGAAAGAGGATGTTTCAGTTTAGTGGGGAAGCAGTGGAAATAGCTGTGGTAACATGTAGGGAAGACTATAGTCTCTGTTTATTTAATAAAAATGGGGGCTATGATTATGTAACTCATATAAAGTAGAAGATAAAGGGGAACAAAATAAATTATTAGACTAGCCTTGACATTTGCGTACAAAAAAACTTTACAAGTCAAAAATTTTATGGAAACTTAAACAGAATAAAATCACAAACTATAAATCTGTTTCTAACCTTGGGGGTGGGAAAGCCTTCTTACATAAGATATGTTTTTTAAAGAAAAGTAATAAAGGAAAAGACTAGCCATTCTGACTATATCAACCATAAAAATTCTGTAGTGAAAAAATTATACAATAATAAAAGAGACTGGACCTCATGAGGAGAACAATTTCAGTCATTTGCTTTGCATATAAAATATTAGAATTGAAAATGTCAAGAGCATACCCTCTGTACTAAATCAATGAGAAAATAATTTGACACAAAAACAAAAGTAGATGAGTAAAATTTGTCAACTGGTTTTTAACGGATGTGGAAACATACATGACCAAATGAATAAGTCAAAGCTACATATAGTAACTAGCAACAAATAGCATGAGAGGCAAAGATGTTCATGTAAATATGTAAGAAGACAGACAGATGTTTCTTATTTCCTATTAGCATAAATTTGTCCTGCCTTTGTGGGTGACAATTTTATAGAAGCTTTAAAACTCAAATAGAAAGTAAGTTCAGTAAAGGGACAGGGACACAAAATCAACATGAAAATCTCAGTAACTGTCTATGTGTGAATAGTGTGTTTGCTGAAAGAGAAATTAATGAAAACAATTATTATTCCAATTCAAATAACAGCTCTATAATGTTCTGAAGATTTATACAGAAGCAGATAAGACTCTAAAAGAGCCAAAGCAATCTTGAGCATAACGAACAAAGCCTGAGGCATGAACTTGACTTTAAGACATATCATAGATCTACAGCAACCCAAACAGAATGGTGTTAGCCTGACAACAGACACATTAGGTGGTGGAACAGACTAGAAATCCCAAAAATAAATCTGCATTTTGATAACAGTGCTGGTTAGTATTTTGTCAACTTGACACATGCTACAATCATCTAAGAAGAGGGAGCTTCAATTGAGAAAACGCCTCTACCATATTACCTGTAGGCAAATCTGAGGCGTTTTCTTGATTAATGATGCGGGAGGGTCCAGGCCACTGTGACTGGCTCCACCCCTGGGCCTCATGCTCCTAGACTATGTAAGAAAGCAAACTGAGCGAGCCATGGAGAGCAAGCCAGGAAGCAATATTCCTCCATCATCTCTGCTTCAGTCTCTGCCTCCAGGTTCCCCCCCCCCTTGAGTTCCTGCCTTGACTTCCCTCAATGATAGACTGTGATTTGGATATATAAACCCAACAGCACCCCCTGCCACCCCTGCAAAGTTGCTTTTGACTAAGTGACTCTAAGAAAAGCTATTAAAAATATCCATCAGAGAAAGAACAACCTCTACACCAAATGCTGGGGAAATGGGGTGTCAGCCTGCAGAGGATTAGAACTTAACTCTTCTTTCTTAGCATGCCTACAAAGCCAAGATGGATGTAAGACTGAATTCAAGGCCGGAAACCGCTGGAAGAATACAGGAAAAACACTTCAAGACGTTGTTAGTGCTGCTGATTCTCTGTGTCACACACACACACACACCCCAAAAAAAGCACAGGGAAGTGACGAATGCTATTATCTCAATTCAAGAAGCTCCTGCACAGCAAAGGAACTGATGGAAGAGTGAAGAGACACCCTACATAGTAGAAGACTATATTTGCCAACCATTCATCATATCCAGAATATACGCAGATTATCTTTACTGAATTTTTCTATGTGTAGAAAGCGTGAGTGTCAAATAGTACCTGAATTGTAGGTACTCTGTATCTACAATGATCTCTAATTTAAAACCCAAAGCTCCCTCTATTGACATAAATCTGATCAGGAATTCACACTAAACTCATTAAATGTGCTTAGGGGTTGGAGTCACACTGAACCAAGATGATGGCTACCGTGTAACTCATGATGACAGTGTGTTGATTTTTTTAAACTATCAAATTAGCAAATAACTAAAACAAAGAATAATATTAGGCTGGGGAGCTAGCTAGGTAAAGTGTTTGTGGTGCAAGGTTCCCAGAATCGTCATGTATCTCAACAATCCTAAGCCTAAATCCATTTACGTTTTTAGCCAACTTAAAGGATGCAAGGATACCCTTCAAACTATCTTCTTGTATCATCAGGCAACACCATTTATAGACACGTTGTGTACAATACTGTATAGTTTAGTAATTCTTAATGAGAAAATGATGGCTCTACTTCTTGCCTCAGTAATAGTGAATGGAAACTTTATCCTGTAGAATCTGAAAGTAAAAGCTTTATAAAAACAAGTATAAAAACCATTTGTGGCCGCAGAACTTGCTGAATATTGACATCCAAGCATGTGATAGATTAAGCTGGACATCTTTGGGTATGTAATTTTTTTTTTTTAAAAAAAGGGAACATATATGGACTTCTGACAGAACTGGTTTTTAATCTTGCCTAACTAGAAGAGAATGCTTTGAAGAGCTGGATTTGAAAATTATGCGGTCCAAACGACAAGATGCAAACAGAGTATTTATGTGTACACAAAGGGATTTTAAGGATTCTGTGGCCAGGAGAAATGCATTTCAACCCAAAATGTTTAATGTCTATCCTTTCCTTCTTCTCTTTCATGATTTCCTTTCAATAAACAACTTATGCAGGAGATAGATCGTGTGACCTAAAAGGTCAGAAGCCTCTGGCAAGAAGGAGAAGAAAAGAAGGAAAATGGAAACAAAAAACAACCAAGGAACCTGAACTGTGAGCATCCAAAACCTGGCATCAGAGTTGGCAACAGGTTAATTGTCTTTGGAGGGTATTAATTTTGTAAGTCAAAGCTATTAAAATCAGACTTCCTGTTTCAGGTCTGGAAGACATAATGTGCAGGTCTCCTGTTCCAGCTTTCCCTAGAGACTGTGTTTTATCCAAGTCCTACCCCTGCACTGGCTCACATTTTAAATCCAAAATCTACTGGAAAGACCATTCATTTAGCTTTGCCACGTACTGTGCGGAAGTCTGTGTCACTGTTAATCTGGTTTTCCCACCACATGGGTCAGCCTCCAGTTCCCCCCAAATGTCATACAAGCCTTTTAGATCTTAGAAAATGTTCAACACCCTTCCTCCTCACAATTCATCTGGAAGCAGACTAATTAGCATTCGTTGGCTAACCCTTCACTTTTTGCTCACTCCTTTAAGATGTCTGATTCCAAGAATCCATCAGTTACGCTGGAACCAGTCCATCACATTTCCCCCCAGCATGTATGTTCTGTTCCTCTCCTACTAAAGGATTGTTTTGTACTTTCCCCACTCTTCTTAAATGTCATTCCTCCTGTACCCTCTGCCACGGACCTCATTAGAATCTTTGAGATTTGAGATCTTTGACCCATCTCATGCCTAGTTTTCCATTTGCACCCCAGGTTCCATTCCTTCTTTTCCAAGTGCTCTTTATTTCACCCCATCCTGCTTAATATCTATAGTTCAAAAGCAAACACACTGTCTATATTTTAAAACAATTTCTTAGCAGTTATCTGTCCAGGAACTGTTCTCTCTCTCTCTCTCTCTCTCTCTCTCTCTCTCTCTCTCTCTCTCTCTCTCTCTCTCTCTCTCTGCCTCCCTCTCTCTCTCTGTCTCTGTCTCTCTCTGTCTCTCCTCTATCATGAGGTACTCACTGCCTCTAATTCACTTCTCCTGTTCTCTCTCCATCTTACTTCAGAGGCTCCTGTCACCACTCCAAGGAAACTCTTAGGAAAGAGTGTCATGACTCTCCACATAGCTAAATTTAGTGATACTCCTGAATCCCCCACATAATCAGCCAGCTTTCAGAACAAGAATCATCCTTGAAACAGGTTTTTCTTACTCAGCATGGCTATAAGATGGGATCCCTCCTGTCTTTCTCTTCCCTTATTTTTAGTTTCTTCTTAGTCTGCCTTTCTGGTTCCATCACATCCCCCCAAACCAGTAATTGCCTGGGACTCAGTCTGTAATCCCTTTTTTGAGTTGACTCACTCTCTGATTATCTCATCCAGGCTTAGATTTTTCAGTGTTGCCTCTTGAACTAGCTCTCTCAGATTCCTGTGTCTAGTCTGACCTGTGTCCTGAACTCCAGGCTTAGTTATCTGGCTTCATATTTGACCCTCTTAGTGGGATGCCTGAAGTGTCACAGATTTAACTACATGAGCTAAACTGGTCCTCTATAGTCTTTTCTACTACAGTAAGTGTAGGTTCCATCCTGCCCACTGGCCCAGACCACTGCATATTGACATCTTCCATTGGTCTTCCCTTCCCTTCCCTTCCCTTCCCTTCCCTTCCCTTCCCTTCCCTTCCCTTCCCTTCCCTTCCCTTCCCTTCCCTTCCCTTCCCTTCCCTTCCCTTCCCTTCCCTTCCATTCCATTCCATTTTGAGGCCATTAGAAAGCCCTGATAACTCCAGTCGGAAACAGACCCAGACTTTGACCAGTGTTTATCTTCTCCAGTGACAGTAGCCCAGTTCACACCAATTTCTCTCTCCATTTGCATTAATAAAGTGTCCTTGTTTGAATTCCGTTGCTTCGATAAAACACTGACCAAACCAACTTGGAGAGGAAAGGATTCATCGATCATTAAGGGAGGAACTTTTCATAAGAGTCTATGTTTTCCTTTAATCTCTGGCTGGATATGGTTAAAATGTAAAAGCTGTGGTTCCTGATGAACACAAAACAATACTAACACACCAGACACACCAGTTGTGATCTGACATAGACTAGAATTACAGCTTTATTATTTGAGTCCATTGGAATGTATTGCAGTCAATCACTGTTGTGCATCTTATATGAAATACAACCAGAAAATATGTCCCCAGGAGTAAATACTTCTATCAAAGATGTAGCCCCCAGTTACCTGGCATAAATATATATAAAATAAATACAAGAAGAAGAGCTGTCATTTCTCTGTTCTTCTCAGTAGCATGATAGAAGCAAATGAAATGTTCCCAGAGCTAAGAAATGAGCTCTCAAATACGAATCAAAATGATCTGGAATGCAATTGTTTATTGAATAATAACTTTCCCTCTTCAAAGCAAAGTTAAGCTGAATTTTCCATTTTTACTTCAAATGGTAATAAATCTAATAAATATTTTAGAGCTTTTATCCAATCAAAATGATCTTCCAGAGTTCTTTGGATATCACTGATTAGGATATATTTCCTCTAAAAACTATAAAAATAAAACCATTTATACATACTTTTGAATGTCCAATAGATCCAAAGCAGAAATTAAAATCCTGTGGTGGAAGAAAAGGAAAATACTACGCACATACTGCTACCCCTGAGAGTAACTTTCATAGTTCAATGTCTTTCATATTGGGATATGTGTGTCTATAGTGATCAAGAAAGATGGATTGGCTGAGTGCGATGACACATGTCTGCAGTCCCAGAAACCAGAAGGCTAAGGCAGAGATGTGAGGAGTTCACAGTCATCCTCAGCTACAAAGCAAGTTGGGGGCCACCCTGGACTACATGAGACCCTGTCTTCAAGACAACATCACCAAAAGAAATGAAAAGACGATTTAGTAATGAAGACCATGTAGATGAGACAGAAAAATTAATAATGGAAGAAGAGACACAGAAGAGATGAGCTAGTGAAGAAGATGAGATCTAGTCAGATTTCCCCTTGGTTTTGAGCTATAGAAGTTTCCTACTATTGATTGTGCAAGTATCGCCTGGTTCTGTAGTTCTAAACATTCCAGTACATTTCTAGGCATGTATTGCCTGTGTCTACAGTTGTTAAATGATGCTCCAACCTGGGAGTTTCTTGGACCAAGGTTGAGCTTATAGGTCCAAGATATAGAAAGAAGTCCAACTATCAGGAATAGCCCTGGACTGGGACCTGGCTATGGTCTAGACTGGGCTATGGCCTGTGAAGGAATATGACCCAGGTGTTCTCAGAATACTGAGCTGAAGTCAAATCCCTTACTCCTTTATAGCTACCATGGCATTAGAAACTGGAGACTTGCATTCTACACTCCAATGGGTAGGCTGTGGCTGTGTACACATCACAACACAGCTTCGGGCCTTTAGTCTCCTCAGCAGTGAAATGGAAGGACAAAGGTGTATTTCATGAGAATGCTATAAGAACTGAACTGACTGGTAGGTGTAGAGGACTCAGCATTGGACACATGGTGAGCATTCCTAAAAGGTAGCTGTTTTATTATCTCAAAGCTTCCTACTCATCCTATGCAAGGGTCGAAGAGGAAATCCTTTTGAAGTAATTGGTGAGATGAAGTCTTGCTGCTGACCAGACTGCTCTAGAACTCATAGATTTAAGAGATACTCCCACCTCAACTCCCTGGGCGAATGGAACAACAGGTACATCTACCACCATGTCCAAGTAGGTTTTTAAGCATCATCTGTAATTTAAAATTAACCAGAAAATAAAAATTAATGCGATTTTTCTATTATATGCCATTATAAACACCTTTGGAAAATACTTTCCAAGAGTTGCTTAAAGGACCCAATAAAAGATCTTCATAAAGATTCCATCGAATTAAGACCAGTTAGACGGCTCAGCCAGTAAAGGTGCTTATCACCAAACCTGCTGAACCCAGTTCCATGCCAGCACCCATGTAGTGGAAGGAAAGAACCTAATCTTGTAATCTGTCTTCTCTGTCTCTGTCTCTGTCTCTGTCTCTGTCTCTGTCTCTCTCTGTCTCTCTGTCTCTCTCTGTCTCTGTGTGTGTCTCTGTGTGTCTCTCTCACACACAGAGCACATTAATAACAATAATAATAATAATAATAATAATAATAATAATAATAATAATAATAATAAAAATCTAAAAACTGCTATGTGTGTGTGGAGGCCAGGAGAGAACACTGGATCCCCTGGAACAGGAGTTAGAGGCTGCTGTGAGCCACTCAGTGTGGTTGTAAGGAGCCAGACCCCAACTCTCTGGAAGAGCAGCAAGCAGTCTTAACTGTTGCGCCATATCTCCAGCCCTATTGAACTCTTAGTATTTCCTATCTTTCAAGCCAAGGCTGAACTTTCCATTTCAAGTTATTACAATTACTCAAAGCACAAAGTCCATGAGATTACTCTCCCATAACTATACATATACATGAATTGGGGAGAAAGCAGTATAAACTTATATTCGATTCAATTGGATGTATACAGTAGAAAACCTTTGTGAGTCATAAATGTTAATAAACACGAAATAAAAAAACTAGGACATCAAAAAGGTAGATGCCTAGTTTCCCATACAGCATAGGCAGATTTAGTATGTTCTAAGTAAAACCAAAATGGTAGTCTCCTGTCAATCACATTTCAGGGAAAAAAATACCTTTTGATCTTCAGTGAGCTATTTGCATTCTCTAGGGGCTTACTTTCTTCCTCTCACAAGTGAAGCATAAGAAACAATTTTTGAAGTTCCCTCCAGATATGATATGCTGGGACTCTTTCTTGAAGCTGATATTTCATTTAGTAGTGGATTCTAATAGTTTCCAAGATAATCTAGTCAAACGGTCTGTTTTGCAGGGAGCCTTATACAATATCTGCTAAACCATCTTTTGACAAGGACTGAGGACCTGTCTTATCTTTGCTGGTAATCCAACACAGCTTCCAACAGCTATCTCCAGCTGCTTCTTTACCTTAAACTGAAATATATTAATGAATGTCTTCATAGAAACTGTGTGGTGTGTGTGTCGTGGTGTGTGTCTGTGTGTGTGTGTGTGTGTGTGTGTGTGTGTGTGTGTGTGTGTGTTTGGTTCATGTGATCACCAAAGCTGAAAAATCCCACAGTCTAGTACCTATAAGCTAGAGTTCCAACAGAGCGGAGGCTCTAAGTTCCAATCCAAGGATTGGAGATGATGTGATATGTATCAAGAAGGGACAAATTCCACCACACTGAAATGTTTGCATAGATACCATGGAAAAAGAACACTCTGTGTAATGTACTCCACTTTAAAAGGATTTAAGTATTGAATTTAACAATTTGTATCAGAGAGACATTTATATATGTCAATAAAGAATACAACTTTAACACGAAACTGGAACATTAGTTACACAGTTCTGAAATAAGTTCTCTCTAATTTTAGATCACACATTCTATGTTGAGATCCATTTCAATGTGTATAATGACAATCATCCAAATGTTTCAAGGTATATTCTTATCGATTACATTCTGCTTCTTCAAGTGGGTTTTGGGTAGATATGTTGCATTTTGTCTTAAACTGTGGTACTGGAAACAAAACCCAAACATACTAAGCAAATACCCTAACACTGAGCCACATCCTTATGCCCCAAATATACATTCAGTAAGTAGCAGTTACATGACATACACAAACAGGGTTGATATTCAAATATTCAGAAAGGATTATCAGACTTATTCAAACACAACATTACCACTTGGAAATTCTTACTGATGTCTCTGAAATTTCAATACATTTAAAGTGTTAGAGCTCTTACAAACCAGGTATCAGCTAACAGGTTCCAACTAGCTAAGCTTTCCATTCCCGTAACTATAGCCATTCTGAAGATTCTAGAAATGTTGAGATCCAAATTTCCCTTCATTTTAATGATAAGTTCATCAATTTTCTGGGAACCAGAAGTGTTTGGTTCTTTCTATCCTTTCCAATTAACATCAAATCATTATTAATAATAAAGGCTGAAAAGAGTAGGTCGATTTCTGAATATTTCTAAGAAAGTACATGGAGTGGACATGACAGAATGCATAGCTAGAAACATAATGTACTTTTGTTGTCTCTAAAGGAAGGACTTGCATTTGCAAGCCTGAATGGTTCGGGGAATTAAGATCAAACTATAGTGTTTTAGAATAATCTTCATTTGTTACTAGATCAAGACATATGAAAGCGTGTATGAGTGCCTATCAGGTAAAAATACCAAAATAAACCTCATTGTTGAACACTGGGCTTCAATTTGCTCATTTGTAAAATCAAAGCAACCCTACCAAACTTTCGTTTTTGATGTAGTGATTGTGACCATCAGAGGAGAGAAGATATGAAGGGATACTAAAGCCCCCACGAAGATGAACATGTTGGCGTGACTACAGACCCCTCTTTCCGTCCATGGAAGGCTCCGTTTTGGTATGACTATTCACCTGTCTAACTCTTACACTTAAAAAAAAAATACAAGTTAGACTGTTTTTGAGGACAAAGTTTCTCAAGACATTTTAGAATTTCTTGCTTACTTACTCCTGGCTCGAAGTACTGCAAAAACATCAGCTCTTGTCATTCTTCACACCTGTTTCCAATCCTGGCCAGACTCTCAAATACAAAATAAGAAGTGTTAAGATAGTCAGGCACAAAGTTCAGTGGGGGCTCCTGAACTTCCAGAGCAAACTTTGAACAAAAGTCACTCGTTCCTTTGTTGGTAGTCAGCTCACCTGCTGCCGTGGACTCTGTCCTAATTTCTAGAACTTGAAGGAATGTTCTAATTGCTGATCGTGTCTCCCTTCTGTTTCTAATCCTGGTTTTTAAACCTAAAATGCCGGGCTGACAAGATTATTTACTGAATAGAACCTTTTCTGCCCAGGTCTCACCACCTATGTTCAATCTCCAGATCCCACAAGGTAGAAGGACAGACCAACTCATGAGAGGTGTTCTCTGAGCTCGGCATGTGTGCACTTGCACACACACACACACATACACACACACACACACACACACACATCCCCCCCCAAACACCACAAACACACCATACATAACACACACACACACACACACACACACACACACACACACACACACACACACTCATACAATAAATAAATGTACCTACTCTAGTAGGAATTCACAAGAAGCTTAAGAGAGTGTGAAAGGAAATAAGGATCAGTGCATTCTGACAGAATGGTCTCGAGGTCAAATGTTTTCCCTTCAGTTTACATCTCCCTCTTGAGAGTCAAGCAGTTGGTACCAATGTTCTTCAGCTGAGGAAAGAGGGCCTTTCTAAAGCACAAAGGACAGGATGGAGAATGACGGCAGGGAAAATAAAATAATTCTTACAGAGGAAAAGCCCCACAAACGAAATGGAAACTAATATTCAAGCAGGTCAATGTTCAGGTGTTGAGCTGGAGTCATTCACCCATGGGCCACAAGAAGTCACCAAGCTATTTAAAGGAAAAGGTTAGAAGGGCTTAGGGGAACTACCCTCCCCCCCAACAATTTCCAGGGAATGCAAAGCATGGACTTACCATAGTATGTCTTTAAGTGTCTAATTAGAAGAAGAAAGCTTAATGCTTTTCTAGTTGCGGGAGCCTGGACTCCTGTACTCTTTTTTTTTTTTAATCTAAAAGAAGAAAAACAACAACAATAAAACTGAAACCATCAAGTTCAATTCGGTGGGCCAAATCCTACGAAGAGATCAGACCCGAGTTTCTTAAGGAAAGAAATACAAGGTAAGAAAGAGAATAACAAAAGACAAATCAGATTGGAGCTGCTTCTCAAAGTTGTGCAAATTGATTGCCAAGTCTCCATGGTGGTCAGATTTGGGGGGGCCTCTTGTGAACCTGTGTCAAGTTTGGCTTAGTCACCCACAGCTGAGCACACCGGCCTGGGCTGTGAAAGGAAAAGCAGTTCTTGCCAACAAGACAGGCTTCATTCCTTGTGCTGTAACTTAACATGGGAATTCAGGTACTGCAGAAGGCTGTCTTGGTGACACCTTAGAGCTCTAGGTGTTTCGTCCATATGCTCACACGGAAAATGGTGGAATAGACCTCTAACAGCTCATATTCTGCATTTGGATGCATTCCTCATGTATTACAAATGTATTCGTGTGCCATACGCACAGACACAAAATGGGAAAGCTTTTCAGATTAGGACCCAGAACTTTCTCATTTTTCCTTCATCATTCATAAATGCCCTCTTTAGTCTAGACCAGTGGTTCTCAACCTGTGGCTTGCGACCCCTTTGAGGGTGGGACAACCCTTCCACAGGGGTCTCTGAAGACCATTGGAAAACACAGATATTTACATTATGGTTCATAACAGTAGCAAAATTACAGTTATGAAGTAGCGATGATTTTATGGTTTGGGGTCACCACAACATGAGGAACTATATTAAAGGGTCACAGTGTTAGGAAGGTTGAGAACCACTGGTCTAGACCATCTTACAAGAGATTTTATTTGGAGTAAGCTTCCTAATGAGTTAATTCAGTCATAATTTTCTTGTCTCTATGTGTATACATGCATATGTGTGCATGATCATGTATGAACAGGTATACCATGTTGTGCAATGTGACTGTGTTGGGGGCAGGGCATAGGACAACTTGAGTGTTGCTTCTCAGACACATCCATTTTTTTTTTTTAAGATAGGGTCAAGTGGAAATAACACTGCCTTCTTGTGGGAGTGGGTACTTGGACTGGGTTTCCAGTTATGGGAAGGGGCTTAGTAAAGAGTTCAGAACACAGAAGGAGGGCTCTCAGGCAGGAGAGGAACCAGTTTTGAGATACACTAAGGTCTTGCATTATACTTTACTCTCCAGGGAAAGCCAGTAAAGGTATTTGAGCAAGAGTGTCAAATACACAAGTTGTGTGTGTACTTAAATATAAGACTACTCCAAAAATACCTTCTTTCTAGGCAGCCAATAACTTTACCCTTACATTGGATATGGAATTGTGAGTTTTTTCTGAATACTAAGCCACACTCTTAGGAGATGATATGGGGATCCATTGGGTAGCAAGAGGAGGTAGAGTGTACATCAGCCTCTGCTGATGTCAGCCACTATCTACACTGCAGTGGTTGATGGCTGGGTGCTATACTACCTGGAAACGACTCTCTACCTTGTGAGACTCATGTGCATTCCTGAGTCAGGCTGGGGATGCCTGCCTGTGTTTAATCAGTAATGCATGATTTGGATGGTTGATACGGAAAGAATGAAATGTACTCCAGCCTAGAGTCTGGAAGAGAGCTCCGGCTGAGACCGAGAGAGCACTAGGGAGGAGAAAGGTTTTCTATATATGTCATAGAATATGTCATGATATTTCCTTTTCCTTTTCCTGGTTGATGTCGTGATTCCCCAGAAGTGCCTTTACAAACTGGGTGGGGTTGAACTTCAGAAGTGTACACAGAACTGCAGATTCAAGTCAAAAATTGAGAAACTAACAAGATCTTCTCTCTCTCTGAAGGCCCAGAGGTGAGGAGAAGGTTTGCCTTGTCTCTTTTAGCATTTGAGGATTTCTAAAAAGGCTTGGACATTGCTTGGTTTATAGATAAATCATACCAATCTCCATTTTCACAGAGCCTTCTCCATCACAAGGATGTCAGTCATTTAGGTCATGGTCCATACTAAGCCAGTATGATTTCACCTGAACTTGATTACATCACCAAGACTTGTTATCTCCAAATAAGTTCATATTAGCAAGCTCTGGAACCTAGAACTTTAGCATGTCTTGGTGGGGGAAAATTATACATTGCTTGCATATTTTTAAACATAAACTACTGTATCTCCCACTGACTAATGGACTATCTTTTAGCCAACACAATTTGACCCTAGTTGAACAACTAAGGATATTCAGAGCCATGAGAGGGCAGAGTCCCAGGACATGGTAGCCCCAAGCCCTGCCAGTACATGGAATACAGCCTCCAACTTCTTTGTAGTTCTTTCTTCCTACTCCAAACTATCCTGAGTTTAGTATTAGTAAGAACGAAGGGCATGCTCAGAGTGATGATCCATCCAACGTGATAGAACCTTTGGGACCCCCTGTCCTACATCCTGTTCCCAATTGCCTCAACCCTCAGGAGGTTCTCCTCCAGGCACTACCAAAGCAGTTAAAGTGCAGGAATATGTAGGTGAGGGCTCAGTGGAGGTCACAATACTCACCTACAGGTGACGTCATTCATTTGGCTATTCATCCTGAAGTAGCCAGCAGGAAGTCACTTGAAGGCAGTGTCAGGCCAATCCCTGATCTGTGCAAAATAGAAATATCCACATATTTCTACTTTTTTCTTTTGTTTGATGTAATGGGGAAATAACTCAGAGTTTCCCTCTATACTAAAATGTAAAGACCAGATTTTGCTATGAGATCTGAATTGGCAGCCAAAAACCAGAACCTCAACATGTCAAATGTAAGGAAGTATGGCAAGGATGGAGCTTGACTCTGTTCTTACGGTGTGTTTATGGTGACATTGACCCATGACAGGTAGGAACAGCTGATGGAACTTTCACGGCTGTAACATAACCTTTGTTCTTTCTTAAGTACATTATAATAACTTCTCTGTTAAGTAACTTGTAAATTTCTTTTCAAGTCTTACTGAGTCTGAATTTGATGAGGCCAGGGCTTCATTCAGTCTGAATTATAAAATAGTCATTATTTAATGGAGGCTAGATAAATGCTAGAATGACTTTTCATGCAAAACAAATCATGAAAGAGAATGCTTCTGAGGTTTCAGGGCTACTGTCACGGGGAACAGAAGGGAGGGTCCTGTGAGTCAGTGTTCAGATTTGGACTCTGTCACCAAATGACTCTGAGTCACGATCAGCCCCCACAATGGCTGAGTTCAGGCCTTCTTCTCTCTAAAGCCGACCTGGCTCCACAGCCCACTCGAGATCAAGGTGCCAAATCCAACACTGATTTAAGACGTCGGTGACTGAAAACTTACTCATCTCTTCCACTCAAACCCAAAGTTCTTCTTTAAAGAGAGAAAATGTTTACTTGTATGGGGTTACATAAAAATCCCTGATTGCTTAAAAATCTAACACAACACATTGCAAATGAATCTACTGTACTTCAGAATGGCGTCTGTGAATTAATGGTGTCATTTTATTGTTTATTTTAACTATACTTTATAATTGCATGAAGTTATGTGTCACAAAGTTACTTTGAGATAGGAATGCAATATATAACAAACAAAAAGCTAGATAGCATATCTGTCACCAGTTTTAGTGTACTTTTCTAATACTGTGTCTCACAATGGCACACTCACTGTGTCTCACAACACCACAACTTCAAATTAGGAGCCCGCCGATGAGCAGGTACACATAAAGGTTTATTGCACGCTTTTTTTTTTCTCTCCAAACATTTTCATAACAGTGTTTTCGAAAAACTGTGTAGAAGACTGGAGAGATGTCTCAGGGTTTAAGAGCACTGATTGCTCTTCCAGAGGACATGGATTCAATTCCCAGCATCCACATGGCAGTTCATAGCTGTCTGTAACACTACTCACAGGGGATCCAAAACACACATGGTGTACAGACACACATGTAGGCAGATCACCTACTCACATAAAATAAAAATAAAGATAAAAAAAACTTTTTTAAAAACTCTGAAAAAGTAGGAATATTGGATATGATGTTCTGTATGGCAAATGTGTTGCTCTGATTGGTCAATAAATAAATCACTGATTGGCCAGTGGCTAGGCAGGAAGTACAGGCGGGACAAGGAGGAGAATAAAGCTGGGAAGTGGAAGGCTGAGGCAGAGAGACATTGCCAGCCGCCAAGATGACAAACAGCATGTGAAGATGCCGGTAAGCCATGAGCCATGTGGTATAGATTAATGGAAATGGATTAATTCAAGCTGTAAGAACAGTTAGCAAGAAGCCTGCCACGGCCATACAGTTTGTAACCAATATAAGTCTCTGTGTTTACTTGGTCAGGTCTGAGCAGCTGTGGGACTGGCAGGTGAGAGAGATTTGTCCTGACTGTGGATCAGGCAGGAAAACTCTAGCTACAAATATTGGATATGAATCACTAATATCAATGTTTGAACAGACAGAAGATACTTAACATGCATATAAACATACAAATATATACCTATATGTACACACATTTACATTCATGCATATTACACACACACACATATATATTTTTAGAACTTGGAGTCAATTCTCTAACATATCATACATCCAAAGATACTTTTCCTAGTCAGCTTTGTCAACTTGATGGAACCCAGAGACATCTGAGCAGGGAGTCTCCGTGAGGAGTTGATTGCTCAGATCAGATAGACATAGGGGCATGCCGGTGAGGGATTGTCTTGACTGTTAGTTGATGTTGAACAGCCCAGCCCATTTGGGCAAGGATTTTTGGCTATATGAGAAGTTAAGCTAAGCAGCAGTCTACAAGTGAGCCAGCCAGCAAGCAGCATCCTCATGGTTCCTGCCGTACCTCCTTGGCTGTGATGTGAGTTCTTTGATTTGAGTTCTATTGATATGTGGAATTGCATGAAAGTACCTTCATGGTCCAGATTGGGTCCCTGCCTTGACTTTCCTCAATGATGGGCTGTGACCTATAAGCTGAAATTAACCCCTTCCTCCCCTAAGTTGACCTTTGTCATGGTATTTGTCACAGCAACAGAATGAAATTAGAACTACATATAATCTCATATACATATATACATATACATGTATATATATATATATATATATACATACACACATATCAAAATGTAAGAAAGCTAGAAAGTAGAGGAGCTTTGACAAGTAACAAAATAACTGCTTTGTAGCAGGAAGGATGTCCTCTTGTCTTGTTTCTAGCTAAGGTGTACTTATTTGGCTGAAAACATATTTGAAGTCCTAACTAGAATAATAGTTAAGTAGTTATGTAACAAAGATCTTCCCAAATTAGCAGATTCATTGTCTTAGGATTTATTTTTAACCAAGTGTGTGTGCACATATGTGAGTCTGAGTGCCCACAGAGGTCAGAAGCATTGAGTCTGTAATAACTGGAGATACGTTGTTGGGTACTGAATTTAGGTCCTCTGAAGAGTAGTGTACACCCTCATCTGCTGAGCCACCTCTCCAACCCCATAGAATTAGCATATTCTTAAACTAGCAATGCTTCAAATGTCATATTTGTGTCAAAAATTATATACTAAGTACTAATAGTAACATATATAAAGCATCTTGGTGAAGTGAATTTTACATCAGCTTTATATAAAGTATCCTGAAATTTGTAATAGAATTGTTAGCCATGAAGGAAAAGGGCACATGGTATAACAATCGATGCTCCAGCTGTCTGTAGACCAGGAAAGAAAGTAAGATGTATATTTTCTAGCATTTCTGAAGGAAGATGTTTCTTCATTGGTCTCTTCTACCTGCTGGCAATGAACTTAGGCATTCCAATGCATCCGTTTCCCTGATTGGGTGATGATAACATTGAAAAATGAAAGCAATGATGCTTACCAGAGAAGACACCTCAAGTTCATTCACAGGGTCAGCACACTAGCCAGCAGCTGAGCGAGTGCAAAGGTCTGACCCTTCAGACTTACACATTCAGATTCTCCATTGATATGAGAGCCTGCCTGGTCTCTGTGCATGTTAGGCTGAGAGAATCACTGGAATGATATTTATTTCAATAAAGCACAAAATCCTTTGCTGTCCTCCAAGCCATAAGAGTGCAGACATTCATACAAGTGATGAGAAAAGCCTAAAGAGATGGGTTTAGCATTCCTTCTCATCATCATTCTAAATGCAGAAATAGTTTATTATTATACCCCCTCTTTTCATATATGTTTCCTTTCTTTTTCTTTTTTCTTTTCTTTCCTTTTTAAATTTTTTTTTTTTATAGAGACAGGGTTTCTCTATGTAACCTGGTCATCCTGGAACTTGCTCTGTAGACCATGTTGGCCTGGAACTCAGAGATCTGCCTGACACTCCCTCCCGAGAGCTGGAATTAAAAGCCTGTGTCAGCACCACCCAGCCATATACGTTTTCATAAACTGAGAGAACCAGGAGTTTCCCTTGGATGGAAAAAGCAAAAACATCCAGTAGACATCAATTATTTGGATGGTGAAAGAAGAGCTAGGAAGTACTGGAGACACTGGGGTAAGATGTTTACAAGCAACACAAAGTCAAACATGTTTGGAGGAATTGGAGCCTGGTCCCTCCGTTTACTCCCTCGATGAAATCTCTCAGCAAGCCTGTCACGTCCAGCTCAATGATGTGACTGCAGCTGTCTCCACATCCTCAGAAACCCTACTCACCCAAATAAGCATCATTTGTCTTCTAGACTAAAGAATTGGTTCCCTACCAGTCTCCTTTCCTCTCTCCAGTCCTGCTCTGGTGATAGTCTGGGGGACCTGTGTCATGCTAAATCTAACTACCACCAGCACCAGTTCATGGTCTTCCTTTGCTCCCTTACAAAGGCTAAGGAGACTCTGCATGAACAGACCCCTGCCTCCTAGCCTTGTCTCTCATTGCTGGCTCTTTCCTGCCTCTGGGCCCCACTATTCTGCCTTTTCCTCCCTCAGTACATGAACTCTGACTTTTCATGCCTCCTGGCTCATTCTCATCCTTACACCTTCTCTAAACAGCACCCCCTCCTCACACCCTAGCCACTCTGTCTGATGATTTTCTAGTCGGAGATGGTACACTCAGTAATAACTTTTGTCGTAGTCAATTTATGGTAGGAATACTAGAGTCTGCATTCCTTAAACAATGGGCCTCCTTTCCTTTACTTGACCCTCTTCTTCCTTCCTTCCTCCCTTCCTCCTTCCCTTCCTTCTTTTTGAGACCATCTTGATGTGTAGCCCAGGCTCATATTGAACTCACCTTAGCCTCCTAAGTACTGAGATTAGAGATGTGGACCACCATGCCTAGCTCAACAGACATTCATTTTTCATCACTCTAGAAACTAGAAATCTAATACTGGTTTCAGGTGAAGGCTCTCTCTTCACAAATAATGGAGTGAGGGGCTGGGAAAGAAGGAAGGAAGGAAGGAAGGAAGGAAGGAAGGAAGGAAGGAAGGAAGGAAGGAAGGAAGGAAGGAAGGAAGGAAGGAAAGAAGAAAGGAAGGAAGAACAGAAGGAAGGAAGGAAGGAAAGGAAACAGGGAAGATTTTGAGTGGTTAAGTTAAGACCATGTTAACAAGATAACTCTTGTGGTATTAGCTTTGAAACTTAAAAGACATTGCTCTTTTCTATGTAAAAATATTGTTTGGGGGCTTAAGATGCATTTCATCAGTTAAAAAAAGAATACAGGCACCAGACCCTGGGTTTCACTGTAATAATGGGGGAAAAAAAAATCTTCTCTTTTGCAAAGAAATTAAAAGGCTGTCTTAATGCATGCATACTTAAACTGCAGACTAGAATTCTCTTTAAGCTGTGCTTTGTCAGACATGGTGAAAAAGATAGACATGATTTGTGGGGGGAAAAATAACTTCCTAAAACAATAAAAGAGTAATGTATCAATACAGGATGCTATCTCTATTAAGGCTTTGGTAATTTAAATCATTCTTCAGAGTCTACATAAATAGAAATAATTGTTGTCTGCATTCTGAAATCAGATAATAAAACACAAATGTAAATAGTTACTGAACCTTTAAATCACCTCTTTTTTTTTCCTTCAGCTATCAAGATAATTTTCAAAGCATAACTGTTATACCTGGTACTAAGCTCCTTGAGGGAAAAGGATGACAACTTTCACATACTGAGAACTCCATAAAGAAGTGTCCAGAGACTGGAAGATGGCTCACTAGGTAAAAACACTTGCTGAGTATCCACGGGGACCAGAGTTCAGATCACTGATACCCATGTAACACAAGTAATAACCAAGAACTCAAGGGGTAGAGACAGGAGGATGGCTATGGCTTGAGAGTCAGTCAGTCTAGTTTTGTAAGAGACCCAGAAAAACATAGAATGGACACCTGACATCCTCCTCTGGCCTGTGCACATGAACACACAGGAGTGTGCACCTACATATACAAATACATATCACACACACACACACACACACACACACACACACACACACACACACACACATACACACACACACGAGTACATAATTAAGTGAAAAAGAATTCAGTGAATGCCTCATCTTTGATTTCTTTAAATGATTTGTTTAGAGTTTTTGAGACAGGGTCACATGTCACCCAGGCTGGCCTTGAACTCAGTGTGCAGCTGACCTGACCTGGAACTCCTGATATCCCTGCTTCCACCTCTTAAGTCTGAGATTATAGGTGCATGTCATCACACCCAGCTAGTTACTTTTATTTTTAAAACAAACATCACACATGCTTGGAACACAGTGAAATCATCTTAGGAAACAATGGCAAGTATTTCCACATTATCTGTTAAAAATCAATATACGTAATGATAAGATCCATTATTGGGAACTTACCATGGTCCAGACACCTCAGTTCATAAAAGCCTTTCGAGGAGGCATTATCAATATCCATATGTACAAGTGTGAGGACACAGGCATGCGGCCATGGCACTTGTCCAAGTTACCCAGCGTCAGAGAGAGGAATTGAACTCAGTTTGGTTTAAATATTGCATTATCCTATCTTCAGTTTTTCATGTACTGACTGTACTGAAAACAGCTTAGTAAGAACCTTTTCAAAAGAGAGGGGGCCTTCATGCTGCTGTTGTACCAATGGGCATATATTTAAGATAGTCATTTCGTAGCTTGTAGAGCTCACAGCTGAGTAAAACTGTTCATGGCGTTTCTCCACCAACAGCCTGGAAAGCATCTTCCAGCACTACAAAACTAGAGCAGGGAAGAAGCTTCCTAATCAGCACCAACTGGATTTTTCCATGTCCTGTGACCAAACAGGACATGTATGTTGTCTTCAGTAGTAGAGTGTTACCATCAAGTCTTAGTGGGTAACCAAGGACAACAGCAATAACCTGTATTGTTTAGAGAGAGGGTCTTCTGGGACACACCTAATCAACAGTTTTCTTTAGCAGTGTGGCCCATGGTAGGCTGCCCATGCTCTGGCAGATGGCACCCTATACCTGTGTGCACATAGGCACCACTAGTTAGATTCAATACATCATAGAAAAAGGTGGAAGAGGATGAACAGACATGAAGTTGGCTGAGAGAAGTTAAGGGAGAGAGCCAGTGGTGGGCATGATCTAAATATTTTTTATTCAGTAGTTGCAGAGATGGCTCAGTAGTTAAGAGCATTGACACCTCCGCCAGAGGACCCGTATGGCAGCTCACAACCATCAGAGGATCCTATCCTGTCTTCCATGGGTACTGCAGACACATGGTGCACAGACATACATGCAGGTAAAATATCTATACTATAAAAATAAATAAAATTTTGACATGTTAATATACATTGTACTAAATTAATAAAATTATCAAAGAAATAAAAGTTAAAAAAAAACTTTTTAGAAAGAAAAGGCAGGGGCAAACAACAGTCTCCTACTTCATAACTGAAGATCTGAGCCATAATGAAAGCGGCTGTAACGGCACAGACTGAAGCCAAGATGGTGGTTTTTAATAAAACTGAGAAAGGGTGGGTTGCTTTCCCACTGAAATTGTGGAAACAGATACTCTCCAACCTTAGAAATGTAAAATTGTTCGTGTTTTTTTGATCTTGGGACCAAAGGAAAAACTACAAATTCCACTGTTTGGAACGCTTTCTGGAAGAGATCAAGGAAACCATTATTCTAATCATGGTACCCACCAGCACTGTGAGAATCCAGGCTCTGTCAACATTTTCTTTATAAATTCCCTGCTAGGACTTTCTCACTCATCCAGTATTATTCAGCTGAACCGTCTGAAATGTTAGATCTTTAAGTGTGACTGATATTATTCCAAGAACTGAAGGGGAAAGTGAGTAGCAGACACCACACAATAGAAGAATGTTTGCTTTAAGCAGTATTTGAGCAGGTACTAGCTGCCCTTTACTTCATTTTTTTCTTACTTTGGATGAAGGCTTTAGGAAAGGGGGCGGGAACTGACCTGAAATAAAAGGTTGTTTCATTATTTAACTATGAGCAAAACTGTTAAAATTTGGTATATAATACAGAGTTGGATAAACTACTAAAACCTTTCTCCACTTTTGAGTCTGCTCAAAGGTCTAGAAACTCATGAAGAGATCATTTTAAAGAATTCTGGCACTTTGGTTTTAGTCTAAACCATACAAACCCAGAGGAGCAGCCATTTCTAACCCTGTCCAGGACATTCCTGCTACATGGAAGCAAGTGGGCACACAATGAAAGAGGCACCACACCCTCTCAGAATGTCAGCAAATACTGAAGTCGATGCCTTTTACAGCAAGCCTTCAACCTGAGGGGTTGGGCCTCTTCTGAATTTGCTTCCCTTGTCTCTATATTCTGCACCCCTGAGGCAATCTTTTCCCATCTTCCTCCCTTGAGGTGACTTACTTTTGCCACAAAAGCAGAGGTGAAAAAAAATTATAGCAGAGAGTATCTTATGAAGAGAAGTGAAGTGCATTTATTTAGCAATACCATCTTGGGTTCTGTGTGACTTGTATTGCTATTTATTGTGAGGAGCATGATAAGTAGCATGAATGGTATTAGATGGTTAGATCAGAAGCCAGGCAAAGAAAGCTGGGCATGGTGATGCATGCTTTTCATTTTAATTGGGAAATTAAAGTAGGAGAATTGTAAGTTCGAGGTCAGCCTGAGCTACACTGTCAAACTCAGGGGAGGGGGGAGTAGAAGGGGAGATAAATCAAAAAATGTAAATACTTACTGTGATAAATCTATACAACAATAAAACATAAACAGTGCCAAGGAAAATAATACCTACCTAGAATCATATAAATGTCACCTTTTCTGGCTTCTCATCCTAATATGCCCAATTAGTTTTTTACCTTGATGGACCTAAAAATAGAAGATATAATAAATATGAATATCTGGGCATAAACTTCCTCCACCTCATGGAATCTACCAACCTGCTAGATGGTTATTAGAACACAAAACAGTTTATATTTACATTCTGGGAACACTTTGCATTCCCTACCAAGAATTAGCCATAAATAAACTTATGTTTTATTTATTTAGATTTATTTTAAATAGTGACTTTTTATCAAGCATTCATTCAGTGAGTAAAGCCTCATAATCAATGAATAAGTCAACTCATGAGACTATGAATTGACAGCTCAGCCATTATTAGAGTTTACATAATTTTCCTAATGTAACTTTTTAGTACATCACAATACTAAGTAAAAATGGCTTGGTAGCTAAAGTATTTATGTGTCAGCAAAATCTAAATATGGCTGGCATCTTCTTCTAAGCAGGAATTGTGCTAAAATTCTGAAGTTAGGTTTCCTGTAAGGAGCCAAAACTTCAGACACTCAACCAAAGTTGATCCAAACCTCTCAGGTTGAAAATATAACAAAATGGGTTTTTCCAAGTTATGACCTGTTTTTCTTGCTTTTACCTAAGATGGAAATGAAATAGGAACAATACTTCTTGTGGAGTGCCACTGCTTCTACTTTGGGTTTGAAAACACCAACAAGTGACCATGAGATGATGAATCAAAAGAAAAAAAAATGGCATACAGAGGTGTTCTGAGCTAAGAAGGGGAGTTAATGGGAACAGAGTTTCCTAACCTGACTACCGGTTAACCATAGCTTAGATGCCCAATGGCCTATGAGTCATTAACTACTTGTTCCAAAATAACACAGGAACATTTGGGGCTAGAAAGATCATTGCTGACTATAGTATTAATAATATTTCCAGAAAAATAAGCAGAAATAGTTAGTGGATGAAGTGGTACTCATATAAATCCCTTAATACAGGAAAATCTGGGAATGAAATAACACATGCAATTTGCTCTGCAGACAGTCTATAGTGTTTCTCACTATATTCGTTTAGAAACTGTAGACAAACTCAGGCTCCCAAGCAACTGAGACTACAGGCAGTGTGGTAGTTTGAATGAGAATGTCCCCCGTAGACTCAGATGTTTTAATGCTGGGTCCATGATTGGCAACGTTGCTTGGGAATGCTTAAGTGATGTGGCCTTGCTAATGGAAGCATGTCGCTGGGAGTGAGCTTTGGGGTTTCAAAAGCCGCACTCCATTCCATGTTTTCTCTGTTTCCTGCTTGTAGCTCATGACCTGGGCTCTCAGCACAGCCATGCCTGTGATCTCCACTCCACCACTGTGGACTCTGACCCTCTCATGCTGGAAGAGTTAGAGATGAAGGAGAGGTCTGATCTGCATGCACTGGAATAAAGGGAAAGGTGCCTTCAGAGCCAGAACTCACCCAGCTGAACTTCCAACTTGTGAAAGGAAGAGGCCTAAGGAGTGCTCTTCTCCTACAAAGCAACTCCAAATTGTAATTGCTGCTGCCAATGCAGCTTGAGAGGACAAGGGTCCATCCCAAGATAGCCTCAGAATTTGGTAGTGTCTTCCAATTAGAAAAGATGCAGAAAGGAGTAAAGGGGTTGTGGAATCTTCCCCAAAAGTTTCAGAGAGCCACCAAGGCCAGATATGTGGCAGGTTTCTGCATAGAGAACCTGAGAAGCCACTGAATAAAGCTGTGGAAACAAAGCCAGGGTTGTGTTGAAAACTCCAAATTTGGAGAAGCCAGAGCTGTGGGCTATCTGACAAGGAAAGCTGTATGCAGAAAGTGGAACCAGCCCAAGAGAGGGATGTATGTTGCAAGCAGCACATCTGGAAGGGTGTGGGGTCTTGCCCCATCAGGAACTTAGGTCACCTCTCTGAGGAGGTGGCCTGGAACTGAGGAAAGGCCCAGTTTCCCAGCCTTCCTCTTACCTGGAGACAATCAGACACAGTGGGGAGTCAAGTCAAGCAAGAACTCGTTTATTGTTAGTAAGCCTCTTTTATACTAGAAAACCTCAGAATCCTAGGAGGGGATAAAGGAATCAACCAATCGTTTTAAAGGTCACCCTATACTCATTTCCTTGTTTTCGAGCTGTTTATGCACTGACATCATCTCCTGATCTTTGTATCTTATCTCAGCGTACACAACTTGGGCTAACTTCCTCTCCACACGATCTTTGTAGCTCATGTATGCCCCACAGAAGGGCAGAGCCACCTGAGTCCTTTGACTCTGAACAGAGAACAACAGGATTCCGTGTTCTCATTGCTTGGCTTCACTCATTTTAGTCTAGTGTTTCCTGTTTCCTTTTGGAATGGTAATGTGTATTCTGTACCATTATATGTTGGAAGTACATAATTTGCTTTTTGATTTTATTGATGTCTATAATTAAGAGATGACCTTGTGTCTCAGATGAGAATTTGAACTCCCAACTTATAAACAGTGTTGAGAGTGAAAGACTATGTGGACTTTTGGAGTTGGACTAAATGAGATTGCACTATGATGACCACAAACCAATAGGTCTAGGGATTGTGATGTGGTTGTTTGAGTGAGAGTGTTCTCCAAAGGCTCTGAATACTTGGTCCTCAGATGGCAGCTTGGGTATGCTTAGGAGGTGTGGCCTTGCTGGAGAAAGTAGATTTTGGGGTTTCAAAAGGCACATCCATTCTCACTTATTTCTCTTCGCTTCCTGCTTATAGTTCAAGATGTGACCTCTCAGTTTGCTGTCACAGTAGCCATGTCTGCAGTCTCTCCTCAGTCCCCATGGACTCTAACACTCTGGAATCGTAAGACCAAATAAACTATTTCTTCCATAAGTTTCCTTCATCATGGTGCTTTATTACAGCAATAGAAAAGGAACTATTATAAGCACGCACCATGGAGAATGGTTAAAACTTCTTAACTGATGAGTTCAAACCACTAATATTCTGTTGCATTGCTAATGTTTTGTGAGCTCTCTATAGAACTGATTTTTGCATATTAAATTCAGAAAGAAAGCTTGGGAACTCACGCTCATTTCTATTTGATTGCACTATAAATGGACAACAGGGTACAACATCCTCCAAGTCATTAATGACAAAATATAAGAATGTTCTCTTTTGTAACCTGAAAATATCACTTGTCCCCTAGTACATAAATCCCAAGACAAAGCACACCCTGCTGTTCCAAAATTAGAAAACAAACAGGATAGGGGAGGAAGCAAATGCTTAGGATTTGTATTCAAGCAAGTCTTTACAGTTCAATACATATAATCACTCCTCAGTACGGTTGGGAATTGGTTCTAGATCCCCCACTGACACCAGGGTCCACAAATGCTCGAGTCCTTTGTGTAAGCTGTTACCACAGAAATACTTTAAATTATCTCTGTATTACTTACAATACCCAACGTGAAGTCAATGCTGTGGCAAATAGTTGTACTACTACACAGGGAATAATGATTTTTTTTTCAAGTCTGAACTTGTTCAGTACAAGTACTGTTTGTTTGCTTACATGTTGTTTGCAGTCAAGTCATCCAGAGGCTTCTTTTTTTAATCAGACAAGTAGTCAAAACCAAAGTATGTCCATCAGAATGGAGGTTGGAGCAAGCAGAGCAGTTACAAACAAAAGACTGCTTCTAGTTTCTGGTCATGTGGGTCTTGGTCTCCCATTTTTCTTCCTCTTGCCCACCACAGGGCCAGCTGGGGGTCATCTTCCCTGAATAGGCCGAGACTTTCTTAGAAGCCATCCTCCCCCACAGTTCAGTATGTTAGGAATTGATTCTTTAGGCTGATCTAGTAGTAAACCTATAAAGCTGGGAAGCTCTCTAGGGAAAAGTAATGGCACCCTGGATGCAGACAGTTTTTCTCTACCATATTTTCTAGCCATTATTGGTTGAATCTGGCTGCAGAATCCACGGAAATGGAAGGTCAACTATATAGTGATACAAAGAATTTGTATGAGTTGTTGAAAGAAGAGTAAAAAGGAATGAAATGATGAAACGAGACAGCAGGACTGAGACATGATCTAGGCATCACTGACCTCCTGATCCATCCCTTTGTGGATATTTGTTAGCCAAGGAGCCAGCCAAACTGATTGACGGTCTTTCTGAAGGCCCGGAACCTTGAGGGTTGATATAGTGAGCTAAAGGAGTAGCTGTGTGTATCACTCAGAATTGACTCACCAAGATCTTGATGGTTGCCCTTCTAGGATAAGAGAGAAAAGTCAAGATCACAAACAAAAACAGTTATGAAAGAACCTTGACCTTCATAGGCAGTAATGCTAGGATGTGCTGTGGGTGGGTGGAGTGAATGAAGACCTGCCTTCCAGGCTAGGGTAAGTGGTTGTTCCCTAGTGTTCCAGCCACTATCCTTTTGCTATGGTTCTTACTTGTCATCTAGGTTTACACCCCTACTACTCCAAACATGAATGCTACTTATACATTGTACTCGGGGATTGAGGAAGGCTTAACATGAAAAAATTAATCAAACACAAATACATCCCTTATAATTTGCTTTTGTGAGTGGCTTCAAAATTTAGTTAATGGTTCTTTAAAAAAAAAAAAAAAAAGCAATACTGCATCTATTGTTTGGTGACAATCAAGCTTCCTTCCTAGAGCCAGGCTGTTGGCAGACTGAAAAGGGCATATGGCATGCTGTTGGGACCACATTTGATGGGTGGAAAAGCCTGGGGTAGCATTGCTGAACTTGAATCTCACACACTATATCTATGGGTTTGTCAAACCTTGAATGTATGGCAAAAAAAGACGGTTGGGTCTTTCGACGAGGATTTGCCTACTGAAGTCATCCTTGGACAAGATTCAAATTACTCAGGAGCAAAATAAGTACATAAAGAGCCAAATAAGTGCATAATGAGCTCTTCTCCAAATTCATCAATTACAGAACAATGAACCCCTTAGAATGAATTATTTCCCAGGGGCAAACCATGCCTTTTTCGTTTTTATTTCCAGAGTCCAGGCAAAGTGCCTGGTGTATGGTAGGTGTTCCATAAACACTCATTGAACTGAGCTGAACTGCACAGATTCATGTCCCCTGCACTGGTCCCAGCCATCAGGTCAACAGCCGCACTTAACCTTGGCTCATGATTACACAGAAAAGAGCATCTCCAATCTCCCCAACCTAATGCTCTTCTATTGCACACTCACCTTCTCAGCTCCAAACCAGCTGAAGTTTATACTTGCAGAGCTCAGTGAGGTAAACAGTGCAAACCATGAACAATAAATTCCAAGGAGGGAAGGACTATGGCCTTTTGTTTTTCAGTCATGCAGTAAATATTGTTTTTGTTGGCTCTTGGCAAATATTTGTTAAAATACTGAACCAGGAACCCATAATTTCCATGGTTTCCTCTCGTGCTAATAATATTCAGAAGGCTTTAAATAATATGAAGTAAATTATCCTTCACATGCTCACATAATAATGGGAACTGGAAAAGTGGTGTTTTGTAAGGCAAGCAAGCCATCCAGCCAGGAAGAATTCTGATAAGGAAACAACACACACACATATGCACACACACACACACACACACACACACACACACACACAGACACACACACACTTGCTCATTGTAGACAGAAGTTACTCCTCATCCTGTAAAGCACAGTAGAAATGTTTGTGGGAAAATGTAGGTATTTCAAATGCTTTCTTTAAAAATAACAAACAACCCCTTATGTTTAGCTTGAAGGATTTTTTTTTTTTTTACGTAAGTTTAAAAACCCTCAATATCATCACCTTCATTAGGCTTGACCTAATCATTCAGTCATGTGTAAGCAGTTTCTCCATGGAGTTGCCGTCTGTAGCTCGAGAACGAGAGAAGAAAGAACTCTGTTCTAATCTGAGCTACAGAGCTGAAGAATCCGGGATGTGGTGAATAATGAGCCTCTTTTCTGGTTACAGAGAAAAAGCAGAAACTGAAACTGGTCACATTTAATCGAATACAGGAACATTTATAGTAAGCCAGAATACAGTATCCAGTTATTCCAGTCAACAACTTAATAAGCAGAATTCCAGGAGAATGATTAAGGCAAAAAGGAACATCCAAGAAGGCGATTGCTTGCACTCGTTGGGCCATGTTTATGAAGTAACCACCTTGTTAAGCAACAGGCACAGCACAAAAACAATAGGAAGAGAGCCAGGCACAGTCCCTGCAGACAACAACATGCAATTAGGGATCCCCAGTCCAGCACTGCACTCTCCCTACCCTTCTCCTTCCTCTCTGCCTCTAAGGTTAATGCCAGCCATGGGCAAGGCAATAGGTGCTGTTCGCCTTGCCCCAAAGGGAAGAACTTCTCTTCTTAACCAGGATCCATGGGGACCACGCTCTCTGCTGAGTTAGGTATCAATAAAGAGTCCTGGAAGAACAAATTAATAACCCCTCCATTGATACAAGGGAGATCTGGAATGATGGCTTGGGCACAGCACCAATGGCTTGGGCACACTTAATCCAATTTAATCTAGCAATCCCAAAGCCAAACTGCAAACACAAACAACAAATGAACCGGAAGCAGCCAGGCACAGTGGCTGGTGCCCGTAAAGCCAGCACTGAGGCTGAGGAAGGAGGACCACCACACGTCTGCAGCATCTAAAGAAACTCTATATCACTACAGTGAGACCCTGTCTTAATACAACAAAGCAAACGCACAACCACAAGATTCCAGATTCATTTTAAAGCACACACCACATCCATCAGATGCCACTGTCGCTCAGAAAAAGTCCTAGTTAGGGTGAAGATTTCAGGGGCAAGAAGAGACCAGAACTATCAGATTCTGCTGATACTACAAGTATTTGCTGGACTTCTGTAAAGTACCCAGATTGGGTACCTCCCTGATTCAAATAGGTGCTTACAATGGAAAAGGCAGAATCAGAAGAATAAGTAAAGTTCTTATGAACTGGACACAATTAGGATCCAAGTCCTGAAGGAACAAAATTCAAACATCTGGAGGGGGTCAAACACTGAAATGAACATCAGGGTCAGAGTCACATTTATCTTTATCAATCAGACAGTACAAATCTAGAGAACATTGTTCTACAAGCCATTGACCTCCTCAACCCTAAAGGCTACAGAAAATTCTCCAGTCATGGATAAGCATAAATTACACAAGAGATGATTTGTGTGTGTGTGTGTGTGTGTGTGTGTGTGTGTGTGTGTGTGTGTGTGTGTGTGTTTTATTGGCTCATCATAATGTAAAACATAGCATACAGAAAGGAAGGATTTACCTTGCCCTTTTTGGTATGATCTGGAGGTTGCTTCAGAAGGAAAAATCTAGCAATAGACCAAGGGTCAAGTTCCAGCTTTGTGGGACACAGTGACACTAACTTCCAAATGTGCTGAGCATTATCACAGATGCAAAGGCAGTTAGTGCCTCCGTCTGAAAGCCTGGATCCCAGGTTGTCCATCACTGCTCACAGAGGGACTGACATCATCAGTGGGGTGGTCTGGAAGTCTTCAAACTGTCTGCATATCATTTCCTGACCACTTTGACCAATTATCTATATGGTTTCCACAGGCGGTGGTTCTGTGTGAAAGGCAGAATCATCCTGCCGGAAATGTGGACGACTCAGAAAACTGCACCAGTGTCTTTTGATTCTATTTCTTTCTTTCTTTACTTATTTTACATAAACCGAGAGGTATGGTAGCCAGACATGGTGGTTCATGCTTTTAATCCCAGCATGTGGGAGGCAGAGGTAGGTGGATCTCTTTTGAGTTCATGTTCAGCTTAATCTACACAGAAGTTCCACTCCAGTTAGGGCTGCATAGTGAAATCCTGTCTCAAACAACAAACAAAAAAGCTAGAGATGTTGTGGAGGGGTACCCTATGGTCTGTCAAGAATTCTTAAGGCCAATTTCAATCCAATATTCAGCATGGCATACTTCTACAGATGCTGGAAAATTTAACTTTCCTTGTCCGCCATAATTGACCATATTACCCTCAGCAACAACAGTAATATCAGTATCTTCTTGCACCAGTTCCTGGATCCCTGATTGCCACAGGTCATCATAAAAAGAGTCAGGCAGCATCCTGACAGGAAGCATTATGGGAGAGGTAACTCTAGCATAGGGCATATGAGTCTTTAATGGTGTGTAGTGCACACCTCAGTGGTTCCATAGGCAGACTTTATCTCTATCTTCCAAAGCTGTCTACATACACACTTTTTGATTTGTTTTTTGTTTGTTTTTGTTTTATTTTTTTTGAGTTAGGGTTATTCTATGTGGCCCTGTCTGGCCTGCAACTCACTAAGTAGATCAGGGTGGCCTCAAACTCACAGAGATCTGCCTGCTTCTGCCTCCCAAGTGCTGGGTTCAAAAGCATGTACCACCACCTTCAGCTGCACACACATTCTTGAAATTGGCAGAATGCAATAAAGTCACTTCCTCTGTTCCCAAGCCATGAAGAAAGGTAGGAAACTCATGAAGAACCTCCTGCCAGCATGACCCAACAATACCATTATGTGCTTGACATCATGTTGGTAGACAATTTAAATGTCTGGATCCCAAAGCTCTTTAATACAGGAGACCATCTATTCTGAACAAACCATTATTGCACAGTTCTGGAAACAGTTTCCTGCACTGTTCAAACTGTCCTACTGGTACCCATTCCTCCTTTATAAGATCCACATTAGCTTCAGAAACCTTCAACTTTCTTTTTTACTGAAAGATTTGGGGGTTCACACTGTAAAAGGCTTCTGCAATCCAGAAACTCTCTCTTCTGCTAGCACCAAACTATGTTCCATACCTGTTATTGGTTTAAAACAGTCACACTCTTGCTCTACCAGGCCTGTCCATCCTGTGGTGAATGAGCTGTATGCATCCCAGGACAGCTATGAATGAGACCCAACACATTTGTAGATGACAGTATCACGTCATAATTTGCACAACTGTGGTAAAATATGATTACATGGCAATAATGATGTTACCTGCTCCCCTTCCCCCAGCCAGGCCACCCAAGCCTCCTAGGCAAGCTATGTAATATCGAATAGTATAAAATACATGAATCTGGCTTTGTTGCAGTCTAGCTGTTTCTTTGAGTGGAACACTTCTCTTTCCTCTACCTTACTTTCCTTCTTGTGAAATGAGGATAACAGTTTTCATTCTCCCTCACACCATTTTTGAGTCAAACAACGCAACACTTACAAAGTGCTTCATAGTCAAGAAAAGATCTATAGGTGCTTTTGTAGAATCATTAGTGTGAGCTGAAGCCCAAGTGTGTCTTCAGGGATGCCCTGAGAGCAAGCACTGATGGAATTCATCTTTTCCTATCCTCAGAAAGTGGGTGATCCTCTGGAACTGTGTAGAGTTGAGGTAATAAGTTGTCGGTCCAGGAGAAACTTCATTATCACCAGGGACCTACGGAAGGTTGTCGGGGAAAGGGAAAGGTGAAAGGAACACAAAGATATTTCCAGGCTGTGACTAACTTCTGGATGTGTGCAGTAGCTGAGCTTTATGACATAAACAGTCAGTTTTAGTTAACCTAGAGTTGAAAAATGGGTGAAAAAGAAAGATAGAAGATACAAGGTCAGCTTTTCATTATCCTTCTTAGTTTTATATTCTACTGTTGTAGGGGGGTGACAAAAAAGAAATTTAGGGGAGAGAGGGTTTATTTTATTTTTTGGGGGGGTGTGGTTTGAGACAGGGTTTCTCTGTGTAGTTTTGGTGCCTGTCCTGGATCTTGCTCTGTAGACCAGGCTGGCCTTGAACTCACAGAGATCCGCCTGGCTTTGCCTCCCGAGTGCTGGGACTAAAAGCATCTGCTACCACTGCTCAGTGAAAGGGTTTATTTTTAGCTCACAATTCCGGGTTACAGTCCATAATAGGGAACTTGTCAGGAACTTAAAATGACTAGTCACGTCACAGTCACAGTCAAAAGTAGAAAAATGAATAGATGTGAGGTTAGTCCCTAGCGAACTCCCTCTGCTCTTCTAGATGCAGGACTCAGACCCAGAGAACAGAGCTACCCATGGAGGGTTGTATCTTCCTGCTTCAATCAAATAATGCAGATAATTCCCCCACAGACATGTCCATAGATGACACTCTTGCTCTCAGACTCTCTTCCCAAGTAATTCTGACTGTTTCAGGTTGATAATTATAACTCACCATCCTATCTTCATAAGTAGGTGCCATATTTCAAATTTTACCTTAGGACCCCATGAGGCTGCCACCATAGTATATTCTTCCTCCCACCCCCAAAAGCATCAGGGTGGGCTTACAGGCAATGTATAAAAATGCCATGAAAAGCAATTTAAGATCCATAAAAAGATGCGTGGCAGCTAGTAAAACAGTTCTCACGTTTCAAACGACAAACACACTGTATTTTTAAAATCTGATTTCTGCCTAACTTTCCAGCATTGGATAACCTTGTGGACTTTTAATATGGGGGGGATGCGGGTGCTAGGCAAACAAAAATGGGAAGGAAAAAAAAGAAAACAGGAGAAAGCATAGTGGACAGGGATCCACCACTGAGCTAAACAGCTTTGAAATGAAAACCAGAAGAGGAAGTAAAACATGGAAGTATTGGTGTCTCAGAAGTCTGTATCCCTTTAGGAAAAGAACTTGACCTAGGATGTTCCTGCTTCCAGATTCCTGTTCTCAGTTCTCTCTTCAAACATCGCCAAGTCTGGATGAAGATACTACTTCAGGAAAATGTATTTCTCATTAAATGTAACGTTCAAAATAAAACAAAACTCCCAACCTCCCAGATTCCCTTGAAAACACGAATGCTTTGAATCAACACAGGATTTAAATTTGTCTGTGACTGTTTGTCAGAGTATCATATGGTCTAGAAAGAAGCACTTCAACGGTGCAAAGTATGGGCTCTCTTTCCAGAAAACTGTGAGGTCAGAGGTCATTTGGTACACCATGTGCCTCTGGTGCTTGATGCTGTTTTTCCAGTCTGTTTCTCTATTTCGTTTTGACCCATCTTATAGGTCAAGACTTCTGTATCCTGATGAACTCAATCACCTGTTCCAGATGTTTAATGTTAAGTAACCTACTTCAGTTCTAGAATATCCATCTGATTGTTTCAAGGCTCCGAAGTTGGCCATCTTGTGTATTTTGGCTGTTATTTTCTCTCTCTCTTCTTATATTAATCATAGACATTTTAAAATCTTTATCTAAAAGCTACATATAATAATATCTAGGTCATCTGTGGGTTTGTTGTCTTTTGAAATCCAGCATTCCAGTCATCTCTTCCTGTTTTATAGCATACCTTGAAATTTTTTAATTTAATACTAAATAATATGGGAGAAAGGTTATGAGGATATGAATGATATCTTCCTCAAAAATGGGGGTCAAATTTTCTTCTGACAGTCGGAAAATAAGTACCTGTGACAACCTTGATTCCCATTTCCCTAGGACGTGATCCCTGCTCCTAGAACTTGCGAGTGTGGTCTGCACTGACAGCCTGTGGTTATGTATCAATGCTCTGTACGTTGGCAGCACCATGTGGCTGCAAAAATCTCTGATCGGCCACTTGGCAATCCAGATAAGAGTCTATGTGCTGTGCTGGATTTCTTGGAGGTGCTTGACCTGAGAAGTCTGCCTACATGCGTAATCTCTTGCTGATAAAAGTAGAGAAGGGAGGAAGAACTCTGGAGCGTCAAAGGCTAGACTACAATTCCTTATTAGGAAAGATACAAGATGCAATCGAAAGATGAGACGTAGCAGAGGGCATTGTTCATCAACTGCTTCATCCACTTTCTGTCTGGATGGATGTCTTTGCACAGGGCACGTGTTTCCTGGGGAGTCAGTTTCCTCACACAGACAAGGGTGGTATGCACTGTTCCCAGTGCAGAGCCCCGGCTGCCATTGTGGGGTGGTGAGTACAACCCCGTCCCCTCCCTTGCAGCAACCACAGCAGTGACTCTTAGTTCCTATGCAAGATGCCATCCGTTCAGAAGGTACCACTGTTAGTTACTTAGAAAGCATGTAAGACCCTAAAGACGTTCCTCAGCTCTTGGTATCTTTGTTCCTGCGCCTATAATTTAACTAGATGAACTGTCAACATTTATAATCAGGCCCCCAAAATGAGATGGCGTTCATGATGCTTAATTTGGGAGAGATGTTCTAATGTGAGTATCTCAGCCCTTCATTATGTATGCACTTAGTGAATCCGTGTCTTGAACTCATTCACTCAGAGTGGATGAGGATTATTTTCTAGAACCAGCACCATGCTGGAAGAATTTCTTATTCTGCTTAACAGGTTGGTTTTTCTTTTTTTAAAGTGTAATTCCTAAGTAATTTGATTTGATAGCTAAACTGTGAATTGACCTGGTTTGTTGGAGGTTATGCTCAGTGACAATGTTCTTTTCCTGTTTCTCTTCTGTGGTCCTTGACCTAACAGTGCTTATGAGAGGTCACTGGCTCACTGTGATGCCCCTTCTAGGAGGTGAATTCTGAAGATTCACTCACTCATTCATTCATTCATTTTTTTAGCGTTCCCAAGAGATCAGACTCCAGAGCCCAGGTGTGAACCCTGAGTTGAGAAAGTCAATAGCCACTAGGTTAACTAACATGGTGGGAAAGTGACTGCCTGGGGTGCTGACACTTACTAGTCATAACAACCCTCTCAGAATTCAAAGTTCATCTTCTTCACAGGGTATTTCTCTATAGTAACTAAGACAAGAACATGTAAAAGAAACTAAAGAAATGAGAAAGGGAAGGGAAGAAAAGGAAAACGGGAGGGAAGAAAGGAAACACAGAAAGGCAAAGGGAAGGAGAAAGGGGGAAAGAAGCAGAGAGGAGAGGGGAGAGGGGCTGAGAGGAAAGAGTTCAGAAGATCCAACAAAAGCAACCAACGGAGCAAACGTCAAGAGACCCACAGGCAGAGCCAGCTCCACCCTGACTCCTGCAGGCTTCCCATACATTTTAAATATGGACTCCAATACTGAAAAGAAAAAGAAACTCTAATTTTTCTACATAAAAAACTCAAAAGGGCTTCAAAAATGTTGCCAATTGCATTATCAATTACCAGATACTGGGATGAATAACATTCAGGTTTTAATTTTATTATACTATCCTAAGCTGAGGCTTTGAGGCAGACAGACAGAGAGAGAGAGAGAGAGAGAGAGAGAGAGAGAGAGAGAGAGAGAGAGAGAGCTACATGGAAGCTTAGCACAGGTTTCCTTGTAGAAGGCTTTTCCTGTAGATAGGAGCAGAGCTGACAGTGTTTCCTGTGTTTCCCTCCTCCTTCCTTGCAGATAGAACACAGCAAATAACGTGCAGAGGCCAAATTTAGAAGACGCGATGCTTAGAACTACTAGATAGGCCAGGAGTGACTGTGCGTGCCCTTAATCACAGAATTCCAGGAGCTGGGGGTAGAGGGCTGCATACTCAAAGTCAGAGTTGGCTATGTAGCAAGACCTCAAAAGCAGCAAATAGTTCCAAGCATCACCAGCCCCCCATCCAGGTCATTTAATGTAATCATTTTTTTTTAGGATTCACATCCAACAAATATCTAGTTTACTAGTGGAAATATGAAATGACAGGATCTGGAGAGTTTCCAGACTTTTACAAGCATAGTCTCTCTCTCTCTCTCTCTCTCTCTCTCTCTCTCTCTCTCTCTCTCTCTCTCTCTCTCTCTCCTTCTCCATGCGTGTTCCCTATGTGCGTGCACATGAAGTGCATATGAAGGCCAGAGGTTGATGTCCAGTGCGTTCCTCAGTCACTGCTCTACCGTATTTTTTTGAGACAGGGGTCTCACCGAACCTAGAGCTTGCCACCTCAGCTAGAATGGCTGACCAGGAAACTCCAAGAGTCTACATGTCTCTTCCTCCCAGGGCTGACCTGTACCACCAAACCTGGCTTTCTAACAGTGTGCTGGGGATCTGAACCCAGGTCCCCATGCTTGAGCAGCGAGAACGCTATCTGCTAAGCCCTCTGCCCATCCCTGTTCCTTTCTTCCATATCTTACCTTTATCAGAGCAGGAAGCCACATCCCTTCAGCTCCTCTTTTACTCTACCATCTGAAACCCAAGTTCACAATGTTACTTTCAGAATTAAAAAGAAAGCTCTTGACAATATGGTGTCGAATCCCTCTAAGTTCTCTTGTGAGAAGGGCAAGTTCGACTTTATATTTTTTTAATTATCATTTTCCAGTAAGCTTCAAATATTAGACCACAAAACACATGAGTGCACAATCAAAAGGAAAAGTTTCAGTAAGTTTTTTCAATTTAACGTCCCCCCAAGTCCTTGAGTGTTTCTTATGTGTTTCTTTGCCTCAAAAACAAGGTGGAAAAGGAGAAGCAGTTCTGGAATAGTTGTCCTCTGACTTTCATACACACACCTTGGCATTCATACGCACACCCCAACCAATGATGATGATGATGGTGGTGATAACAATGGTGATGAAGATGATGATGATGGTGATGGGGTGGGGTGGCAGGGTGGGGGTGATAGCGATAATGATGATGGCGATAAACTTTCTTTTAAACTACAAAAGGCAAGCAAGCTACTTACCTAAATGGTTTTAAGAACACTAAGAGTTACATGGCCCAGAGTCTTTCCTTACAGGCTGAGGGAAACTAGGTGACAAAGGGGGATTTAATCTAAAGTAAGACACGGTTCTCTGTGTTAGAGAAAAGAAACCATCCATCTCTTCGAGATAAATTCAACACATGTTGACTCAGACTCCTATTCAAAGTATATGGTGGCGACATGGAGGAAGTAAAGACCACCTCAAGCTGGACCCAGGGAATTCTAGGGATGACAGATACCTCAGAATATCTCTTGAGACAAGAACTCCACTTGTGCTGACTCACCGGTTTCCCATGTCAGTTTATATTTAACTCCCTTTCAGATGGCACGCTGGGCATGAGGTGATGTCATTGCTACCGTCCAACTAACTAGGACGTGCCAATTGCCTCGGGCCACCACTTGCTTCCCAAATGCTGCTTTACCTTATATGTAAATCTGAGATATTCTGAAAAGTTTTGGAGGAGACCGAAAGTTCATAATCAAGTAAATAAGAATATTGTTAAAGCTTGTATTCTACTTCTTATGAACAATATTACTAAGGGCTGCTTGTGTGTATATATATATATATATATATATATATATATATCTCCCTCTCTCTCTCTCTCTCTCTCTCTCTCTCTCTCTCTCTCTCTCTCTGTGTGTGTGTGTGTGTGTGTGTGTGTGTGTGTGTGTGTGTGTGTGTGTGTGTATGGTACATGTACATTACTGTGTGGGTGTGTATAGTATATGCACAGTAGTGTGTGAATGCATGCTGTCTGTGTGCACAGAGCCCAAAAGAAAACATCCCATGTTTTCCTCTATCAGCCTCTTAAAGCCTTATTGCTTTAAGACAAGGTCCCTCACTAAACTAGCAGGTTGTCCTTTGGGTAGGCTGGCTGTTCATCAAGCTCTTGGGATCCACCTGTCTCTGTCTCCCAATTCTGGGGTGACAGGGTTATACAGCCATGCCTAAGTGTGGGGATTTGAACTCAGGTCCTTGCACTGGTGGAGCAAGCTCTCCTATTCACTGGACCTAACCTGGTGTTTTCAAAACAGTTATTTTTTAAAAATGTATCAGTATCTATTTCTAGTTTAAAGATCTATCACTTTTTTTTTTGAGGAGTATAAAAAATATTTTGTTGGTTGACTATTTAAATAGCCAGTTCACTATGAAACTTTTAATGAGCTCCCTGCCTTCATTAACATGGGTATTTTAATTTGATTTTTAAACCTAGATCCCCACTGTAAAAATAATAAAGTAGTAACATTTATGTGGGCTTGAAGAAAGGATTGTATACATTATAAATGGCTATAATTTCTTTCAAGTAAGTTCAACCATGAAAAATATGACTTTATTATATAGTTAAACAAAAATATTTGGTCTGCTGTGGCAGCAAGTGTTCCTGAGTTTAGCCTTTCTGTTTCATACTTCCATGAAACTGTAATTTACTATAAATGATAATAAACCTCTTGTGACAAGGTAACAAATGTTTTGTTTGTTTGTTTCAAGAAGCATGTGCTCATTCAGGTACTGGTTTATCAAACACACTAAGTAAGTATGTAAATTTTCAGAAGAGTTTATGCCTTGCTAACCTTGACATTCGCATCACCTGACAAATACGAACAGATCACCATTACTCATTAACTTATGAAAGATTTCATACTGGCTGGGAAAGTATGCACTGGGGGTATGTACAGGTCAAGTAAGAGCTCCGGTGTCACCACCCATCTGTTGGGTGACGTTGTCTCCATAACTCCCAGTCCCTGATTTGTGAAGGGAACTGACACTGTGAGGTTGGATGACACGCAGGTAGAACGGATACAACCAATCTTGCATGGGTCACCTGTGAGTGGCAGCCACTACAGGCAGAGAGTCTCCTTTTTCCAAAATTCTGAGACCATAAAGGTTTCCAATTTTGGATCTTTTGGATTTTAGAACATTTCCCTCTCTCTCTCTCTCCTCTCTCTCTCTCTCTCTCTCTCTCTCTCTCTCTCTCTCTCTCTCTCTCTCTCTCTCTCTCTCTCTCTCTCTCTGTGGTTCTTTTCAAGACAGGGTTTCTCTATGGAGTTTCGGTGCCTGTCCTGGATCTCACTCTGTAACCCAGGCTGGCTTCGAACTCACAGAGATCCACCTGGCTCTGCCTCCCGAGTGCTGAGATCAAAGGCATGCGCCACCACCCCTTGGCCATCTCTCTCTTTATATGCCCAATTTTGACCAATTGACCTACTGACTCACAGTAACCTTTAACAGTGTTCTCGATAACATTGTGCATGAATTCATTTCATGGTATAGAATTTTCCACTTGTTACTATCATGTCAGTGCTTAAAATTTCAGGTTTGGCAGGACTCTAGACTTGGGATTTTCAGGCCAGAGACGCTCAACCTGTATTATGGTTCATGCATATGAAGATTACTCTTGCAGGTTGTGGTGAGGCCTAGGTGATGACTATATCCTTCTTCCTTTAGAAGGGTTGCTCAAAGAAAAACGTGAGTGTGTATACAGGGGGATGCCAGCCACCAAGTAGGGGCAGCTGCTTCCTGAAGCTGTCAGGGCTGCTGGGAAAACTGTGGGAGAGTGGAAAGACTGGTGATCAGAAGGCCTCTTAGGAGTCTGCGGCACTGAGACCCACCCACCTTGTACACTCTGGAATGAATGCTTTCATCTATTCAACTGGGATTTGCACTGAGTGGTCTCTATGGTCTCTGCAGTCTGCTGTCTTCACAAATAGTGCATATTGCAAGGATTTCTGCAAAACAAAACACTCCATAGAGAGCAAAAATCTGCCCTTAGAAAATGTAAGTACTCACAAAATTACTTATAAATGACAATATGCATTCTGACAGATTTTCCAGCACATGTTTTATGTCTGCAATTTTTACTTCCTTTTAAGTTATCTTTTTGCCTCAAGCTGTTATAATTCTCAGGGGTGTTTTTTTTTTTCATTTAATTTTCTGAGCACAGTGTTCAAATGCCTAATGGTCCATTCAAAGTCACGTGCCTGACAGCACCGTCATTGACAATGCATTTGCTCTGTGGACACCCAGAGCACGCGCATCAAGACACACAACACTGAGGTTAATTTAGAGCTAGTGAGAGGAACAACTCAATTCTGCTCTTAGGGGCTTGCAAGTCGTGAGGCATAAAGACAGACATCATTTGGCAACAACAGAGTCATGAAAGGATGCCTCTGGAAAGCCACAGAAAGAGAGTGCAAAAGAATCGGGGTGGGTGGCCAACTTGAACAGCAGCATAGAGATGGGAGATTTCTATAGAAATCACCAATACATGAACAGTCTTCAAATCAGGACATTAGTGGACGCATCTTTTACTGAATGAAAGAGTAAGCAGAGGAATTTGTGGGGCAACTTGGTCCAGTAATGACTTCAGTCACATTTGTCCCTCTTTGATATGACAATATTCAAGAATTATGTTTTGCTCATCTAGACATACCATATCACCTGGCAAATACGAGCATGCCACTACATTCTCATTACTTTATAAAAGGCGTCATTGTGCCTGGGGAACCTATGAATCGGGGATGTGGGGAGAGCTGGTAAAAACCCTGGTGTTATCACTGATCTGTCCTTGAGATGTTACCTCCACAACCCATAACACCTGCATTTGAAGAAGAATATTTTCAATACTTTCTAGTTGTCGGATGTATAGTGAATGCAAAACATCACAGCAGAAGCAGTAAGGCATCATAAAGAAAATGCTATCTTCTCTCAAGGAATATATATTAATTCAATATGCATTTATTGTGCTTCATGTTATTTTCCCATACACATGGAATTTTTTTAAGTGTGGTAAAAAATATTAGGTATTATTTACTAAAACAAGAAGAGAAATAAATAAGCATTATTAGTCTGCCCCCTAAATCTGTCATTTGTCCCTGGAAACTATTATGAAGTTATACACACACACACACACACACACACACACACACATGTTGGTAATAGAACACATTATATCCTAAAAGGACTAGAAATGAAAATGATAGGTTAAACATTGGAGTAGAAGATAGAAAAAAAATAAAAAGCAGGATTAAATTTCTGGCTCCTGTATCCCAGTCCCTTCCTCGCCCTTTCCAACTTGTCCCACGTTTCCCTGAGCCCAAATCATCCATCTTCCCACTCCCATATATGCCACATCATTCCCAACATTTTCCATTCTGAAGGTCTAAAATGTCTGTCATGCTTCTCTTTTTATGTATCCATGAGAAAATCCAGGCCAGCTGTTTGTCTGATGGTGGCATCCCCTTCTTCACTCACAGTGCACTTAGCTCTCTTCTCTCAGTGACCACACACAGACAGCCCACACACTCACAGACAGGTGAGCAGGGACTCTCATGCTCTGGGCACACAGCTACATGCTAGCAGTCCCTCACATTCCACAACATCTCCATGTTCAGGCTCCTGACACGTTCTATTGCTTTGGTACTTCCACATTTTCAGTGTTTGATGACTCCCAACTCATACAACTGGGAAAGTCACCCATTTATTCTCAGTACGTATTTCTGGCTTCTGCAACCAGATCAGGATCTTCTTGAAAGCAAGGACCAGGTACCTGTTCCTATTCCACCACATTTTAACATAATATTAGAAATAAAATGCACAAAATATTGTGAATTATCTTTTTTATTCCAAGGTAAATAAGAATAAATTACTAGCTTTTCATTCGGTGCTTTGGAAAAGATTGAGCAATCTGTAGAATTTCACACTGAAATATTCTTATACCTAAAGTTTGACGACTTTGAGAACTATTTACCTTTTTTAGTTCATCAGCCAGTCAGCAACTTTCCAAAAACATGTACTAATGACACTATCCGATTTAGTCTTAGTCACTTTAGTAAGTAATGGCTTGAGTTACGTAGGCACGGCATTCTCTAGTGTTTTGAGAAGCATAAACTTACCAGGTATGAACATAAAGCCCTCAGAAGTTTTATTAATATAACCAATAAACACAAAATACTTACCTATAGGCTGATATAAATATGCAGTCTTATAAAGCACCGTAGTTCCTAAGACCTTAGTAAGCATGTAATCTTAGCTAAATATGGACTATTTATAGAATTTTTACAGTTCAAGCTATTTCCCAAGCTTTATATAAGGAACTCACTCAATAGTAGATTTGTTTATACTCATTGCTATGTGAGAAGTTATTCATAAGTTCTCAGAAATAAGCTTCTGAGAAATACCTTAAATTACTAAAAAACTTTTTCAAAAGGCATCAGTTTCCCAGGGAGCCTCCCTATGGTCTTTGATATCTTGAAAGCAAAGGAATTCCTCTACCTGTTCCCCTCCAAAACTTCAGAACTTTCAAAAAGTTTTCGCCTCATAATCAAATATCATAAGATAGTATCATCTTCTATATCTCCTACCATGGGTTTTTTTAAAAAAAAATAAATAAAAGGCTATGATGTCTTGTTTCATCCTAATGCTATGCAGGAATTTTTAAAATGCTACAAGTATTATACCTGAAAATATTCATATAAATGTAAAATAGTATGTCTCCCATATTGGCAAATTCTGCATCTGGAATTATTTGTAGTACGATGAACATACAGCATTTTTTTTTTTTACAGACAGGACACTACTTGAAAATGTCACACACACACACACACACACACACACACACACACACACAGCCACTAAGAAGAACTAGATTCCGCCATTTGGAGGAAAATGGATGGAAATCGTCATGTTTAAACTAAATAAGGCGGACTCACACAAATATTGTGATTTTTCTCTCATATGCAGAATCTAGACTCATGGGGGACTACTTAGAAAGGAGAAGGGACAATTAAGAGAAGGAGAGGTGATAAGGTTTGGTTTTGTGGTGCTGGAGTTTGAACCTGAGATTTTATGCATGCTAGGTGTCTTAATTATGGCTGTGATAAGACACTATGAGTAAGGCAACCTGTCTTAATTATGGCTGTGATAAGACACTATGAGTAAGGCAACCTAAGGAAGGAAGAGTTTATAAGGGACTTATAGCTTCAGAGGGTAAAGCCCACGACCATCATGAGAGGGAGCAAGCCGTGATGGTGCTGGAGTAGTAGCTGAAAGCTTACATCTTGACACAGAAACCATGAGGCAAAGAGCTGAGAGAGACACTGGGAATGGTGTAAGCTTTTAATACACCTCCTCCATAAAGGCCATGCCTCCTAATCCTTCCCAAACAGTCCCATTAACTGGGAACCAAGCATTCCAATATATTAGCCTATGGGAGCCACTCTTAGCCAAATCACCACACCAGATATGTGCTCTACCACTGAGTTATATCCCCAGCCAATGGAGGAGCTTTAAAAATGATAAGGTAAAAGAGCATTACACATACACTCTTGTAATGAAGCCCATAATTCTGTGTAATGAACATAGATTAGTAAAAATAACTAAAAGTACACACACACACACACACACACACACACACACACACACACATATTAAAAGATCTATGCATGACATTTTGTTTTGCTAAGAGCACAAATGAACTTAGAGTGGCATATCTGCTCACAATCCAGAGAGGAGGGAACCATGAACAACACAGCGGTTGAAGAATACAACTAAAGATAAAAGATTATGAGTTACCCATATTAAAGATTGGCAGAAGGAAATCTGTGCACCAAGGGACCAAAGAGAATCATCAGAGAGATGGAGAAAGCTTGTGAAATACCATTACACTAAGATCAAGTTATCAAAGATCTGAAAGGATTGCTGTGGGTGTGGCAATGGACAGGTAATTTGGTGGCAATTTGCAGTGCCAGGATCAGTCGCATTGTGATAGCTTGAATAACAACTTAAACACGATTATTTGGACATAGTAAATATAAGGTGCCTCAGAGTGCCTATGTGTGTGGGTAAGTAACATGGTGGTACATGGATTTTAGCAGTATCTAAAGCAATAGTTCCCAACCTGTGGGTCTCGACCCCCAAAGACCATCAGAAAACACAGATACTTACATTATGACTCATAACAGTGGCAAAACCACAGTTATGAAGTAACAATGAAAATAATTTTATGGTTGGCGGTCACCACAACACGAAGAGCTATATAAAGGATCACAGCATTAGGTAAGTTGAGAACCACTGCTCTAAAGGGATGTGTGTAGTGGGTAGCTGTTCCAGCTTTGACCTTGAGACACTGCCCCTAGAGTGACAACAAGTAACTGTCACTCCTGCCTATAACCTTCCCCTAGGGCTGACCTGCCCCTGGGGTGTGGCTGAGAGGAAGCCCCTTAAGACTCAAGGTGCATATGTGTCTGGCCCTTTCTGGATACCTTGTGGTCCTGGAAGCTGGATGAGACACCAAGCCAGAGTTCTCCCCTGGATGGTACCTCATGTCTCCTGATCCTGTAACCAACCCCTATTGGATGTATATAAGTTATCCCAGAAATAAACCTCTCTTGATTACCAAATAAATTACATGGAATTGTCTCTTTAATTACAGTAATATCTGGCGCCCAACATGGGGCACGAACCCACAACCCTGAGGTTAAGAGTCACATGCTCTACCAACTGAGTAATAGATATGAAGATGAAGAGAAAATGGCTTAGTTGGAGGATGAGAGGTGTCTTATATGTGAGAGAGTAGGTATATGTCTCTGGGTCAAGAAGCAGCAGCAAATAGAGAAAGACAAATTGAAAGATATGAAAAAGAAGGAAAGAGCATGCTTTTATAGGGGAAATGAGGACGTCAGCTCTAAAGAACAAGAGTTCTGTTGGAACTCTATCCAGCAAACTTCCTCCATCAACAGAAAGTTCTCCAAACTATTCAATATGGTCCTTACTAGATATATGTGGCCACTGGGCATACATACTAAAACTGAGGAAAGAAACTTTTCATTTTGATTCCTTAAAGTGCATTTATTGATTTATTGAGACAGGGTTTCACTGTGTAGCCCTGGCTACCCTGGACGTTGGTATATAGAACAGGCAAGCTTCAAAGTCAAAGAGATCTGTCTGCCCCTGCCCCTGCCCCTGCCCCTGCCCCTGCAGTCCTAGGATTAAACAGGTATGCCACCATGGCCACCGAAGTGTTTTACATTGTAATACTTACAGGTGGAAACTTTTAAAGAACTGAGCGAAACAGCTACGGCATGTAGGAAGGAGTGAACTGAGGCTGAAGATCCCTCTATCCATCCCAGCATCACAGCTGGAGCTGTTCCTGTCACCTGGTCTTCTACAGGAATGTCACTGAAGCAGGATGGTGGGTTGAAAAAAAAAATGGTGGGAGTCTAAATGCCAACGTGGCTAGTGAAAGACAGCTGACAAAGAGTCACAGAGAAGGAACTAAAACCATGTGTTCGAGGAAAAGGGAAGAAACAAGAGGTCAAAGTCTCAATTCAGTCTAAGAGCCGACAGAAAGCGTGAGTGAGCACGGCCAGAGGGAGAGGATGCGTGATTTAGGACTAGGAGGGACAGAGCGGTTCTGACTGGCTCAGCAGGAGCAGGAAACAGGAACCCGGAAGTGAGTTTGAATAACTGTTATTTGTGGTTTCTGGGCAAGAGAAGATGGCAGCTGGAGTCTGGATGTGAGAAATAGAACCCAAAAGACATGATACATGTTGACTGCTGTGGTTGCGGAGGCTGGGAAGTCTCCCGACCTACCAGCTTCTTGCTGGAGATGCGGTGATACAGCTTAAAGGCCTGGAAGCCAGAGAGCCATAATACAGCTTCCGGATTAGGTCTGAGGGCATGGAAATAAGGAGTCCAGGGCGAAAGAGAGCCACACTCAGGCATCAACAGAGGAAGGGGAACCCTGCTTCCCTGCCTTCAGATCCTCAGTGGATTACAGGGTTCCCAACCACACAGGGCAAGCCTACTGCTTTATTCAGTCCTGCAGTTCACTTGCTAATCTTTTAGAGAAACACTCTCAGAGACACACCCAGAAATAATTCGTCATCAGATACTTGGGCATCCCATGCCCTACTACCCACTGCAAGGTGTAGTGGAGGGTGAGCCAGGTACTACATCTTCAATAAATCAGGGAAGCCGTAATCCCCGTGTGCTGCAAAAGACATAAATGGGGAAATCCTGTAAGGAAAAAGGCTTTCGACTAGGGCTCCTTCAGAACATACAGAACAGGGCAGTGGGAAACAGAGGAATAAGATGGGAATGGTGGTGTCTACAAGACTGATCTGAGTTTCTGGAAATGAGCAGAGAGACTGGGAGAAGGTTAAGGTTACGTGATATCATTTCCCATCAGGGAGGAACTGTGGTGCTATAATCAAACTGTCCTCCCTTTACGATCCTCTGTTCCTAGGGGGTTTATGCTTTACTTGCTTCAAAAAGGCACAGGGGGTGATCCTGGGGTTTTTTCTACCATTAACGTAGAATTATGCCATGGCTTTTGCAACTATTAAGTGCAATCGTAATATGCAAATGTTCCTGGTTTCACTTGCATAGTCGTTTCAGTTTTGAAATTGCCCAATACAGCTTCTGAATTTCATCAGGCTACATGCTATGTACAGGATGTCATCCATTGTGAGGCTGTGCTTACATCATCACAACATTCCAATCATGTTCGCCCTCATGTTATATAGAGGAGCACTTTCTCTTCCTCTTTACCAATTCATGATTTTAGTGCAAAACTTAGAAATGTACATTTTCTCCTTCAATGCTAACACTATACACATGTGCACAGATGTACATGTACACAACACTCACATATACACACACATAAGCACATGTACACACATACACATGCACACATATACCACACACACACATACACACACATGCACCCACACTTGAACACATACACAACACACACACACACACACACACACATACACACACGCATCCTGCCATGTTGCACATAGATATTTTCCATATATTATTTCTACTGCTACCACAAAATTGTTAAATCTAAGAAAGAACGAAGACCTTACTTGTTATATTTTACCATAAACATTCCTTCTTTGTAAGGTGTACTAATAAAAACTGTTTAGGTATTTTATATATGAAACTATATTCTTTGCTTCTTTCAAGGACATATACTCCCCTGTGGCAGCCTAATGACAGAAAAAAGAAGGAAGAAGAGGAGGAAGAAGAGGAGGGAAAGGGTCATCCTAAGGCAGGATCACCACGCATACACCATTCACAAGTTAAACAACAATACATATGTCTTGCTGGAAAAAGACTATCAACACAACTGTCACAGCCTTCATTATGTAAAAGTGGAGTCTGCATAAGACTTGGCCCTGAAAGCTGCTGAGTTAAGGGTTGATATTTGGTAAATATGCTAATGAAGAATAGACTACCTAAAAATATTTAGACATATGCTAAAAGAAAATATTCACTTGACTTTAACAAACTTTTGTTGAGTAACTCTGTGACAAACAGAGTAAACTGGATGCTTTACAGGATTTGGGGCATTTTAAATCCTTGAAAATTATCAAAACAATTTGATGAAATGTCATGCAGTGGGTGCTTCTATTATCTCCAAGTTAAGCAAAGCTTAGAGGACCTAGCGACCCTGAGAAGTTTGATTCACATCACATACTTAATACGGCTAAATGCTGAACCACACACACAGACACACAAAATTGATTTCTCCTGAAATAATGAGAAAGAGAAATACAAAGTAATTTCTACTTTAAGATCAATTCCCTTATTATTTCAACTGACAGAATATTGAAAATCATGACAGAACTTTGGCCTTGCTAATCTATACTGGCAACTAACTTTATGAAGTGCTTATACTACAGAAGGATTTTTTAAGTTACAAAATTGTATACTAGCATTTCAAACTGGAATTGTTTTTAAACTCTTCCTTAATGAAATATAAGTCAACTTGCTTTTGTCTGGCTTTATTCTAAAAATTTTAAAAAACAAAAGGCAGACTCAAAAGTTTCTTTCTTCTAATAATGTTATGCCTAACCTCTTTTGTTTCTCTAGGGCAGCTATGGTTGAATATGAACAGCCCGAAAGAGCAAAACTATGGTACTTTCCTGTCCCACCTGTTAATATTCTGACCCGCCCCTTGGGGCAGCCCTGGTCCTGATGTAAGCCTGATTTAAGGAAAAACCTCACCCTTCTCTCTCTTCTGTGCTCTCAATCTCTCTCTCTCTCTCTCTCTCTCTCTCTCTCTCTCTCTCTCTCTCTCTCTCTCTCTCTCTCCTGTGCTCTCAGTCTCTCTCTCTCTCTCTCTCTCTGTCTCTGTCTCTGTCTCTCTGTCTCTGTCTCTTCATTCCCATGAGGTGTGCACATCTCAGCTTTCCTTCCCTTCTCTTTCTTCCTGTCTCCCCCTTTCCTGTCTTTCTCTTTCTGTCTCTATTATAATAAACTCTCTCCACGTGGATGCAGTGCCTGGATGTGAGTGACTGTTCAAATGCTCCATGGCCTGCCGTCATGTTTCCCTGCATGCATGGGATGCCCTGGCCCAGCCAGCTGGGGCCCCCCACAAGATATATCATAACACCACCACTGCCAGTAACATTGAGGAAACCCAAGCAGGATGGCCCCCAGCGCCAGTCCTCAGAAGGCTGCTAGGAGATGTGCCTGTTAATGCATTTGGTCCATTGAAGCGACCTTATGGTCTCCTGCTCTCTCTCTCTGTCTCTCTCTCTCTCTCTGTCTCTGTCTCTCTCTGTCTCTCTGTCTCTCTCTCTCTCTCTCTCTCTCTCTCTCTCTCTCTCTCTCTCTCTCACACACACACACACACACACACACACACACACACACACAGCCAGAAAAAGAGAGAGAACCTGAGATTTCCCCTCACCTTTACCACTTGCTATGGGCAAAACAAAAAAATACAACATACACACACACACACACACACACACACACACACACACACACACACACACACAATGGCTTCCAGATGCCATTTTTGCTCAGTATAAGCCCGTTTTCCTTTCTTGGAAAGTTGGCCATGATGCATGAGAAACATAAGAATTTGGAGCTCTGGAGTCCAGTTGAGACTGAGGCCAGGCTTCAGGGAGTAAAATGAGAACACATGAGAGGCAGACGCTGTACCACCATACTGTGGTCCCCCTTCTGACAGCTACTTCAGAAACTGGCCAGGAAAAATCTACTTGACTGGTAAGGGAGGAGCATGCCTGGAAAGTGTTCAAAGCCAGAATGGGATAATTTGGCCGTGGTAATGCCCAGCCCTACTGCAAAAGAGGACTGGTTCAAAGTCTATCTGAAGCTGGACAGGAAGCTTGCTTGCTTACCTACTGGGTTGAAAACAAGCAGATGGAGCCTCAGCAATCCCCTACATATGGAAAGAGCAGGGCAAAATAGGATCAAAAAACAAAACAAAACAAAACAAACTGGCATGGAAATGCTAGAAGTGATGAAAACGCTACAAAAGATCCATTTGGACAAAACAAGCATTTATTGTATACATGGAAGAAATACTTTCACGGTAAAAATATTTCCAGACATTAGCAAGTCCATGATTAGATGAAACGTTGTGCTATAGTTCTTAACGTTCTCACACAGGATGAGTCAATGAGAAAATTCCCTTGTTATGAGCCTGCCATTCCTAGACAACACTCTCAAACTTTGCCACACGCAGTTACCACAGAGATCACATTCCATTAACAACAAGAACTGAGACATGGTTCAAAGCCAATCACTCCACGCCTAAAGGGGAGACAGCAGGAGCTACATAGAGGCAAGTATGCATTCAAGGTACTAGCTGAAGAAACGTGCGTTTTCAAGGCAGACAAGTTCATAAACTACACTTAGCATCTATGACATGCAGGGACATGTCTATGGAGGGACAGTCATAGAAAACCCACATTTACTGTGGATATCCCCTGGTGTAGAGAGCCTGCCACAGACTCTTTCATATTTATTCATAAGGACAGCTTATTAGTGAATGGTGTAGTTATTCAAGAAGCCTTTTATGATGTCTGTGGTTGGTCCCATTCTCAGCCTAAACAAGACAGCACAGTGTTGGACATGGACCTTTTCGGCGTGGGATAAAGCTGATGTCACAGCAGGGCACACCCTGACGTGAGCCTCTGGGATCCCAGCCATCATCTTGATTCATTGTTCCTGGTGGAACTGCATCCGTTCATTTGTGGACAAGAAGCAACACATCTGTCTACACAGCAAAATCACAAAACCTTAATTGGTAACAATGGAGACGAATGAAGAAAAACACATCCTTAAGTCCAAATCTCTCTTCGAATATTATACGCCAGTAACCATGATCTTTTGACTTCACGGTTATCAGACACACCAAAGTGAGAGACTACCCTGCCAACTAGCCTGGGGTGTTTGACATGCCTCTCAAGGTGTGTGTTTCAAGAGTTTAAGGGGATCTGAGATAACTATCTAAAGGGTAGACACCATCTATAGAAAGAGATGGAAAGCAAGTCTGGAAGCAAAGACAAGGGTATTGTTTTTTAGAAAAGCGGAATTCCACTTCACACGTTACCACACCACCTCTAGCTGCACTTGTGTTATGTGAACGTCCTTGCGCCTTAGTTCCCATCCCTACAAACCGGAAAGAATAACATCTCACAGAGCTATTATGAAGCTGAAGTAAGATGCCGTAGATAGAGCCAGGTGTTGGCCATGCCTCTGGTCCCAGCATTTCTGGACGCTATGGCCAGAGGATCAATAACAGCTCAAGGCCAGCCTGGGCTACACAGACAGACCTTGTCACCAAGCAAAACTAAAATGCCAGTATAAGTCAAGGGCTTGTAAATGTGTGATGTCCATTCCAGGCACCCTGACCGTTAAGGAGCGTTTTAGCTCAATTGATCAAATAAAATCTGTGTGTATTTGGATATCAGGCAAAACCAAGCACAAGGCATTACTTTGCTTAGTTAGAAACTGATACACCACGCGTTTAAGCAGAATGCTATTTTCCTCTTTACATATGGTAATAGCTTTGATGTGGAGATAAGATACCTTCTCTAAAAGCCTTATTTAATGTGCTCAGATTTTTAGCATAAGATTCCCCACAGGCGTTCACACGCGAGGGAATAGTTCCAGGGCTGGTAAATGTCAGGTAGGAATGAAACTCATACCTTCAGCCTCCTTACTTTTCCTCTAGTTTCTCTCTGATGGTTTTCAAGTATGAATCCAGGGGCCCCCGGCATTGCAAAACAGGGGGGCCTGGGGGAGGTGCCAGGCTGCAAACTGAGATGCAAGCATATTTCCAAGGATTGGCTGATGGGGTTCTGTCTAAATTTTTCCCACCCCACCCCCCCACCAATATTCTGGGGTATGTCCATGTGTAGTTCATAGCAGTCCTTTCTACTCTTTCATTTACTCCCGTTCCTTGGGATAGATAACCTATCTCAATTCTCTCCTCCTAAATCTATTCATTAGTCCGTCCAAACTACACACTTTAATACGTGAGCATCTCCCTTTTAAAATTTACACAGCACATCATATTTCATATTTCACCCAGTTTGACTGGAAACGGGTGTCAGAAACTCCCAGATTCTCAGTTAAGAACACAGCTAAGTTCACCACCGGAGAAAGCTGGGTCCTAGCAACACGTGTGCTCTCTAGCGCCACCTCCTGTTAACAAGCGCCTAGAGCGAGGACAGGCTTCTGAGTCAGCTCACACAGAACAAGTCCAGGAAAACTGTGAAAGGGAGACAAATGGTAGGGCATGGGAAGGACCCCGTTAAAACACAAAGCGGCTCCAGGCACAAGCAAGGCAACGAGCAGGCAAACGCAAAACAAACCACACAGAGCGACTGCCTTCTGACCAATACCTTTGAATCCGAAAATATCCTAAGTTAGAGAATTCATTATAAAAGAGGGACAAGCAGGAAGGTAATGAATGGAATTTCCATAGCAAACATCCGTGTTTCCTTCCACTTCTTACTCCGGGGGGAGGGGGAAGGGGGGCGGCGCTCCTTAACCTTCAACTGAAGCAAATAGAAGGTCATGGAAACCAAGCTAGGGTCCCCAAAGAGACTCTGGCATGCTCCCCCTACCCCATTTTTGGTTTTGGTTTTTATTTGTTTGTTTGGTTTGGTTAGGCTTTGGGGGGGTTGTTTGTTTGTTTGTTTGTTTGTTTTGGTGGAATTCATTGACAGGAATGAACCTAGGACACACCAGGAACACTGGGAAGCCCATTCCCTTCCCACCCTCGAACAAACCACCAAGTGTCCAGATGCCCTTATAGGGCTAGGGACAGACTTCCTGTAAGCCTGGCAGCTCAGTGTATGCATTGCGTATGGGTTTTGGCTAAGAGTCACACTGGGACTTTTGATTTCCTCTTTGAGGGCTGGCATTGACTTCTGCTTGCTCTTATAAGAAAATGTCTACAACTGAAAATTGAAAATGTGCAAGATTCCTTCTTTAAGTACACAAACACTCCAAGTCTGGCCACTTTGCTGTGGTCCTGCCAGGTTCTCTCTCTGCCTGCTACCTGATCAAGTAAACTTTGTGGGGGTGGGAGGGAGTCAACAGAAAGCATAAGGGAAGGAATATAATACATGCACAGCCAAAAATCTCACAGGACTCAACCAAAAGACCTGCATTCAGGATGCCTCACTTTACCCACACATACCTTATGTGGCCACCTTAGTGAATTCCTCATCTACTTGGGGGGTCTGGGTAAAAATGCTCTCTTAAAGTCATTTACTAACTGCTTACAAGTCCAAATAAGCATCTTTATTCTGCACACAATTTCAAGGATTTGCCCCACCCATTTCTGACCTGCTGTCAATCAAAAGGTTCGGGACAGGGCAGAGTTGGACGGAGTTGTAAGAACCCACTCTTTCCACTTTACCGCCCAGGTGCACACAAACATTTGCTGAGTCATTTATAATAGTGTACGAATTCAGGTGCCATGGCATGAACTGGCCTGGGATGTCAGTCTTTCCTTCTGGATTTCCTGGCACTTAATGACCTGTATCATAATAAAAACATACTTTCCAGTCTATGAATGTCTTGGATGCCACCGCTACCTCCCCTCCTCCCTCCTTCCTCCTTTCCCCCTTTCTCTGTGTGATTCTCATGGAAATAATCTCTTGTTTCCACCCTTTGGAGTGTGTTGATCATTAAGCTTCAAACTACATTTCAAATGAACAGTACATTCCCTCCGAGATTTTTATGTGGGCTATACATTTCAATATGCTAGCTTCTCTCGGTTAATATTAAAACCATTCATTTGAGACTAATTGTAGATTTACTGAGAGTTGGAGGTGTGAATTTTAGAGCAAAACCACATGTTACCATCCTGATATTTTTTAACAGCAATGCAGAATGGTGATATACTCTTAATGGAAGGAAAGATGGACAGAAGGAGGGGGAGGAAAGGAGAAGGGAGGGAGAGGGAGATGAAGGAAGGAAAAAGAGAGATTAAAACATGAAGTACCTGTTTCATGAGAATTTGAACATGATTAATCCTCACTGAGAGCTATGAAACTGAAATCGCTTGTCTTCATTTTATACATGACAGCTTGGAGTATAACTCCTCCTTGTGACTTGCCTGGAGATTTGTGAATGGCAGTTCTAAGAACACAACCCAAGTTGCTCAATTATAAAAAGCCCAGCCACTTACCCCCATGAGTGAGTCTGCTCCCTGTGTGCAGAAAGCCTTGGGTGGCTCTCAGATGGTCTTGTGGTTTCGAAGACGGCTCCAATTTCTCTCCTGCACCACCCCCATCACATTGCAAGCTAGAGAGCTCACCTCAGAACCCACATCCCACCCTAGATGATGTTCACCCTTCAATCCTTCCCCTTCCTCATCCATCCCACGATTCTGACCTTTGGTGGTAGATATAATGGATTGAGAGGTTAGGACTTGAAAGATTTCACTGCGGCTTCCCACATATTTGGGGCTTTTTAAAAATCATCAAGGAGAAAAGCAGAAGTTAGGGGCCAAGTTGCCTTTAGTACACATGTGGCTATTCACATCGCTTGGAATGTTCTTCCTTTAAATAGGAACTCCCAGGCCTCTTCTCTTTGAGGAATGTTTGGAAAGAACATTAAATAACAATGATGAAAATCCTTCCTGCCCTTCAGAGGCCACTCACACTTCAGGCCACTCACACTGTTGACATGCAACTGCACTCTACAGCATGTGGCTGGCTTAACGGGGTAATCTGTGTGCAGATGATGTGGTCATTGCCAAGGTTGAAGGGGTTATTCCCCCGTCCCCATCCCTAGCCTATTTGTCCATGGACTAATTGAAAATTTAAAAAAAAAAAAAAAAGGCCAATCTAAATTGGCTATTTTCATGTTATAAATCTATAACAGTATTGCTTCTGAAGTTAGTCCTTGAAGATATCCCTACCTTAAACTTATATTCAGAAGCATCGACAGAGAGAGGATGCCGTTCTTGGGTATCACCGGTGGTAAATGATGTGGCATTAGGGAAAAGAGCAGCCTGGCTCCAGAACCTCTCTACCCTCTGCACAGTTTATAAAATAGGTCCTTACTGAAGCTATGTAGCAATGTTAAGAAATGGAGACAAGCTTGAGTACATTGTTTAAATTTAACATCAATGCACAACAGGGAATGTTCCTTTTCTTTCTTTGACCACCTCCCTCCACTGAGCTACAAGCTACTTCAGTAGTAACTAGACCTATCACTATTCATAGACACTTGAAGGAGTCACTAAAAATATAGTGACTTGACACTTAGCTTATAGACAGGTTACAACTAGATATAACTCAATCTGCTGTAGTTCTGCTGTTATGCCAACCAATGTTTTACTTCAAAACAAACCAAGTCCCATCAACATCGTTAGGTTATGGGGTTTAGCATAAGTAAAATCCAAATTCAGACCTCAGTACAGCAGTGTTTAAAATGCCCCAACTGAACCTTCAGTCTCCTCCTGCTTCTTCCTCCTCCCAGCCTGTGTCCCATTCTGATACCTACCTACCCAACACATAGCCCCTTGCTCTGAAATCATAGACCTATTCTTCTACAAACTCGATGCCCAGTCATTTCCCTTCCCTCCCTGAACCTCCAAAATCAAGTCCCTACAGCTATAAAGAGAGTTAAAAAATTTCCCCCCAGGAACCTGCATCTTACTCAAAGCCCTGGCTTTGTTCTCTCTCTCTCTCTCTCTCTCTCTCTCTCTCTCTCTCTCTCTCTCTCTCTCTCTCTCTCTCTCCTCTCTCTCTCTCTCTCTCTCTCTCTCTCTCTTTCCTCTCCGTTGTCAGCCACCAAAACAGTTATCTTGAGTGACCAAATGCCTGTATTTCAGATATAGAATTTAGAGTTTTGCACATAGGTGTCTTGGAATCCCGGTTGGGGAGGGGGTTTTCAAATGGCTATAAGCACCCTTCTGCTCTCAGTAGAACTCCAAGAGACTAGAGACCCTCTAAAGGAAAAAAAAATGCAAAAATAATGAAAAGGAAATATTTTTAGTTTTCTTTTAGGGGCCCATGCTGTTTGCCTCTTCAGTTACCTGAGTTCTGAGAAGTTTTTCATGTCAGTGGCTAGAACAGGCAAAGCGGTTTTTTAAAAAAAAGAAAAGATGTGAGAAATAATCATTGTCTATGTATTTCTAAATGATATTATCAGGAGAGTTGCGAAGAGGATACGGAGGGGGAAAAATCTATTTGGTGTTGTGCTGGAAACACAGCGCTCTTTTTTTTTTTTTTTTTTTTTTTCTGGCAAGCTGAAGTGTGCCAGCTTTTTCAGACGGAGGAATGCGGAGTGTCAAGGGGTCAGGATCAATCCGGTGTGAGTTGATGAGGCAGGAAGGTGGGGAGGAATGCGAGGAATGTCCCTGTTTGTGTAGGACTCCATTCAGTTCTTTGGCGAGCCGGCCGCCGGGAGAGTATAAAAGCCAGCGCCGCCCGCCCAGCCTCACACAACTCTTCCCTCCAAGAAGAGGCTGACAGAGCCACTCCAGCTCCGACCCCAGGAGACTGACCTCCTCCAGACGGCAGCCGCCCCAGTCGACAGCCCCAGACGCCACCGCCTGGAGCGACCAGACACCAACCTCCGCCCAGAGTCCGTGTCCAGGCTCCGGCCGCGCCCCTCGTCCATCGCCTCTTCGCTCCGCTGTGCGTCCTCCCGCCGCGCCCCGACCATGATCGCCTCCGTCGCGGGTCCCATCAGCCTCGCTCTGGTGCTCCTCCTAGCCCTCTGCAGCCGGGTAAGCTTCTGGAACGACAGAAGGGACGGAGGGAGGGCAGAGCGAGCTGCGATCGCCGCAGACTGACCGCCCTCCTCTTCCTCTCCGCAGCCCGCCGCCGGCCAGGACTGCAGCGCGCAGTGCCAATGCGCCGAGCCAGCGCCTCGCTGCCCAGCCGGTGTGAGCCTGGTGCTGGACGGATGCGGTTGCTGCCGCGTCTGCGCCAAGCAGCTGGGAGAACTGTGCACGGAGCGTGACCCCTGCGACCCACACAAGGGCCTCTTCTGCGACTTCGGCTCCCCGGCCAACCGCAAGATCGGAGTGTGCACCGGTAAGACTCGCAGCCCCCAAGTCTCCAGCCCCCTGGCCAGAGGGAGCCCCCTCTTGGTGTTGGACCACCACTCTCTCGAGCCCAGCATGATTCCCTCTAGAAAAGGGAATCGCTCAATTTAAGTCCTTGTCTGCAGCTGCTTCCAGCCGCTCCCCACCCTGCAATCCTGACCCTAGCTCACTACCTTGATAGTGTTACAGCTGTTCTGATCTCTGGGACCCTCTGTCTGACATTTACATCTTTCTCTCGCTCTCCTGCAGCTAAAGATGGTGCACCCTGTGTCTTTGGTGGGTCGGTGTACCGCAGCGGCGAGTCCTTCCAAAGCAGCTGCAAATACCAATGCACTTGCCTGGACGGGGCTGTGGGCTGCGTGCCCTTGTGCAGCATGGATGTCCGCCTGCCCAGCCCTGACTGCCCCTTCCCGAGAAGGGTTAAGCTGCCCGGGAAATGCTGTGAGGAGTGGGTGTGTGATGAGCCCAAGGATCGCACCGTGGTTGGCCCTGCCCTGGCTGGTGAGTTTCTCTTCCTCTAAGTTACAGTTATTCATTCTCCCCCGACTCAGGGCCAAGGCCCAAGTACACCAAGCAAAGGGGAAAACTGTCCTATCTGGGTGTTTTACCTTGTGTTCGTGTGTTCTGCTCTCAACAGCCTACCGACTGGAAGACACATTTGGCCCAGACCCAACTATGATGAGAGCCAATTGCCTGGTCCAGACCACAGAGTGGAGTGCCTGTTCCAAGACCTGTGGGATGGGCATCTCCACCAGGGTTACCAACGACAACGCCTTCTGCAGACTGGAGAAGCAGAGTCGCCTCTGCATGGTCAGGCCTTGTGAGGCTGACCTGGAAGAGAACATTAAGGTACATTTCTTGCCCCTAGCCACTCATTTTCACAGAATGATAGTGAAGAGAAGCAAAGTTAGGCGTCTCGACGCCCTTGTTATTATAGGCCTGTTATCTCCAAAAATATCTAACCGTGGAGCTGTCGAGCTGGAATGAGAGATTGTGTAACAGCAGCCACCAGTTTTCCACTACAAAATTCTCCACACAGTGTTAGTTAATTCAAGACACTCCAAAAGAGGTTATGGCTATTTTTGGAAAACTGGCAAATGGAACTCCCAGCCTCTCCACTCAGAATATAAACACAAGTCAGATGACAGAGGTCCAGACTGACTACAGTGGGTTGAGGAAGTCCACTCCCCTTGTAGTAATTGCTGTTTCTCTTCTTGTCTTCCTTAGAAGGGCAAAAAGTGCATCCGTACCCCGAAAATCTCCAAGCCCGTCAAGTTTGAGCTGTCCGGCTGCAGCAGCGTGAAGACCTACCGGGCTAAATTCTGTGGGGTGTGCACCGATGGCCGATGCTGCACGCCGCACAGAACCACCACCCTACCAGTGGAGTTCAAATGTCCCGACGGCGAGATCATGAAAAAGAACATGATGTTCATCAAGACCTGTGCCTGTCATTACAACTGTCCTGGGGACAATGACATCTTTGAGTCCCTGTACTACCGGAAGATGTATGGAGACATGGCCTAAAGCCAGGGAGTAAGGGACACGAACTTGTTAGGCTATAACTTGAACTGAGTTACATCTCATTTTCCTGTAAAAAAACAAACCGTGATGGTAGCACGTTAATTTAAATCTGTGTTTCTAACTGCTGGGGGAGAAAACTTCCCACCCAAGTAAGAACGTTATGTCATTGTCATGCAAACAGTCTGCCGATCCCAGACACTGGTTTGAAGACAGTTTAGACTTGACAGTTGAACTATCATTAGCGCACAGCACCAGAATGTATACTGAGGTGTGTCTCCGAGAGCAAAGGAGATACCAGGAAAAAGTCATCTACCAAGGTCATCTTAAAAGCAGCAATGTGCCTGCTGTTTGGAGTGTCATTGGGGGAGGAAAATTATAGCATGCTTGCAGACGGACCTGCTCTAGCAACAGCTGGGCTGTGTATCCTCCTAGATGAGATGTATCTCCTAACTAAGAACAGCAGGTTTAGCTCTGACATTCCGATTCGAATGACAGTGGTCAGGAGTCGGAATCCTGTCTATTAGACTGGACAGCTTGTGGCAAGTGAATTTGCCTGTAACAAGCCAGATTTTTTTTATTGATATTGTAAATATTGTGGATATATATATATATATATTTGTACAGTTATCTAAGTTAATTTAAAGTTGTTTGTGCCCATTGTTTTTGTTTTAAATGCTTTTGGTATTTTAAACTGATAGCCTCAAATTCTGAGCACCATAGGTAAGACATAAAACGCTTGTCTGTGATTCAAAACCAAGGAGATACTGAAGTGGAAATCGTAGCCTGAGTGATTGTCTATTGTCAGAGCAGAAGGTATTCTGATGGTGAAGCAAAGTCTTCAAGTCAGATTTCTGGTAGTGAATGTGGTAACCTCACTGTCAGTGAACAAATGGCCTTTATTAAGAAGTGACTGGCTCAGGGTAGCTAGTCAGATTTCCATGTGGAAGTGTTGGCTTCATCTTTGACTATGACTGTTTTTTGGGCAGTTTATTTGTTGAGAGTGTGACCAAAAGTTACATGTTTGCACCTTTCTAGTTGAAAATAAAGTATATATTTTTTATATAAAGGACTTGACTGCTCATTCTTGTAAACATGTCTTGAGTTTTCCTGAATGTAAATGGGAAGTTCATATTTATCTTAAGGTAATTCACTCGGGAGTTTACAGATACCTTTGGGATATAGTAATATTATGAATCAATAGAATTTTGCATAAGCATGCTTTGCACTGAGCCGTGTCATAGAATTACAGATATGCACATCATGTTTGCATACACATGGGTTTGTAGATGTCTACACAGTGCTTAAAGAGCACTTCAAATCCAGTCCTCTGTAGATGACTCCAGCCTCCTCTTACCCCTGTGATATTCCACTCAGTCCCTTTCACACTGGTACCTCTGGACTTTGGAGCTAATTTCTAATCTTCCGCATCACGAATTAATGTGTGCCTTGCATGGGTGAAATATTTAAATATTAGCTTGTATGTCCGACCAGAGCTGCTGCCAAACTTGAAGATCTCACTGTTAAATGGAAAGTGTAGAATAGCATACACATTAAAATGAAATCAAGTAATAGGTTTTATTATGCACAGTTCTGCTTTCCTATTGGCATGACAAATGTAAAAGACAGGATAAGACAATTTTCCATCCATTAACATTAACAGAAATGATTTTCATTTTAAAAGGATTCCACATTATTGCCCCACATGTTTGGCTGTATCAGACCTTATAATCAATCTATCCTGATTACCAAAGTTGCTTATAGGTGACAAAATTGAATTCTTCAAGAACCCTGATGTAGAAATGATGTTAGACATACCTGGCTTCTACTGAACAGTGAACCGAAGAGTACACTCTACAGGCAACTAAAAACCCATTTTCTTTTCCTAGATGAAAATAGCTGTGGATTCCAGTAAGGAAAAAAAAAAAAAAAAAGGTTGCAGACAGACTAACTTGTCCTGGGGTAATTAGCAATCTTGTAGTCACTCTGAGAGACAAAAATACACCTGAAAGCAAAGACATCCTACAAACAGTGCCCATACCACAAACCCAAATGAAAAACTTCCTATGAGAAAAGCATTTCTGGTCACAACACTGGACTTTTAAGGTGCACCCTCATAGGTATATGGCAACACTTGCAGCAGCAGCCATTACCCTAAATAAACACACCCTAGCGTACATAAACAGTACGTCGCTGGCTCCCATTTCCTCTCCGTCAACCAATGCCCAGTCGCAAAGACAAAGAGCCATGGTAAACAGCCTAACTCCTGAAAGGAGTCGGTAGATTCTGGAGAAAAAAAAAAAATAGAAGCTGTAGTGGATGAGAGAGGATTTGAGACTTTTCCAAATCTGCACGCAGAAACAGTAAGTCAATTGCATAACCAAACTCCCATGAGGAGCATGTAATAAAATTAAGAGACAAGACACCCCTTGACCCCAAGATAGGAATGAAGACAAATCACCAACCATCCGAAGGTCTGAGTTGTGTCAGCAGGCGTGGGAAAAAAGAGAAAGATGGAGAGGACATGTGATGTTTTGAGAACAAGAGTGCTCACGAGGAACCAGCAAGTGCTGGCTAGAACTACAGCCGGTTTGAGAACAGTGCTGACATGGGTAGGGGGGTTGGGTCCCTCCAATACAACTTACATTCAGGGCTGCTTTCCAAGACAAAACACCCACGCTTAAAAATGGAATCAAAATTGAGCCGGCCAGGGCAACAGAAGGAAGATTGAGATTAAAAATAGGAAGCTGGGGCAGGTGGCACGGGCCTGTGATCCCAGCTACGTGGGAGACTGAGTGTCTTAAGTGCTTGTTTGGCTGCTGTAACAAAATGCCTGGCAGATGCCACTTAAGGAAGGAAGCGCTTACTTTGGCTCACAGTTGAAGGACACAGTTGTTGTGGGGAGAGTCAATCACACTGTGAACCCAGAGTTTGCATTTGCATTAATTAAATAAAATTAACCTTGGGTCAGGAGGATGCGGTTTAGCAACTAGTTGACAGAAAGTAATCATAGAGCCTCAGAAGGCATCCAGGAGAGATGGAGAGACACGGGAAGTAGTAGGGTGGGGTTTGGAGTAGTGCAAGTTTTTCTGATTTGGGTGTTCCATGGACACAAGCAAGGAGAGAGGTTAGCTAGTTGCTACTCAGTCTCTCTGAGCTTGCAGGTTTTCACTCCTACCTTTGAATCTCGAGTCTTGTTCATAATTAGAACGATAGAGATTTAGTTAAAACTACCTTTAGTGGCAGAGACCGGGCTGGTGCCAGTGGGAACAGAATTCTCTCTAGGCTACGGCCTGAGCGGCCATGCTGTTGCTAGAAAAACGGGCCGGTGACTACTGCAGCTTTGCAATTTAATTGCTGGCTGAAATAGCAGCAGGTTAAGGCACAGCCACTGGGCCGAAGTTAAAACAACACGCAGTCCATCACGGAGGGGAAGTTGAGGTGGCAGGAGCCTGAGGTAGCTGGTCAAATTGCATCCTCAGTCAATAAGCAAAGAGATGAATGCTGGAGTGTTCAGCTAGCATTCTTGTTTTGAATTCACTCCAGGACTGGACCACATCCCATGCAAGGGTACGGCCCCACAATTGAGGTGAGTCTTCGCATCTCAATTAACCTAATCTAGAAAACGTCTCTCAAACATACAGAGAGGCTTTTTCTTCTGCTTTTCTTTGTGCTGCTATGATAAAAACACTAACCAAAATGACATTGGAAGGAAAGTGTTTCTTTTAGCTTATGGTTTCTGGTCCATCATCAAGGGAAACCAAATCAAGAGTTCAAGGCAGACACCTGGAGGCTGGAACTTAAGCAAAGACCATGGGGGAACATTATTTACTTGGCTTGCATCTCTGGGCTTGCTCATCTACAGTTCCTATACAGACCCACTGCCCAGGGATGGTACCACCCACAGTGTCAAAGCCCTCCCATCTCAATTAACCATCAAGAAATTCCCCTACCAATATGCTCACAGGCCAATCCAGTGGAGGACATTCCTCAGTTGAGGTTTCCCCTTCCGTGGTATGCCAAGTTGACAGCTGAAACTAACTATGGCACTTGCCTTGATGATTCTAGATTCTGTCAAGTTGAAAAGATTAGCCATGACAAGTCTATCCTTTGTCAACTAGACATACAAACATATCACCCATAAGTCACAGTCTCAAGTCCTTATCTCCACAGGCTCTTGGTTCTGTTGGTATTCAACACTAGCCATCACACTGAACTGGGGACCCAAAAGGATGATTCATCTGTCAAGGAAATAATATTAAACTTGTCTCAAACTCAGTTGCTTTGGTTCAGTAATCCACAATAGTGAAAAACAAAGATTCCAGAACCATAGAGGGTGGTGTCTGTGTTTCTGAAAAAGGAATGATGGGGCAGATAAGTAAGTAGTAAGTAAGATCTTATTGTTAAGTAAGATCTGAGTTATCCAGCTACAGGAAAAGGTCCTGGATTCCATGAACGATTTGGGATGTCTTTGAACACAGTGAAAGACTTGTATCAAAAAAAAAAAAAATGAAAGCAATGTATAAAGCACACAGTCAAACCATTAAAAACATACGATAACTCAAAGGCATACTGATCCCATGAACTGTTTTTAAGAAATGTGTTAATGAGTCAGCTCCAAAAACACATGTTTGAGATGTTACCATAAGGACTTGTCAATCACAATGGATAGAACACATCCTTTAAAAAAAAAAATCACTCCTAATGCATAGTCATTTCACAAAAATGGTGAGCTACAACTTCTCTCCCGAGCTGGACTTGGAAATGACATACATCAGTGAGTTCCCTTTAAAATGTACACATGGGGGCTGCAGAGATAGCTCAGCCATTAGGAGTGCTTACTGCTCTTGTCGAGGACCTGAGTTCAGTTTCCTGCACCCGTGTGACTGCTCACAACCATCTGTAATTCCAGTTTCAGGGCATCAGAGGCCCTCTCCTGGCCTCTGCAGGTACCAGGCACACACTTGCCACAATACATTCATGCAAACAAATACTCATACATGTAAAAATTCTTGTAATTTAAAAATGCATGTACACACATGCACACACATACATATGCACCCCTCTACCTCTCTACATTTGCCCACTGGAAAAGCTTCCACAGAATAAGAACTTAGCAAGGAAGAATCTCTAAGCCCAAATTTTGGTTTGAAATGTAGATGCTCGAACGCCAAGGACTTTCTGGTAGTAGTTGATTCTAAATAGAAGTATTAGAAGTTAAAAAGGGTGAAGCCGGGAGAGAGATGGAAAGGTAACTGAGGACCCTGTGTTCAAAATGGATGGATGTGCTTCTCATGGCGCCTGTTATGTTCCACAAGAATAAATTGCTAGGGAAAACTGCAGCTTGCCCCTTGAATCCCTCTTGCTTCTGGCCTCAGGACATCACTATTCTTTCCTCTTCCCATTTATTCCATACTGCAATGTGGCCAGAAGGCATGCACCAGAGACTCAATGAGAACGTTGAACCTTAGACATTCAGCCTCAAAACTGCGCCAGCCTACCCTTTTTAAAAAAAGAAAGCACTAAGGCTGGAGAGATGTCTCAGTGGTTAAGAGGACTGGCTGATCTTCCAGATCACTTGGGTTTGACTTTTAGTACCCACAAGGTAGCTCAGAGCCATCTGTAACTCCAGTCCAGGGATCCAGTGCCCTTTTCTGAACTCCAAGGGCACCAGGCATGCACATGTTACACACACATACAAAATGTAGACAAAATACTCATGTACATAAAGTAAAATAAAATCTAATTGATTTTTTAAAAGCACACAAGGAAAATTTCTGTGATGTCATTTTTGGGGGGGATATACTACATGTTTTATATAGTACCTCAGAAGAGATTAGCTCCTAATGGGTCAAGCCCAGAAATAACCTAGGAATATCTTTGAAAAAATAAATCTTTTAATTAATACTATTACTTCATGATTTTCTGTTTAAAGAAAACTTGTGTCTTTTTTATCATTTATAATACAGTCTTACAAATTTATGAAGTAAACAAACATTTTGTTATAGAAAACAAAAAATATATCTCATTTCCTCATTTAAAAATAACGAAGAATATAACAAATTTGCTGGAGATTGCCACAATTTTGGATTTTGATAAACAGTTCACAAAAATAAATAAATGGCTCAGCTGTTCAAGTTAGCATATCTTAATTAGCTTATGCGCTGAAAAGTATGGCCAACACACACATCCTCTATGAAATTCACATATTCATGGCATGTCCAGTGTTCTGCTTATCCCATCTCTCCATGCACTTTGCTCCACAAGTATATAACTATTCTTTACCTCATGAATCATGCCAATTATATATAGACTGTTACTAAGACTAAGAACAAAATAAACAAAGAAAAAACATTCTTAAAATACTCAGTTCCAAATCTAAATATAGAGTCCAAAAGCCATGTGGATCCATTTTCTCTATTAGATGCTTAAAAAATAGTCAGAGGTAAGACAGGAAGAAAGGCAGTGATTCATTGGTGATTACATCTCAAGAGTGCAAATTTGAGGGCTAGAATTATAACTTGGTGGTTAAGAGAACTCGCTACACTTACAGAAGACCCAGGTTCAGTTCCCAGCACCTATATGGCAACTCACAATCATCTGTAACCCCAGTACCAGAGATCTGATGCCCTCTTCTGGCCTCTTTAGATACCAGACACATATACATAGCATAGACATGCGGCAGGCAACACCCATACACATAAAATAATATAAATAGCCAGGCAGTGGTGGTGTACACCTTTAATCCCAGCACTTGAGAGGCAGAGGCAGGTAGATCTCTGTAAGTTCAAGGCCAGCATGGTCTACAGAGTGAGTTCCAGGACAGCCAAGGCTACACAGAGAAATCCTGCCTAGAAAAACAAAAAAAGATATATGTGTATAATGAATCTTTCAAACTCACCAGTAGGGTAGCAAACAGGATCTAAATAAATAAGTGTAAAAGTTATTAAGACTTGCATTACTCAACAATATTATCACCATTTTGCTATCAAAGTTAACATACATAATTTATATGAATATGATACCATGGAAGACAATGCCAATATTTAAAAAAAGCTAACCATATGTTCTAGTTAGGGTTTTTACTGCTGTGAAGAGACACCATGACTACAGCAACTCTTATAAAGAAAATATTTAATTGGGGTGGCTTGCTTACAGTTTCAAAGGTTCAGTCCATTATCATTCATGACAGGGAGCTTGGCAGCATGCTGGAGTAGCTGAGTCCTACATCTTTCAGGCAACAGGAAGTTGACTGAGACAATGGGTGGTATTTTGAGCATAGGAAACCTCAAAGCCCACCTCCACAGTGACACACTTCCTCTAACAAGGCCACATCCACTCCAACAAAGTCACACCTCCTAATAGCACTACTCCCTATGCAATTGTGAGAGCCAATTACATTCAAACTACCCCACCATATATCCATGACACTATAAAACTTACTCCTTGATATATCTGTAAGAGAAATGAACAAAAGAAATGTATGAAATTTTCAAAGCAATTTTCTTATTCAACCACAGATTGAAAAAATATATAAATGTCTCTTAACAAGAGAACAGATAGAATAAGGGCATTTATCCAGTGGGATACTATACAAGGATAGAACAGGAACTATGTTATTTCAGGAAGAAAAAAAAACAGCACAAAATCATATATACTGAATAACTCCATCTCTATGAGCCTGAATAGGCAAAATTAACCAACAGTGATGGAAGTCAGCATTGTAGCTACTTTGGAGGCAGAACATAAAAGAACTTGAACCTAATTGTTAAATTTATACATTCTATTTAAAAAGCCTAACTTTGAACAAATACATCCCAGAACTTTTAATAATTTTGCCATAACACTCAAAAGAATTATCTGGAGGGATTTTTCATCTTTACACTTTGTATTTTCTGAATTATCCACAAAGAACAGCTATTACTCTTTTTTAAAATAACATAATTCTTTATTGAGTCTTTGGGAATTTCACAATTTGCACCCCAGTCCTGCTCACCTCCCTGTTCCTCCATATCTGCCCCTTACCACTTCAGTGTCCCTATCCCAAAAGGAAACCACCCCTCAAAACAAACTAAAAACAAAACAAAGCAAGCAACAACAGAGAACACCTTACTCCTCTGTCTTTCGTGCCTCTCTAACACCTCTTCATTCATCCTAGTGGTATTGGGAGCTGTCACGTATTGTACCCTTTTGTCCAATCAGCCTCACCCACAAATATTCATTGCAATGAGTCATTGGTCTGGTTCAAGGCCTCTGGCACACCATCATCACTAAACCATCCCCAAAACTCCTCTTGAATATCCAGCTGCTGTCCCGACATCATGGAGACCGTGTGGCTATCATTCTGCAGGATCAATCCCTTTGCGTGTTCCAGCGGGTCATAGATGGGGTAGATGTTAGGGTGGGTCAACTCAAGGCCCAAGATGTGGGTCTGGGTGGTAGCTGAGCTGCTTAACCTGGGCTTCTGGGACCACCCACTCAGACAACAGGTGGAGCCAGCTCTTCTAGGCCCTTGCCATTGGGGTCATCTCTCCCATTCTAGTGGTGAGAGATGGGGCACCTCTTCTGAAGTGGGGGGCAGGGAGCAGCTTTCCTCGGAGGGGCAGGGCCAGCTATTCTAGGGCCAATGAAGAGCTGGCAGCTTAGCACATTCCTCAGATTTCAACATGCATGGTTCCTATGACTTCCTGTGGTCATAGGAACGGGCCGTGGACATCATCATAGACCTCCACTGCAGCAGGGCTATAGACTCAAATGTGACTCTCAGCATAGCTATTACTTTTTTAGTCAGGAAAATAAGCTATTTTTAATATTTTATCTGATTTCTTGAAAGAACATATAGTACACATAACAAGCTTTATAGTATCATAATTAACTACAGTGTTATGTGTATGGAAAAATCAAATGTATCATTTAACAAGGGTAAAACCTTTTACCCAGAAGCACCTTTGATAAAGTCCCAAGATGCAATGCTCTTACAGATAAGTTATATCTGTTACATATCTGGTGGACTCATGCCAACACTTATTTAAATATTACAGAACACGTTGACCCTTTCAGCATTTATTTTTGTGTTCACTTTTCAGTCCTGTCCTTTAAAACACAAATTCAAAAATGGAGTAATGAATGGAAGCTACAAAATTTTAATTTGGTTTATACTTAAGGGACTCAAAAGACTTCATTTGATTATAGAATACAGCAAGGTTCTAAGGTTTCTGGAGTCCCATGTTGAAAATAGTGTCTTTCTGTGTGCAGTCTACTTTAGAAATGGTAGTTATCAACTTATTATGTATGTGTGGATGTAGGAAAATTGATATAAGATACTATTTTTATTAAAAACAAAAATGGTTCTTATCTACTTTGCTTTTATCTAGCTAAAAATAAAGTATCAAAAACTAACAAAAGAAAAGCTAGAAGTATCCTGGAGCAGGAGCCAAATGAAGTGGTGTTTTCAGTCATCTGTACTTTATTATTTAAAAATATTCTATATAAACACACTGTTATACAAGTAAATGGGCTTGATTGACTTACAGAGCATCTAAATCCTTCCTCTGCAAAGGTTGGTGAAAAAGAACACAATAACGCTTCCATTTTTCATCCAAGATGTTATAAAGACAGTTATGAAAAGAAGGTTACTGAGGAAAATTGGTTAAGGGCTGTCTTTATTCATCACCCTGTATTTTCAAGTGACTTTAGAGCTACCATCATCCTTGTACAAGCAATCCACAACACACTCCAATTTAACTACCAGTGTGTTGAGTGCTACACAACACAATTTAAACTTGGGAGATAAAGACAGATCTAATACAAACTGCGTGTAACCAAAGAATCTAAAAACTAATTTGTACTGAAAATTTTGATCAATATTTCAAACCTAAAAATCATCATCCACTTTCAGCAATGTTGACTTGTATTCATTTTTAAAATCCAGTGCATCTGATCTATTCTGTGTGTGACTAAAGTCCTCTAAAACTGAAACATCTACCATAAAAAAATTAAAGATAAACTTCTATTGTTTTCATATTTTAAAAAATATCCTTTTATGTCATTCCAGGGGGATTTTTTTATGTGAGCAGACAAAACTCCCTTTTCATCACAATCTGAATTCCTCCCCAGTTAAATTCTTTCAGTGTGTGTCAGCTTTGATTTGTGTTTATTTATTATACCCTCTGCAGAGAGGGCCATCCAAGCACCGAAAACGACATTCAATTCAAGATCTTAGGAAGTGCTCTCAACAATATTGGCTGCTTTTTATTTTACTTCTTTGTAGTTTTAAAGTGCTTACCTTAACTTGTTCGCTGTGTGTAGAGGATGAGTGTCTATATGCAGGTATGTGACTGCCATGGCATGTGTATGGAGGTCAGAGAATAAATTTTAGAAGTCAATTCTCTCCTTTCTCCACAGGTTTCTGGGATTGAACTCAGGTCATGCGGTGCTTTTACCCTGTGAGCCATCTGACCAGCCCTTTATTTGCGTTTTTAAACTTAACCCATCATTTGGGCTCATGCATCTCAGTGCAGAAATTATTTCATGCTGTTCATAATTTTAAGTCAGGGCTATTGGGCAAGTTTACATATTTATATTAAGGGGCTCTGGGAGGTCTGGAGCATTTCCCAGAATACTGTTGACATGGATGCCACAATGTCAGGATGTGGTGAGAGAGAAAGAGAGAGTCATGTGGGGGGAATCGGCCAACACCACAGTTCCCTAAATTTGGGGTATTTGGGAAAAAGAATGACCAGCTTTCTCGTGTGACCTTAGGAACTCAGTGTGCGGCATTGGGTCTGACTCTGGTGCCTAGGTGACCAACAGAGACAAGTCAGAAAAGCAACCAGACATGTGACCCTGAAATAACACCACACATGCCCATTCTGACTCCTCTGTGTAGTTCTCATCAACTTTCAAACTCTTTGTCAAGGTTGTCCATTTTCTACCTATTGTAATATTTTTTTCTCTTGCACTGTTCTAGACATGGCTGCTTGATGACCTCTCACAGATACAAATTGTTTTGCTGGCCAAGTACATAGAGCAGAGATTCTCAACCTTCCTAATGCTGCGACCCTTTAACACAGTTCCTCATGTTGTGGTGACCCCCCGACCATAAAATTATTCTCATTGCTACTTTATAACTGTAGTTTTGCTATTGTTATGAACCATAATGTAAATATCTGTGTTTTCTGATGGTCTTAAGTGATCCCTGTGAAAGAGTCATTCCACTCCCAAAGGAGTTGCAATCCACAGATTGAGACCCACTGACACAGAGGAATCCATAACGAAGAAATACCTTTTCAGTCTTTCAAACTGAAAGCCCAGCATCTCTAAGCAAGTTTTCTGCTCGTGTTATGGAGAGGAGCTATATAGTCAAGCCTTTCAGAGTCTATTAATGTTCCAGGGGCCCAGAAGTCAGGAGCAAATGGTGATATTTTAGAGAAGTGTTCCACAGAAGAGAGCTGCTAGGAGGTACTGTTGGTAAAGATATAGGTCAATGGGAGTACCCCTGGGAAGGACTGCTATGGCAACACTTGGTTACCATTGGTGGAAAGAAACTCCTGGAAATTGCAATTGCCAGAAGCCACAGCCAAAAGGCTCCACTGGGAGTTCATTGACTGGAAACATCATTGGGTGTATCTAGCAAAGAACTAGGTCTGTGGACCAGCTATGTGAAGAGTTTTTTGGGTGGAGGGTGTTTTTCTTTCAGTTGTCATTTTGTTGAAACATGCTCAGGTGACTCATCCTTGATTTTAGAGAAGAACTGTTAGTCTTATTCCCATTGACACTGAGCATCATAATTTCCCTCAAAACCAGGGTGCCCATGTGATCCTGTGTGTCTATTAATAGCAGTATTAATCTACTAGCTGCCCAGGTGGAAACTCTCCATTATTCTTGATGCTTCTGCTTCCCTCTCACCCACATGCAGATATTTTTAACTCTGCTTTGGAAACTCATCTAGATAAACAGTGGTCTTACAGCCAGGAACCCCCTGACCTTCCCAAACCACTTTAGGGAGTTTTACCCACAGGAGCTCTACCGTGTCTTCACAGTGAATACTAGAGAAAAATTACCCCTAGGTCCGGGAAGGGAGTGAGGGAAAGCAGGCATGTTCAAATAAACAGAGCACAGGATTCTATTTTTCTTAACAAAGCTGCGTGCAGAAGAAACCGCTTTCACAGCGGTTGACCTGTGGTGGTTCTGTCAGAACTTAACCCATTTAAAGGGGACTTCTTGTGAACAACAGACAGTTATGTCTTGTTTTTTTTTAATCTACTTCTGATATTCTTTTAATTAGCATGCTGTGATCATTGAGCTTTAAAGGGCTCGTTGGCATGACTGAACTACTATCTGTTCTGTTCGCCACTGTTGGTGGTTTCACCTTGGTCTTGGCTCTCTTTCTTGTCATCGATGTATTTTGTCTGTGTGGCATCCGTTGAGTACTGTCTATGCCTCAGTTTCTCTCTTTCCTTATACCTTTAAGCTGTTTTTAGTGTTTGCTCTAGTATTTAGGATAGCACATTTATAACTAATCCAGGTCTACTTTTAAAGCAGTGCCCATTTCCCAGAGAAGACCCCTCATCCCTTCTGCTCATCTTTTGTCTCATTGTCGAAATCCATTTCACTCGCATATAAACACATATATACACTAATACATACAAATATTCTCTAAAATAGTTTATCGACTAAAAATCATGGTCCCATGCTGTGGTTTCAACAAAACAGCTGACAACAGAAAATGTAAAGTAACTCTGGATGAACATGTACTTAACCCCCTCACCCCAGGCATGTGGCCATAGGCCATCTTCTGTGACTAGTCACTAGGGTGGAAGAAAGGTCCTGGAGAGACAGCAAACGCAGTCACATTACACGTCTGGGCCATGTGATGTCTTTGGGTGATCTCTTTGCTTTCACTCTGGTCACCTGGCTGCTGTGAGTGACAACGGCTAAGATTCTGTCTAACTATTGGCCTTGGCTTCATTGGATGATGTTCAGCACTAGCCCATCCCCTTCATCCTTGAGACACTCCTCATAGTGAGACAGTATGGTGATATTTTATTTGTATTAAAATGTTATTTGTATGTTAATAAATAAAGTTGCCCGGGGGTCAGAGCTATTAGCAAGCCATAGGAAAGCAGGGCAGTGGTGGCATATGCTTGTAATCCCAGCACTTGGTAGGCAGAGCTGGGTAAGTCTCTGTGTGTTCAGGGACACAGCCAGTATTGGATACACATGCCTTTAATCTCAATACCAATCATGGAAAACCTGGAGGCCTATACAGACAGGCCGTGAGGAGGCGGTCATGTGGTTGGGTTTACAACCAATGAGAAGGCAGGACAGGAACTCTATATAAAGACTTTAACACAGGGGTAGCTCTGGTTCGGAGAGGTAGGACCACTGCAGGAGGAAGGGTAAGGTTTTAGTTCTTAGCTCTGACCTCTTGGCTTTCTTCTTTGCATTGGTTCTGTGTTTCTTATTTAATAAGAAGGTTGGTTACATCTACAAGACAGTTATCTACATTTCTCCTTAAGGTGTGATTTCCCAGAGCTCTAGGCAGTCACTGGGTCTCTCCATCACTTCTGCACACCTACATCCTGCCACACGCCTCTGTGAGCATTGAGAGCACAAAGGTCTCCCTTCCATTTACTCAGAAGGCTTCAGAAGACTGAAATTTGGTTTGGAGTTCCCCCATATTATTCTAAGGTGCCAAAGTCTTTTCTCCTTCTAATGGTAGAAGATCAGTAGCCAACTATTCTATCTGCAGAAGTTTTCCAGAGAAGAAGCAAGTACCAATTCATATTCACACATTCACATCTTTAAATTAAAAATCTCTCCTCAGCCAGCTCTGTGTTCCCATAATTCTTGTCTTATGTTTCATCATTTTTACTGCAATATTTTTGTAAGTCTAATAATTAACTTTCCTATTTATTTAAGTCTACCAATTAATTTCCTGCTAATATTTCCTATCCCTCTCACTTATCCACTCTTAGAAATGCAATAGTTTTCTAACTATTATCAGTAGTCTCCTTTTCAATGTGGCATTCAAGATGACCTCACAGGATTTGCACTGTGTTATCTCATATTATTCTTGTGCATACGTTTTATGATCGAATCAGACTGGACTTACTCATATTGCCCACCAAGTTTCCACAGTTGGGAACAGTCTCTCCCTGCCATTTCCACTAAAATATATGTTTATACACACACACACACACACACACACACACACACACACACACACACACACACCACCACCACCACCACCACCACCACCACCATCACCATCATCATCATCATCATCCTAATCCATCCTTTGCACCATTCCAAGAAGCATCTCTCATGAATCCTCTGTCATGCCAGCAGCCTTCTTCCTTTTCAAATGCTCTAACAAACATCTTCTTCTCTCATTTATACTATTGTATCGCTCAGGCCAGCTTTACTCATATGCTGGGGTGTTTGTAGCCAATAAACAAATATGAGTGGTAAAAGTCAATGAATTTAAGAAATAGCATAAAATTTAGCTTCTCTGTCACACTAGCAATATTTAAATTGTCACACGATGCAGCTAGTGGTTCAGTACAGGAAGACAACACTTTTATCATCGTGGGAAGTTACACAATAAAGGCCCGCTCCAATGCTTCAAGAACTTGTCTTCCCCCTCCCTATCAGCTCAAAAGTTCTAAAGCTCTGAAACTCAGCTCAGTTGTGGAAGGTTTTCATAAATATCTGTTAAATCAAATAGCTTATTCAAGAATGTTTATATCACATGAATAGAGCAGTAGTATTTTTTTAATTTGTTTCCTAGAACTAACGTTATCAGTAGATGACTTAAAGAATCAAAATACCTTAAATAATTGATATTTCGAATTTAAATTCCACAGTCACATATGTAAGAAAAATTACCAGGCATAGAGTATTAAGTAGCTTATGAAGTGGACTGAAATTGGTAAGACAGAAGAAGGAAGTTTTATTTTCCATCCATGTCCAAGTCCTAGAGGTTAATCATGTTTTGATAGATGCTCAAATCCTATTCCTTAAAGCATCTGGAGCAGAGTCCGTGATTTTCAGTTATTTTTGGTCATCACACTTTTTACGTCTGATGTTTTTAAATCTAATCCAATCTAAATCAAACTTGGGTATTATATGAAACATTTTCTCCTCCCTCAGTTCAGGGAAGTGGAAAAGGAAAGTTGTAGGGGAGGGGAAGTCTTTTCTTTCATTCGCTTTGCCCAGTTCTTTTTGCCAAGTCTTCAGTCGACTTCAAAGGAGGCCCTTCCCAGGGCACACTCAATCATTTGTTGATCATCTTTTTAGCAGTTACTGGGGTGCATTGTGCACTGTGCTAGGTAATAGAAGTGATGCAAGGGCAAGACGTAGTCTCTGGTCCTACACACTTTGCAATGTGTAGACAAGATTGCTTTCCCTTTAACCAACCATGGAACCAGATAGAATGTGTTAAACATCTTAAGGGTTGTATAGGAGGAAAGTCCAATAGAATGAATGAGACTTCATGCAGAGGAACCATTTGAGGCTGGAATGTGTCAAAAGGCACTTATTAATTTCATCTCTATATTAAATAATCCAATGTTATATATACACATATCCTTGTGGTTTCTGTTAAAAATGATAGCAAGTTGACCTACCTGGCCTAAACAAGAAGATATTTATTGGAGAGGAGTAAACTAGCATGAAAGTCATAAGGGCTGTCTTCAACAGAGAAGAGAGAAGAGCTAAAGCACGTCACCATGATATCTTTCTCTCTGTCTCTCTCCAGAAATTGCCTTGTAACTTCAATCTAGAAGCTAAGAGAGGCTTTCCATCCTAAGAAGGCTTCTACCATGACCAGCAAGATGTTCTTCTAAACTCAGAACATACATAAAAATCTAGACCTGTATCCCAGAATTCCAAACAGAATTCTTGAGTTTTCATGAGTGGCACAAGCTTGGCTGAATAAGTATGCTGAACTAATCAATCATCCCAGGTGAGGGAATAGAGAAGAATTTGTTCCAAGTGAGCCTTTGCAGCCCTTGAGTGGAGTCAACTTTGAAAGTTGGGGTGTGTTGCTCCCAGTAGAGCATCAATTGGCAATTGTTTCATAAGTGGGCCCTGTAGTGCATATTGTAGGCATTTGGGGCTATAAAGCTTTCATAGTCAACCCTGCCATTGTAACGTTGAAGCTGCCATGGGTAATGTATCAATAAACAGGCGTGGATATATGTCATGAAATTTCATCTACAAAGTCATAAGGAAGGTCAGATTTAGTCAATAGACGAAATCTTCCCCACTTCTACACTAGTGAGAAATCGGATACAGTCACCAGGATGTGAGTCAGGCAATAAAAATGAAAATAATAAATGTTCACTATGCACACAATGCATGTACAATACACATGCTTCTCTGAGTATTTATATTTCTTCCTTTTTGCAATGATTATCATGGCCTAAGACCTTTGAGATAGTCTTTTTCTTTCTGGAATTTACTTGGTCTTAAATTTAAATGGCTTACAGAGTCCAAGTGGCTATGGTAGATGTATACAACCCAAGAGGGAAGATGATAGATAGCTTTCACTGCAGCAAGCCTGTGTCCTGTGGCAGCCCCAGTTACAAATAGTTGCCTCTAGAACATTTTCACATGCTGAGGCATGTAATTTCCCTCCCCGTGTCCAAATAATCTACTTCTTTGCTATTGTTCGCCATGCCAGTCCATAGCACACCACACTTTTTCCAGCCATTCAAGCCAAATGCTGAGGTGACACCCTGGAAACTCTTGGGGCTCACACCCAGCAGTCAACTTGTCAGCAAGTTCTATATCCCAGATATATCCTGAATGTGACTCTTTTCTCCTTCCCACAATGTAGCCCAGGCCATCCTGTCCCTTTCCAGTACCCCCTGCCCCAAAATCTCCCTCCTCCTCTTTGCTCCTATCCTATCCCTTACCCAGCAACTGGAATCACCTTTCTAAAGCATAAATCCTTTCTAATTTTCATATTATGGTTAGAGCAAAATCTAAATTTCTTAGTTTGTGTCATGGTTGAATAAAAATGGCCTCCGTAGATTCATATATTTGAATCCTTAGTTGACAAGGGACGGCATTTATGAAAGGAATAGGAGGTGTGGCCTTGTTGGAGGAAGCGTGTCACAGGAAGTGGGCTTTGAGATTTCTGCAAGGCTTTTGAGAGTCTGCAAGGCCCAGACTCTCTCTCTCTCTCTCTCTCTCTCTCTCTCTCTCTCTCTCTCTCTCTCTCTCTCGGGATGTAACTCACAGCTACTGTTTCAGCACCATCCTTGCTGCCATGTTCTCTGACGTGATGATAATGGACTGCCCCTCTAAAACTGTAAGCAAGTCCCCAACTAAATGTTTTGTTTTACAAGAGCTGCCTTGGTCATGGTATCTCTTCACAGCGTTAGAACAGTAACTAAGACAGTGTGGCTCACAGGAACTCTGGTCCAGACTCATTCCCAGAGTCTCAGCTACCAGCATTCTGCTTTGCTGTAAGCTCAGTCTTGCCTCATAGCCTTAGCACTTCCTGATCCCTCTACCCAGGGGGGATGTTTTCTGAAGAATTTGTAAGGATGGTAAACCCAAGAGAACAAGATGTGATTTCTCTTGCTCTCCCTCATGTATGAAGGGGATAACATGGTACTTGGCATGGAGTAGGCAAGCAAGACATTTTTGGTGAATGAAATGAAGGAGATATGGTAAGATAAATTAGGGAACAAGCACACATATTAGGATAATGCAGAAATGTTCAGAATGATTATATTTTTTGGAGTCAAGGTGCTTTATTGAGAACTTGAAGAAGAAAGAACAGAATCACACTCTGCGGGAATAAGCATTGTGCTAAATCGGGCCATTGGGAAATGAGCTGATTTATTTAACACTGACTTTTTTATGAAGTGCAGATAGTACCTTGTAAAGAATCCCTAACTCCAGCAAAACTGGCAAAAAAGAAAATGTCACATTCGTAATTGAAAAGGCAAAATGCCTACATCAGTAAATTCCAGAAGGTGTCGTTAGGAACCAATAAGTAACTTTATTGGCCCCTCAAGTACCTACATGACCTCACTCCCAGCATCCTGACATGGGACCCATGGCACCGTGACACAAGTGTCACAAGGATTACCCTTTTGTTAAAACTCTAATTCTGTTCAAGCATACTTTATAGTATAAAGTGTGCAGGATATTATTCTGGGACAAATCAGTATGATGGTTGTCTGGACTGCCGCTTGATATAAAACTGTTTTTCAAATTATATCAATAAAAAAAACAACTATGAGAATAGTCTTCTCACCAAGGTGAGGATTCCCCATGAAAATCAACATTACTTAGCTTTCCTATGGCTGTGCCTACACTTCAGTGACTCAAAAAACGTTTATTTTCACATATTGGCCTGTTAGCTGGGGTCCCAATACCATGGCTTTGTTCCATGTCCCTTCTCATTCCAGTTACTAGTGTATTGGGGACACAATACTCTTCTGAGGCTGGGGTAGCAGGAGGGGAGCCTAGAGCACCGTTGTCCATCACGCTAATACTTGGATGTGGCATCATTGCACGTCCATTGGCAGAAGTAAGTCACATGACCAAGTAGGTATGGACCAGGGAGCGTATTTTGCAGAAGCGGGCCGCTGCAAGTCACATTAAAATGCATGGTAATGAACCATGCTCTCATAGGGAAGGGAATGAAAAACTGGAAGGGTAATTGGGAAGAGTCACATAATCTACCAATTAGTAAGCTCATCTTCAGTGTACCTTTTCACTAGTTGATGAGACATTTATCCAGCTGTCTTAGTCTCGCCTCTGTTGTGATTAAACAATGCTGACAAAGGCCTCTTAACGGAGAAACTGTTTATTTTGGCTTACAGTTCCTCAGGGGATACATCACGGTGGAGAAGACTTGTGGCAGGGTCATAACTGGGCGTTACATTACATTGGTAGTCAGGAAGCAGAGAGAGAGAGGAGGAAGTGGAGTCCAGGTTATGAAACTGCCATGGTCCCACAGCAGCCTGGGTTCAGGTCCTAAGATGGGGAAGGGGCGTCCCCATGAAGAAATAAACTGTCCGACCAACAGATGAGTTTCCCATAAGTGGCCGGCCCCAAACAGCTCCGACTGTCTTTATTTATACATCAAAACAAGCATGTTTTTCTGTATTAACAAACAAGTTCTTCCTATCCTCCAAACTTAATGTCTGGCAAAATATGTTAAATGTTTTTTTTCCAATGTTTACATCAAAACCTCTTTAAACCAAAAACAGCATTTACCATTTTCCTAGCTTGGCCGAATATCGAGTCAAGTACATCCTGTCTTTACAAAACTAAAAGGTGATTGACAACCATCTCCTTCAGAACATCTTTACAGAAATAGGGGTGATCTGCCTCCAAGCCTGTCAGCCCTGAATCAGAACAGCTCCCAGGGTCGGAAGTGACAGCTGGCATCCCCAGACAAGAAACCGGAGAAACATCAACTCCCAAAGAATTTTAGGGGAAAATATTTGAGAAAAAAATAAGATTTCCAGGAATGATCACATCTGTTCCATGCATGATTGACAAAATGACACTAAAACCGCTAGGAGAATCATCAATATTATGAGAAAGAAGAGAGCACGCAGGCCATGCCGGCCATGTAGTCCCAAAGTATTCTGCATTGTCCCAAAGTCCACTGGTCTTTGCAAAGTGAGACTGTGCTCATGGGCTTTGGCTCATCCGGAGACATGTTGGACAAGCACCCATATACTGGTCTGAAAGTAGGTGGAACAGGTCCCAACATGAAACCTCAAAGCCTGCCCCCCAGCAAAGTATTTCTTTCAGCAAAACTCCACATCCTAAATGTTTAACTTTTCCAAACAGCACCACCAGCTAGGGATCCAAGTATTCAAACATATTCACCATTTAAACCACAGTAGGTATGGTGTTCTGAAACTTCCTGCACATTTTAATTTCTGAATTAAGTCCTTCATTCTGAATTCAGTCCTATCCCTCTGTTCAGGTCCATTCTCCCACTGCATGCAAGGATGGAACATATATGTATCTTTAAAATATCATTGCCGGGCAGTGGTGGCGCATGCCTTTAATCCCAGCACTCAGGAGGCAGAGACAGGTGGATCTCTGTGAGTTCAAGGCCAGCCTGGTCTACAGAATGAGATCCAGGACAAGCACCAAAACTACACAAAGAAACCCTTTCTTGAAAAAAAAAAATAACAACAACAACAAAAAAAACCCATCATCAGTCTACTAGGTACCAGATCAATTTGAAATCTACCATAATCCTTCCAGGAATATTTACATATTGAAATAAAGGAATAGATTGATGGGCCAAAACTCTCACTGCCAGCCAAGTTAATATGTCTAGTAATAGTCCATTGACTCTTTACAGAGCACCTCACTGTTCACCAGGTAGAATTCCGCTACCCACAGGAAAGAGGGGCCTAATATGAGCAGGGTGGAAATGGGTTTTCAGGATCATTTGAGGCCTTGAGGCCTTAGTAGGCCTCAAATGGAATTCTTGAGTATTCTTATAATTCCTCCGCATCATATAAAACATCAAAACAAACATTAACATCCCACGCTAAATATAACTCTGGCTTCAGTTTTTCTGAAAGGATGTTGTCTTACTTTGGGTTACTGTTGCTATGATGAAACACCATGAGCAAAAGCAAAAGCAAGTAGGAGACAAAAGGAACTATTTGGCTTATGCTTCCACATCCACATTCAGTTCTTCACTGAAGGAAGTCAGAATAGGAACAAGGCAGGAACCTGGAAGCAGGAGCTGATGCAGAGGCCATGGAGGGGTGCTGCTTACCGGCTTGCCTCCCCTGGCTTACTCAGCCTGCTTTCTTATAGAACCCAAGACCACCAGCCCAGGGATGACACCACCCACAATGGACTGGGTTCCCCCCATCAATCACTAATTATGGACTAAAGACTTCCCTTAAGGAAGCATTTCTTTTTTTTTTTTTTTTTTTTTTGGTTTTTCGAGACAGGGTTTCTCTGTGTAGCTTTGCGCCTTTCCTGGAACTCACTTGGTAGCCCAGGCTGGCCTCGAACTCACAGAGATCCGCCTGGCTCTGCCTCCCGAGTGCTGGGATTAAAGGCGTGCGCCACCACCGCCCGGCAAGGAAGCATTTCTTAATTGAGGTCTCCTCCTCTCAGATGACTTCAGCTTGTGTCAAGTTCTCATGAAACTATCCATCACAGATGTTTATAATTTTGCTTTGAAGATTAATGGGCTCCAAGTGGCATTTGATTTCTGTTGGTTATTATTTGTAATCTATCACCCTGTATACTTAGAAATTCTTTCAAAATAAGTAATTTCAACAGCTTCCAAAATAATCTTGGAATGCAATAAAATTTGGATGAATGCTAAGGTGATTAACAGAGTTGATTTGTAGGTTTTTACTTGAGCCATTGATTTTCAACTTTCTCAGTTTCTCATATTATTTTTAATGTGCATTTGTATGTGTATATATACACATAATTATGTGTGTATATATAAATTTAATATATATGTATATATTAAAGCTCAGACACCTGTGTGAGCCTCTGAAGAGCTCATAGACTTTAGAACCAGTGTACTGCCCAACAGATATGGCAGCTCAAAGGATGCTTGAGCCAGGAAATATTCTAAATGAGGTAGAATGCACCCCAGAGGTGCAGGGGGTGGTGCATCCTTGCAAAGAAACAAAACTTAAATGTCTAGCATTGTCCCAATGTCGAAGAATGTATGAGATAGCAGGGTGAAATCAAGGGACCCAAGGGTTCACAGAGGAATGAGTGGGAATAGTGTAGGGGGGGGGGGACTTAGTTAATGGGATGAGTGTGGAGGAGGAGTGGTAAGAAGTGCCCTGATAAGGCCTCCTGGAAAGGGGACCTTTTGCAGAGCAAGTTTATTTCCTGATGTTGTGGGACCCAGCTCCCACAATGCCATCTCAGCTCACTCCCTTATGCTCCCCAAGAAGCCTCTGTTGCTCCCATCCTGGCTCCTTGCTCATCTCCCTTCACTGAGTGGCCCCAAAGCTTCCTCCCTCAGACATCTGACTGCCCTCAGCTGACCTTCCAGTGAAGGGTCTCTGAGTTCATCCCAGAAAAACGCATGTCCTCCCTTCTTGGTCTGATTCATTCAAAGCAATTCTTAACTGTGGAGGATGCCCTGAGTAAAGCAGCATTTCCAGTCCTCAGAGTCAAATAGTATTCCCTTGCATTTGCAAGCCTGACTCTGTGACCTTATCAATTAAAGATTTCCCCTACTGGGATGGAGCATTTCAAGCCTCTGACTTTTCTCATCAGTCATCAAGAACATCTGACCTGCAGAGTGTTGGGTTACTTTGGTTTTGAAGCAGAATCCACTATGAGACATCAGCAAAAATATTTTCCATAAGTTGTCTATTATGTGTCTCCCAATCTAATCCCCAAAAGAGAATTTCACAACCTACTTTCAGGTTTTAATCAATTAACTTTCACTTTTAATAATGATGCCTTAATGGAGGAGCATTGAGATTTGAGTCTGACCCCCAGGCCTGTCTTATCCTTGCTCTGTCTTTGTGAGGATGAGATTTTCTCAATCAGACTGATCCCAGAGTTAATGAGGCACTGCATGCTCATGGTAAGGAAGTATTATGGAGAGAATTCTCTACAGAGGACTCATGGTCATCTTCTCCAATCCCAAGCAGATCTGGAAGTGGGTTGAAACAATCCTGTAGAGTCCATCACAGTAGAGGCTGATGGAGAAAGAGGCCAGGTGTTGGATATCCCACATACCAGACCAGGCATTAGGAGAAAAGGCCATCTGACAAGGTGATATTATCTAGAAGTCAGAACAGTGCACAGCAGAGTGAGGAGAGTCCTGAGTATCATATAGTGACATCTGTGACATCTTGAGTCTTTTGAACTTCTTTGCTCCCTCTAGGAGGGAGTGTGTCAATTTAAAGGGGATCCCTATTTCCCTTCTGTTGTTCTGATGAAATACTCTGGCCAAAGGTAACTTGAGGAGGAAGGGGTTTATTTGGCTTACACTTCCAGGTCACAGTCCTTCACCCAGAGATGTCAAGACAGGAATTCAAGGCAGGAACCAGAAGCAGAAACTATGGAGGAACACTAGGACTCACCCCCTGGCTCACTCACTCACTTATGCTTATCTAGCTTTTGTTGTGGAATATTATTTTAAAGTGTGTTGCATTTTTTTCCTACTGCTTTTATTAACAATTCAAAAATGTGTTTGATTAAATAAAATTAACCTGTAAGCAGGGGGCTGAGTCATCCTGAGTTTGGTCACCCCGCCTATACTTCCTGCCTGGCTACTGGCCAATCAGTGTTTTATTAAACCAATTTGTGTAACAAATCTTTAGAGTGTACAAGAGGATTATTCCACAGCACCCTTTTATAACATTCCTTACTGTGTTATTAATCTTACCTTCTGGGCTGTGCCTCATTACAATGGATTACGATTGAGTAATCACAAACCCAATTTTTCTGCTGTGATACAAGTTGGGGAGGGGGGTGAAGCCAAGCTGGCTAAATTTGAATATGTCTTGTGGAGGAGAGTGTGGGTGTAGAAAATGGAAAATGAGACAAGATAGCCTTTTAAAAATGTCATTTTTAAATTGCATTAAAATTGCCTCTCTAGGCTAACTAACAGGGAAAGACCCTAGGAGGGACACATGGATGACCCTGTGAAGGAGAAGTGGATGAGATCTACATGAGCAGACTGGATGTGGGGGGTGTGTGGCAGAGGTGAGGAGTGGGGCATGAGAACATAGGGAAATGGGAGGGTCAAGCTGGAACAGGGACAGAGTGGGAGGGCAGGGAGGAAGATACCATGATAGATAAGGACGTCATGGGAATAGGAAGAGGCAGGGTGCTGGGGAGGCTCTCAGGAGTCCACAAGGATGACCCCACCTTGGTCTGCTGGCAGTAGTGCAGAGGGTGCCTGGACTGGTCTACTCTGGTGATGGGTCTAGCAAATAACCTAGCTGTCATTATAGAGCCTTTGTCCAGTGATTGATGGAGGCAGATGCAGAGATCCACGGCCAGGTGCCAGGCTGAGCTCTGGGAATCCAATTGATGAGAAAGAGGAGGGATTCTGCAGGCAAAGGGACGTCGAGATCATGATGGGAGGACGTGCAGAGATGACCAGCCACACTAGTGGAAGCCCATGAACTGTGGACTGGTGGCTGTGGAGCCCCCATGGGACTGGACTAGGCCCTCTGGATATGGAAGATGGTTGTTTGGCTCGAACTGTTTGTGGGGGTGGGCACCCAGGCAGGCAGATCAGGATCTGTCCCTGGTCTATGGGCAGGCTTCTGGGAATCTGGTGCCTGTGGTGTGACACCTTGCACAGCCTTGGTGCAGTGGGAAGGGCTTAGACTTGCCTAGGCTCAGTGTGCTGGGCTCTGCTGATGGGAGACCTTAATTTGGGGCATGTGGGGATGTGGGGTGGCTTGGGAGAGAGGGCTAGGGGGCGGGAGGATGGAGGAAGGAAATCTGTGGGTGGTATGTAGAGTGAGTAGAAAATTTCTTAATAAAGAAAAATGAAAAAAATTGCCTCTCTAATGGAGCAAATCACACGGCCTTTTTCTGTAACTTGGAAATCCAGTTTTCTGTCCTGATTTACATTGGGGGTGCTTCATGTTCTGACAAATACAGTCTTGAGACACTTTAACATACTTAAATATAAAGTCTACCACTAATAATGTATTTTATTATGTTAATGCTATATACCATATATATATAGATTTTATTTAATTCAATGTAGATAGATTTTATTTAATTCAATCCAATATTATTATTTCAACACATAATCATCATGAACTTATTGATATTTTTATATATTTTAAAATAATACTAGAAATTTGGCACATATTTTGCATTTATAGCACAGCTAAATTTGGACACTAAAATTTCATACAAAATATTTGACTCATGTTTAGAAGCTTCTACGTTATTATAAAAAAATAGTAGAACCCCAATGTTATCCTAGCTCTATACAAAACCTTTCAACAATTTAGTTATGACCTATTAAAATTATACTGTAGTTATACAGGCTTAAAGACTCAATGTATGAGTTATGCTAGACGCACTTCAAGTGCTCCTAGTGAGTGTTTAAGTTCTAATACGGGGGAAAAATGTATTTCCTTGAAGTCTCAAACTGGATACTGCCCAATCTCTAAGGATGCTCTTTCTCACTCCTGAGGATTGACCTGCCCCGACACTTTTCGCTCTTGCCAGGCTCTTTCCCATGTCTGGATCACTCTGTGCAATGTCATAGATGACACTGTATGATACTCAGGACTCTCCTCACTCTGCTGTGCACTGTTCTGACTTCTAGATAATACTACCATGTCAGATGGCCTCTTCTCCTAGTGCCTGGTCTGGTATGTGGGATACCCAACACCTGGCCTCTTTCTCCATCAGCCTCTGCTGTGATGGTCTCTACAGGATTGTCTCAACCCACTTTCAGATCTGTCTAGGGTTGGAGAAGATGACCATGAGTCCTCTGTAGAGAATTCTCTCCAGAATAGTTTCTTACCATGAGCATGCAGTGCCTCGTTAGCTCTGAGATCAGTCTGATTGAGAAAATCTCATCCTCACAAAGACAGAGCAGGGATAAGACAGGCCTGGGGGTCAGACTCAAATCTCAATGCTCCTCCATTAAGGCATCATTATTAAAAGTGAAAGTTAATTGATTAAAACCTGAAAGTAGGTTGTCCAGCACCACTCTGTTTCATGTTGCTATGTATATCCATATAGATCATTTGGAACATACTACTTTTTTTTTTTTTAATTTATTTTAATTTATTTTGCAATACAATTCAGTTCTACATATCAGTCACGGATTCCCTTGTTCTCCCCCCTCCCGTCCCCCTCACCTTCCCCCCAACGCCCCCCCCCCCATTCCCATCTCCTCCAGGGCAAAGCCTTCCCCACAGACTGAGGTCAACCTGGTAGACTCAGTCCAGGTAGGTCTAGTACCCTCCTCCCAGGCCAAGCCAAACAATCCTGCATAGGCCCCAGGTTTCAAACAGCCAACTCATGCAATGAGCACAAGATCTGGTCCCACTGCCTGGATGCCTCCCAAACAGATCAAGCCAATCAACTGTCTCACCCATTCGGAGGGCCTGATCCAGTGTGGACCCCTCAGCCATTGGTTCATAGTTCATGTGTTTCCATTCATTTGGCTATTTGTCCCTGTGCTAGAAAAAATCATCCTGAGTGAGGTAACCCAGACTCAGAAAGACAAACATGATATGTACTCACTCATAGCAGGATACTAGACATGAAACAAGGATGAATTGTCTGCTACTCACATCACCAGGGAGGCTACCCGGAAAACAGGACCCCAAGAAAGACACAGCGATCGCCCAATGACAGAGAAATGGAATGAGATCTACATGAACAGCCTGGACATGAGTGGGGGTAATGAAAGGCGAGGGTCGAGGGAAAGAGAGCTTGGGGGAGCGGGAGATCCCAGCTGGATCAACAACAGAGAGGGAGAACAAGGAATAGGAGACCATGGTAAATGAAGACCACATGAGAACAGGAAGAAGCAAAGTGCTAGAGAGGCCCACAGAAATCCACAAAGATACCCACACAACAGACTGCTGGCAATGGTCGAGAGACAGCCCGAACTGACCTACTCTGGTGATGGGATGGCCAAACACCCTAATTGTTGTGCTAGAAACCTCATCCAACTACTGAGGGATCTGGATGCAGAGATCCATGACTAGGCCCTGGGTGGATCTCTGGGAGTCCAATCAACGAGAATGAGGAGGGTTTATATGAGCGAGAATTGTTGGAACATACTACTTTTAATGGTTAGACAGTGTGAAAAGTATTTGATGACTGTTTTCCCACTTCTCACTACCTCAAGAACACCTTGCTGCTTCTGAAGTTATCTATCAACATCCTCACAAGTATTGAAAAATGGGAATCCTGATTTGCTGGGACAACCCGATTACTGAGTAAATTGTATGTTGTATATCATCTGAATTGGTTTTCATCCTCAGATCCTGAATGGGGGCGTGGGTGAAGGATTCTCACTAGGGCTTAGATAAAAGGAATTGTTACAGACTCCCTTGTTCCTCATGCTCTAGTCCTTGTTGAGGTAACAATAATAGACGGTTGAATGTCAATGGCATGTATGGGTTAATCCATCGCCTGGGATTATGATCCCGTGATAAATACTATTTTTAGGAGGCGACTGTATAGCTGAAAAGTCACACACTGGCCATCGACTGCTTCTAAGCAACCAAGACCAAATAAATTGATGGGTCTCTCTGCACTTTAAGTCTTACAAGAAAACAGGGATTAATAAATTCCCAAAATAGACTTTCTTATATGAAAACTTTCCCCATAAATGTCAGCTTTTGAAGTTCAACTCCAATATAGCAAATCTGGACTTCTCATACCTAAGGAATAATTTTATTGACTGTGTGCCTACATGGATTGGCAGGAAGGCTGACTCCTTTCACAGATTTCCAGAACTGTGAAGTATAGGCAAGGGTACCGATATGCTTTGCATGGTAAAAGCCATCCAAAGACAATAGTCACTATTCGGGCTACCTCTCAGCGAGGCCCTGTAGCACTATGGGAAAAGTCAATAGTTCCTACTCTGGCAATGATTTACATTTAAATTTTGGATCCAGAGTCACCAGTGTGTGAGAACAGAAACAATGCTCCCTACATTTTAGTTTACTCATCTGTAGAAGAAAACAACAATAAATGTCTTAGGAATCAATGTACCAAATTTGGTACCAAATGTTTAATGGGTTATTTTAAGCATTTTATTATGTGCTAGGCACAAATAAAGGAGCTGATGCAAGCACCAGTTAATGCTTTTATTGCTGGTGTTATGTTCCACGTTATGTTACCCAGATATTTAAACTTGTTTTATTAGCGAACACATAGGGAAGGGAACTGGAACAAGAGAGTAGAAAGGGGGCAGAGAGATGACTCAGTGGTTTAGAACACTTGTGTCTCTTGCAGAGGACCTGGGTTTGATTCCCAATACCCACATGGTGGCTCACAACTATCTGAAACCCCAGTTCCAGATCTGACACCCTCTTCTGACTTCTACAGGCACCAAGGGTGCACCTGTTACACATACATACATGCAGAGAAAACACTAATACACATAATACATAAATGTATTTTTAAAGAAATAGAAATAAAACACAACACTCCATCACAAAAGCCAGATAGGATTGCACATCATTTTTAGGAAGATGTTTTTCCCATTTTATGTAATGTCATAGTTTTAAAGGTATCTCACTAGAAATCTGATGCGATAGTGCCATTTTCTCTTTCTCTTAGATTACACTGGCATCTCATGGCGATCTGAAGATGGCTCTGGAATGTCTGTGCTGTCATCCCCACGTTTTGAACCCAAACCTACAGAGTTGCCATCAGAGAAGTTGAATGAAGAACTAAGTAACACAAGCCAAGTGTATACTTACTTTCACAGGCTTTATACACTCTACAGATAATGTGAAGGATTCAAATCACTTGACTAATTGACGTACTGTTTTATATTCCACATTAAAAGAAATTAACGTTGATTCTATTTAGTATTTTCATTTCTTAGAGAATTAACTATATTTCTCAAATTGCAGAAAACTATAGACCTTGAAAAATCTAATGTCCGTGGGCACTGCATCCAGAGAGCGTCATAGATAAGAGACTGTTTGTATTGAAAGGATTTTTCAGACTTAAATGCTTCCCTGAACCCTAGTAGGTCTTGTTAAAAGAAAGATGCATGTCCACCACCTCCCCACAGAGTCTTGGGTAGGATCTGAGATTTTGCATTCCTTGCTGATGTGGTCAATACTTTGGGGGTCTAGGGAACACACTGGGAAACCATTGGTGTGTTTGAGACTGCTGACACTTTCAGAGCCAAGATTGATTAGTGCTGAGCTGCAAAACATCTGTGGGGAACCACACTTGAATGGGCAAGGATGTGGGCAGATACAAAAGAGGAATTTGGATTTTTACATCTAACTGCTTACTGTGTGGCAAGGCCTGGGGTCCAAAGGCATGGTGGTACTCCAACCAGTCAAGCTTCTTTGTTTGTTTATTTGTTGTTTGTTTTTAATCAACTTGTAGAATTATTTGGGGAAAGACATTTTCCTTCAGGGCTCCATTGCTGCCCACATGGGGAAACATTGTGGAACAGTAAGGTATTTTCCATAAAAACGATCCATAAAAAATTTTAATTAGTATTAAGAAAGAAACAAGAAGGATGGGGGAAGCTTCATATCAACAGAGATATTTGGAATCTAAACTCTATTGCAATGCAAGAAGGCAAGAGAATATGAACACGGGGCTCCTTTGGCACAGTGGGTGGCTGAAGCCAAAAGGCCCTTGGGGACAGCTATACTGGCATAGCTTTTGGATACAATTGCTGGAAATCTGACTGAACTAAGAAAGTGTAACCTTGCTGTGCATGAGCCTACCTGCAAGCATGAAAGGAAAAGCCCAAACATTGTCTCCTGAACCCAGCAGGACCCGAGTTCAACAGTGACACCAGGCGGCAGAGACCGGCATAGCTACCCTGAAGGAATTTTAGGCTCTTTCTGCTGGGGCTGGGAAAGAGATTGACGCCCTTTGTAAAGAACAATTTGGTCAAGTTCTTGAATGATTTGAAGGAGAGGGCAATGCCTCCAAAAGGAGGTTCTGGAACAACTTAACAAATGTAAACCGACTAAGGTTTACAGAAAACCAAGAAAGTAGCTGTATTTGCACAGTAAAAACTTGTGATATAGGCCATGCCTAAAATAGATGGTTTGCTTCTGCCGCGGGGAAACTCAGGCAGGACTCCATCTTGTGAGTCTGACTCTCTAAAAGGTCCAATAACTAGAGAAGAACAGATGTCACTACTCTGTTGCTGGGTAGATAGAGCTAAGGACAACTTTAGCATTACAAATCTTCTGGGTAGACTTTCTTCTGGAGCTCCAGACGAAATAAGTAGGTTCATATTTCAAGCTTAGATATGCCAGATAAGATATAATCAATATTCCTTAAAAATCTACTGGTGAGCTCCCAAGAATAATGGGGATTTCTACAGCACCTTCGAATAATGAAAACTGAAAACTTATAGCTGTAGGTGCCGAGCATCACTGGGGTGCCCTGGGAGGGAAGGATTCTCGTGTAAGTAACGAGGAGTTTAGCACACCTGTAAGTAGAGAATAAGAGACTGTAAGCATAACAGGTAGTGATGAAACTTTAACCACCATGCCATGGTCATTCTTCCAGTAAAGCCAGAACTCCTACTTCACCACATCGTCATGGAAAGAACGAGCTAGAATATCTGCTCCACAAGTCCAAGGATAACTATTGCTTGATCTGAATAGGGGGGGAAAAGACTATAATCATGGGTCTTCCCACAAAGCAATTTGAGGTTTGAAATAGTACTACCTATGTAGTCTGAAACATCCAAGCCAAGACATTAATATAAAAGTTATTCCTAAAATGCTGTAATCCCCAGGCCACTTGGCTTAAAGCAATGTGGAAGTCTTTTTGGAGGAGTGAATTTCCAAGCCAGGCTGAGGAGAATATCTGTGGACAAGGCCTAAGACAAGTTCACAATTTGAAATTATAGAATAGATTAAGACTCTGGAGAGATGGCTCAGTGGTTAAAAGTACTTGCTGCTTATACAGAGGAACCCAGTTAGATTCCCAGTACCTACATGCTGGTTCACAATCATCTGTCCTCCCCCGCTTCCCAGTTCTATGGAATCCAAGGCCCCCTTCTGGGCTCTTTAGACACTGCATGCACATACATCTAGGCCAGTGGTTCTCAACCTGTGGCTCACAACCCTTTAGGGGTTGAATGACACTTTCACAGGAGTCGCCTAGGACCATTGGAAAACACAGATATTTGCATTATGATTCATAACAGTAGCAAAATTACAGCTATGAAGTAGAAGCAAAAATAAGTTTATGGTGTGTGTGGGGGGGGAGGTTATCACAACATGAGGAACTATATTAAAGGGTCCCAGCATTAGGAAGGTTGAGAACCAATGATCTAGGCAAAACATTCATACATGTAAAAAAAATAAATAAATCTTTTAGAAAACACATATTAAATAATCCTTGATGAGACAATCTGAGAGGGACAGAGAAAGGGACATTCCACCTGGCAAGATGAACAAAAGGAAAAACAGAACATCAATTAAACATGAGAATGGGGGAGAAATGACTCTGTGCTGTGGTGGTATTGTGTTCCCCAAAATATTGTGTACCTTAATAAACTTATCTGGGGTCAGAGAACAGAAAAGCCACTAGATACTTCAGATAGGCAGTGATAGCACACGCCTTTAATCCTAGCATTCCAGAGGCAGAAATCCATGTGTTCAAGGATACAGCCAAGCATGGTGACTCACGCCTTTAATCTCAGAAAGCGAACCTTTAATCCCAGGGAGTGACGGTAGAAAGCAGAAAGGTATAGAAGGCATGAGGATCAGAAACTAGAAGCATCTGGCTGGTTAAGCATTTGGCTGGTTAAGCTTTCAGGCTTCTAGCAGCACAGTTCAGCTGAGACCCATTCTGGATGAGGACTCAGAGGACTCCAGTCTGAGGAAACAAGACCAGCTGAGGATCCAGTGAGGTGAGGTAGCTGTGACTTATTCTGGTTCTCTGATCTTCCAGTTCACCCCAATACTTGGCTCAGGTTTGATTTTATTAATAAGAACTTTTAAGATTCATGCTACACTGTGCTCTACACAAATGCCAGCTGACTGAGCATAGCTCTCCTGAGCAATGTGTTGAGAATATGCTGAAGCCATGATGAGGCTCAGAGGCTCAAATCTTGCCAATGGCTCTATAGTGTCCCCTTCCTACTGGAAAAAATTTTTTTCTCATTCACCTTAAATCTGTTTGACTTCTCTGGCAAATGAAAATTATCCACATCACCCAAAATAACAATAAACATAACAAAAGACACAGCATTTGTATTTGTCTCTAGGTCCACCCTACACTGTGTCTCGTATCTGCCACTGCTCATGGTCCACAAGAGGGTTCAAGGAGCTCTTGATAAATGATTGCTAGGTCAGCTTTCCCAAAACAAACTTCCTCGCTTTTTCCTGGAATCTGCTGCCTAAGAGGTAACAGCAGCTGGAGAGAAGTATCAATGACTGCAGCTCACCCTTGGGGGACCAAGCCCGTGGACACGGGAAGTCAGCTAATGAAAGGGTTACACCTACTATTTTTACTCTCACAAGACGTTTTCCCCTCCAGATTCATCGCCTTCCCCCACCTTGATACATCTCACTTCCAATTAAGTGTCAGGCTTCCTTTCTTCCAGCTTCAAACCAAAATTCCCTCCCAGGAGACACCTTTCCAAACATGGTTTTATGAGGAAAGCTAATAAACCTGGACTGCAGGATGTCAAGGGCACCTTTGATAGGGACCAGAGCACACACAGTCTGCTGGCCTCCAGGGAGTGCTGCCAAAGAGACAACCACTTTAAAAAGACAGAACGAGGCCTCCGCAGACTTGCCTGCCCTGCTTCAGCATGTCCCACATCCGAAATCTCCATCCATCAATCACGATTCTGTTTGGTCTGAACAAGGGAGGAACTTTGGCAAGCCTCGGAATACTCCTCATGAACTCCAGCATTCCTCCTTGCGGTCCTGTCCACCACAGTGGATTAGTTCAGTTTCCTCTTCTCATGGAACTCGAGAAGTTGATGGACAAATTTAAAGGCTCCTCGTGTGGCAAGATCAGGTTACTTAGAGTGGCAGCCCTGGAAGGCTCTGGAGAAAATAGTTCCGTAGAGAAAATGCCGCTGGAGCCAGATCTTGAAGAAAATGGGAGACTGCTGAGGGGTGGGGATGGAGAAGATGGGAAGAAGACAGAGGGCACACCAAGGTCACAGTGTGCAGGAAAATGCATCACATATCACAAGATGAATGAAAATGAAAAAAATAATGTTAAAAATTGGTTAGAATCGGATAGGGTAATATATCAGAACTGGGAAGTTATTCTGTAGCAATAAATCAAAGCCACGGGTATTTAATGAACATCTATCTAACAGGTGCCAAGACCTACCATGGCCACTAAGGTCACCACACTGTCCCAGACTTAGGGCTCAGAGCCCTCCAGGAACACATAGCACTATCTAGTCACTCAACCTTTGAGAAATCACACTATGAAATAAGAGCATTTAACCTTATGGCGTAAGGAAAGGATTTGGGCAGACAGAGATAAGGGAAGGAGAATCGATCCTGACAGAGGGATTAAATTCAGTGTCACTGAGGGGGCAAGTGGTTTTGGATTGGGCTTTGCAGAGTGAGATGATGAGAGGTTTGTGCATCTGTGGGATGTTGCCCATGGGGAAAGGGGCATGTCAAGGGAGAATGGAAGAATTCGGAATCAGTGGGATATTGTTAAGTATTTCATAGCCTGTTAAAGTAGGGGGGAATATTAGTCTTTATCAGTCTGCTGCCATAAAATATACCTATTGCAAGCGCTTTCCCTTGCAGACTAGCAACCTGAAGTCCACCAGTTTGCAACATCCGACAGTTTGCCAATTGGCTCAGTGTTCCAGGAGAGACTGACGCTAGCACAACACTCTTGCTTGAATTTGTTAATCTGAGGAGAGTGTGAGGCAGCGAAGTGGAGGTAAATAGCAAGAATTGCAGACCTGTCCCCCCAATGACAAGATAATCCAAAACAGAGATTGTATTCAACATGGCCCAATGCGTGGCTTTAGGAAGTTTGACTCCAGACAAGCAAGACCAAATTCATCTCTAGTATAAATTTGTTTATGCTCAAATAGTATGTGATACTTCCCCAACTTAAGGAGCCAACTGAAAGAGCAGTTAGCCTGATATCCAAATCAAAATCTCTAGCCAGACGTATGGAATATTCAACATGGTTTTGGAGTTAGCTCCAGGGTCCTTTAACATGCATGCTTGTCACTATATTTCTCATAATCCCATACTGCCACCTGCTGGGTGAAATGTTGTAGCACAGGACACAGTGTTTGGAGAAGTAACAACATAACTAAGCACCTACGGCTTCCAGTTCTTTGTCCTCTCCTGTGTCAACTATTAATAAGAGTTCTGACATGTTAGTGAATGTCTCCGGTGGCTGCTGAGTCCATTGATGGTCCTACCAAATGCTTTCACATGCTTGTTGGCAAGCCCATTGACAGCCCCGGACTTGATTGAGCTTTGAGACACAAGAATGCCTGTCACCCCTGTGTGATGTTCTCCTCAATGCTGAGATCCCTCGGAGGGTGATCAGATGGGCAGCCTTAGGTCTTATGTAGCATGAATCTTAAAAGGTCTTACTAATAAAAGCAAACCTGGAGCCAGGCACTGGGGTCAGCGCTGGAAGATCAGAGAAGCAGAACAAGCCACAGCCGCCTCACCTTGCCAATTCCTCAGCTGATCCTGTTTCCTCAGACTGGAAGCCTCTGTGTCCTCATGTAAATGGGTCTCAGCTGAACTGCTGCTCAAAAGCCTAAAAGCTTAACCAGCTCTAGTTCCTGGTCCTCACGCCTTATATACTTTTCTGCTTTGTGCCATCACTTCCTGGGATTAAAAGCATGTGTCACCATGCCTGGCTGTTTCCAGTGTGGCTTTGAACTCACATAGATCCAGATGGATCTCTGCCTCCAGAAGGCTAGGATTAAAGGTGTGAGTGCCACCATTTTCTGGCCTCTATGTCTGTCTAGTGGCTGTTCTGTTCTCTGACCCCAGATAAATTTATTAAGGTACACAATATATTGGGGAAAACAATATCACCACAGTCTCATTTCCCAAGAAATTCATGTGGCACTTGTGTGTGTAGTTCACGATCACACCAGCTCCAAATGCCCTAAGATTGCCTAAGCCAACCATATTGAAGAGTGATATTTCACTGATGTAATGACATTGCAAAGGTCCCATAATATCCACTGTATCAACAATCAGGTGAGAACCAAAGGTTTGGCAAAATGATTATAGGTTTGCAATTCTACATCAAATATAGTTGTAAGAGCAAACTAGAATTTGCTGCCTTTCATTTTCCTTAAGATGAGAACTTTACAGTATGGGTGAAAAAAAAAATCAAACCCAAAAGAAGGCACAGAGGTCATCACAGGAGCAATTATTAAGGTGATCACTGATTTTCTATAATTACAATGTAAAATTTAATTATAAATGATGTAGTTACAATAAAAATGTTCCCAAAGTACAAGTTTTCATATTATTTTTCTAGGAGATTTTTAAATGCACTTGCTAAGTATGTGTGGTGCATGTGTGCATGTGCGTATGTGTGTGTGCGCGTGTGTACATGCGTGCGTGCATGTGTGTGTGTGTGTGTGTGTGTGTGTGTGTGTGTGTGTCTGTGCGTGTATTCCTAAGAATCACCTCATATATCTAGGTGAAGGCTCTACCATGGAGCTATATTGCCAGCCCTGCAACTGATACATTTATGCCACAACTGGGAAATTATTATTAGGAGAGAGATTCGATATTGTTCCTTATATGTTCTGGTGATGGGCACGTTAGAATATTAAACCTCCTTTTACCATCAGAGAATACTACCACCCTCAACACTCAAGAAAACTCTGCAGTTTCTGATGAGATGTAATGTGTCCTTGTTGGGATCAAGAACCAAGAAACATTACTGCTTTCAACAGAGCGCCATGTGTCATGGTCAGTGCAACCAAGTAAAGCAAAGAAACAAGACCATAGAGATTAGAAAATGAAAAAAAATAGGGTTCTCCTACTTGCAAATGGCATGAGTATCTACATGAAAATATCACAAGAAATACACAAAATAATCTTAATAATGGAGCAAATATGAGTTTAGCAAGGTTGTGGCACATAAGACAAATTTACAAAAATAAATAATTTTTAATTCTATAAACTAGCAATAAATGCTTTGAAATCAATATTTAAACCACAATTCTTCTCACAGCTGCTGAAAGAAAAAGAGAACTTAGCTATGTAATAAAGATATGAACGTACTGAAAACCACAGAACACGGATGAAAGGAAGGAGTAAATCGGATGTGATCACAGACCAACTGACCTAGCGAAGATGTCATCTCTCCCTAAGCTGACACAGGAGTTCATTGCATCAGTGAGGTATTACACCTTGAGACCTTGGGTAACTCTTTCTGTAGCTCTAGTACAGTGCTTCTCCACCTGTGGGTTGCAACCCCTTTGGGGGTTGAACAACCTTTTCACCAGGGTTACCTAAGACCATTGAAAACACGAATATTTGCATTATGATTCATAACTAACAAAATTACAGTTATGAAATAGCAATGATAATAATTTTATGGTTGGTGGTCACCACAACATGAGGAACTGTACTAAAGGGTTGCAGCATTAGGAAGGTTGAGAGCCACTGCTCTAGAGGTTTATATTTTGTTTGTAGATTCATTGGGGTTTGTGTACACAGACAATCATATCTGTAAATTCAGTCTCATTTCTCCTTTCCTAATCTGTATGACTTTTATTTCCTTTTTCTCCCTTATTGCACTGTCTGGGACATACAACACCATGTTTAAAGAGGCAGAGAATGGACAAGAACACAGACATCTTTCTTGTTCAAGTTATAACCAGGATAAAAACCCCTGGTGCTTGTCGGTACAGAATCCAATGAGCAGACAAGACCTGTGCTTCACTCAGGGGATTGGCAGTCTGGTAGAGAAGAGTGACTTCTTCCAGCCATCTCCCAATAGCACGTTTTATAAGAAAGCCGAACAAAGTTTGGCTTTGCCCCTCTGGTCAGGCAACCACCTTGTCTTTGAGATCCGTCATACTGATGTGTTTCTCCTTATTTCCTCTTGTCCCTCCTTATTATCCCCCCCAACACACACACACCATGCAGGCTACCTCAGGCTGGCTTCTGAGTCTCGGTTCCTCCCAATCACGATCCAGGTTACCTTTAGGTTAAAGATTAACTCCAAACAATCAGTTAGCAATGTGTACTTGCTGGGAGACTTACAATGCACATATCCAGATTCCTTTGTACTGTAGGAAGGACAAATGTGCTCCTGGTTCAGGGCATCAAGTGCCCTGTTCCTTTCAACCATATGAAATACAAGTGGGCTCTTATAATATAAAACATAAAGTGTTCCTATCTGTCCCCTGGAGGCTGGTTTTCTCTGTCCTGTCAGCTGTTCCCAAATAGCCACATAGAGACTTAATATTAATGATAAATGCTCAGCCAATAGCTTAGGCTTGTTTCCAGCCAGCTCTTACAAGTTAAATTAACCCATATCTATTAATCTGTTTTGCTCCAAGGCTCGTTTACCCCATCTCTTAACTTTCCATGTTGCTTCTTCCGTGCCTGGCTCAAAACTCCTCAGACTCCCACCCTTCTTCCCAGCATTCTCTTTGTCTGGCTCTTCCAACTAACCTTATTCTGCCTAGCCATCGGCAAATCAGTTTTTTATTAACAATGAGAGTAATGCATCTTCACAGTGTATAGGAGGGTTATTCCACAGCAGTCCCCTGTCTCTGTCAAGTCTCAGCAAGATGTGTGTTTTGATAAAGACAGGAGTATCTTGGAATTTATAGAGATCAACAAAAGAACTAGATCACCTGCAGCAAATATAAAAACATAAACTGAGAGTATTCACACTACTTGATTTTAAGATTCAACACCAAGGGAAAGAATCCATGGCAAGATAGATACACAGACTGATGAAACAGAGTAGATAACACACAGTGAGCCCACAGAAATGCACCCAAATAATTTTTGACAAAAGTCTACAAGCAAGTTAGTAGAAAGAGAAAGTCTTCTTAAAATGCAGTGGTAGGATTATTAAATATTCATAGGGAAAATATGAACCTTGATCTAAACCTTACATGTGGTTCAAAAATTAACCCTAAACTGTTAAGTTTTAGAAGACATTATAGATAAAAATTCTCAGAATCTAGGACTTGGTGGGAAACTATTTGATTGACTCAACACTATAATTCATAAAAGAAAAAAATTAAAATAAAAACAAGTTAGAATTAACCAAAATTTAAAATATTTGTGCTGAAAATATCTACTATAAGAGTTTAAAAAATAAGATACCTAGTGTGAAAATACATTTGTAAGCTAATGAAGTACTCCTATCTAGAATTTGAAATAAAAAATATTTAAGCCACTCCTTGAAAATATGCAAAAGATATGATAAGATATTTTTAAAAGAAGAATACACAGATAGTAAATAAACCCATGGGACAATATTCAACATTCTTAGCAAATTTTACAAATTATGAGATATCACAAAATACCTATAAGAGCAAAAACTGAAGAAAATAAATGAATGTAGAATGCTATGACCACATAAAATGCTACAGCTGTCATGGAAAACATCTGGCCTCTAAAATAAAGACCTAAATATACGCTTACTAGGTAACATAGAAATTTTCTTCACAGTCATTAAACACACAAATAAAAACATCATGTTCACACAAAAACTGTGAACCCTATAGTTGTTCTATATGTAACAGATTACAATCTAGGAATAGTCCACAAAATGTCCAGAGCTGAATGAGTAATCTAAGTTGCACACCCATACCAAGAATGCTATTTGGTAATGAATAGCAACCCACAATTGGACTAATCAGAGGACGGTGTGCCAAGTGTGGGACCAATTCCCAAAAGTCACACAGTGTATTTATGTAAAGTTCTTGAAGTGATAACTGAATTTTCTGCACTGACCTGAAGCTCGGTTTCCGCATCTGTCTGCATCAGAGGTCATCTCTGGATGAAACATCATCTTCCAAAAGACTAACTGTTGTCTGGCAATTTCTTCTGAGATTAAACCATTCCACCTTAGAGAGAAGGAAACTCATTAAGATGCAGGATGTTAGAAAACTGAGACGAGGGGGTCTTTAATGGAATATGAAATAGGAGAAGCTCATTAAGCCTGGGAAGTAAAAACTCAAAGGCTTCAGGAAGTCCCACAAACTGACCAGATACCTTAGGACCTTTCTTCTTTGAACATATATAAGCAGTAAGGACTACTGAGAGACACCCAGAGAGACCAGCTGAGCCTCTGGAAGAAACAGTGACCAGCCAAGTCACCAAGAAGCAGAGATCATTGGAGCTACTTGGAAGAGATTTGGGCCACCCAAGCTACCCCAGAGAGACTATCTCCAGCTTGTTGCATGCCCAGCTAAAGGTTTCCAGCTTTCATGAGTTATTGCTCATGTTGGAGAATGAGCTTTGAGGATCCAGCTGTCTCTGAGTCATTTCTGCTCCTGTAAGTGACCCTAGTGAAACTCATTGGTCCACTAAGTCGGACCTGGGGGGGTACCCTACTTAGTCTTTTATCAGTTCCCCATCTGAAGTGAATAGACATGTGATCATGTCTTCCCTGGGAATAGTGTCACCAGTACTGTTGGTTTCCAGGATTTAAGAATGGTAGAGGAAGGAGGTGAGTTTGAACAAAGGGTAGTCCCAGAAAACTTGTGTGTGTGTTGGGAGGGGGCGGGGATAATTCTCCATCTTGGTTGTAGTAGCATTGATCAGATCCACGCATATGATAAAATTACGTAGAAACACACACACACACACACACACACACACACACACACACACACACACACACACACACACACACACTCCCCTCTTTTTAAGTGAATTCTAAGGGCAGAAATCCAACTCACTAATTACAAACCTCTAAGTCCTGTTTACTCCTTTTTGCCTAACTCTTATACTCGAGAATCAAGGTGGCTCCTGTCACACTCACTATTTCACAACATTTGATTTCTAGACTTGCGTGTTGTTTGTGTCCCTCTGCTAGAGAAGAAATTGAAGTTCACAGCAATGTCACCTTTGAAGCCACAACACATAGCGACGCTTACATAAAGGCTGGTAAGTAATTTTAATAAGCAAAAGACTGCATGAGTGAGTAATTTCAGGTGATGGGTAGAGGAGTCTGGTGTTCTGATGGGAAATATTTTGGCGAATGAAAACTATTTACATTTTAGTAACAGGAACACCTTTACTGAAAGCGTTCTTAATCCTACAATCCTGTTTATTTCTTCAAGCAGAACAGTTCCAAGACTGGCCAGCAGGGGGCAAACAATTCCTAAATTCAGGAGGATGCTCACACATTCAGCTCCGATGCTCTAACACGGGACGGTTTGGACTGATTTTGTAAATTTCTGTTTGTTTGTTTCACATTAGTAACAGTCTTGCATGTTTTCCATCAGCATCCAGGACTTACCATCTATCATGTCAGCCCACCCTTCAACTCCCATCATGTTTTTTATAAGTGGTAGTTTGAAAAACAAAACATAAAAAACTCTGCTTTTGAACTAATTTGAAGCAAAGTACATTTCAAAAGCATTAAGCATATTTTCATTGTTTGGCAAGAGATATCAAAGACTTTCATCCTATAGAGCATTGAATGACTGTTCATCCCCTTTCCCCTAACTCCAGATAACCACCACGCCACCGTTTGTGTCTACAAATATGACTTATTTAGATAGCTCTCACTGGAGTGGGACAATACAGCATTTTCTTATTCTGTTTGGCCTTGAATCCTCCAGGTCCATCCAAGTTGCAGCCTGTAGCGGAAAACCATCCCATTGGCAGCATCCACCTCACTCTGTTCATGCATCAGTGAACACCGAAGTTGTTTCCTCCTTTGCCTGTGGCGAATCCTGCTGCTGTCTACACAGGAATGTGGAATCAGCACACATATGGAAATGGCTTGTGTCTTGATTTTTAACCCAGCATTGTCCCTGAGGAATAAGCACCTACACTTAAGGAAGCAGAACCAGATCTATTGGTTGTTGTATCTATGTCAAGCGCTTCTCCAAAGACCTCCACTAGCCTAGGAATTACTCAGGATCTGCCTGGAAGAAGATCTGGGCAACAGAACCCGGATGAGATGGGCAGGATCATACCAGCCAATGGTGCTGGCTGAGTTTTAAAGGCATGGATGTTCTAAAACTCTGTCCCCACACCGTTTTCCAGGGGGGATGGTAATTAGTTTCACTCACACAGTTCAAGGGATAGAGGCCAGAATAAATTCAAAGGGGCAGATTGTCGTACAAGAAAAAGCTCAGCACTTACCCACCCTCCCCCCTCCACTGGAGAAACAGCATCAAAATTTCTGAGATACAGGAAAGATTCCAAATGAGAGCACAGCCAGATCCCTGACTTTTCTTACCAATCTTCCTATATAAGAAGAAAAGTATGCAGAAAGAATGAGGGGCAGTGGGTGTGCTACGTGGGAGGGTTGGAGGGAGGAACAAGGAGGGAGAAAGTGATGTAATTACATTTTAATTCCAAAAAATAAAAATAAACTTAAAAAGAAAAGAAAACAGGCTGTGTATTGGCACTTTTCTCCTCCATCTTCTGAAAGGTTTGGGATGTAAATGGGATGTCTCATCTCATTAAGATAACAACGAACAAGAGCAATGTGTTGGCTTCACATTACAACTTCCATTTTCCAGAATCCTGAGGACAGTCTGTGCTCACTCAGTTGGCTCTTCTCTACTCTTTCCTCCGGGTACTCACTCAGCAAGGGGCATGGAGCGGCTCCACTAAAGCCAGATAGTCTGAGGTGGTCTTGCCCTTGTGTGAGGTCTTAATGACAGCTGTCCACGTGGCCTCTCTCTTCACACTGTCTTTCTTTGCCTAGCAACCTGGATTGACTTGCATGATTGTAGGGGAGGTCAAGGAGGTCTCACAATGTTCCTTACCCAACATTCGTTATGCAGCATGATTAACTCGTACAAACATGCTTGCAGCGCTGTGCCTATACTTCCAGGGCAATAACTTCTCAACCTGTGGGTCATAACCCCTTTGGAGGTCAAAGGACCTTTTCATGGGGAATCGAATATCATTGCGGGATTGCTGGCTGTCAGCCTAGCTCCAAGTCCAGTGAGAGACTCTTTCTCAAAGGAGTAAGTGGAACACCTGACTCCTGTGGCCTCCATGTACGAACCCTAACACACCATGTGCACAAACATCACACACACACACACACACACACACACACACACACACACACACACACTAAAATAAAATAAAATAAAGTAAAATTGAAAATAAATTTACTTAAAAGGCATATCATGTATTTACATTGCAATTCATAAGAGTAGCAAAATAACAGATATGAAGCAGCAGTGAAATAATTATATGGTTAGGGGTCACCACAACATGAGGAACTGTGTTAAACAGTTGCAGCAGTAGGAGGTAGGAAGGTTGAGAACCACTGCAGGAGTGAGAAGAGAAACTGTAGTTGTTTTTTGTTGTTGTTGTTTGTTTGTTCGTTTGTTTTTCCTTTTTGGGCCAGCCACCTAGCTCCCAAATAATTACATGAAGACTTATTCTTACTTATGAATACCCAGCCATAGCTTGGCTTGTTTCTAGCCAGCTTTTCTAACTTAAATTATCTCATTTTTCTTTAACTATGTCTTGCCTCTGGGCTTTTTACCTTTCTTTATTCTGTATATCTTTCTTTCCTTCTTACTCTGTGTCTGGCTGTGTGGCTGTGTGGCTGGCCCCTGGTGTCCTCCTTCCCTCTTCCCTAAATTTCTCCTTCTATTTATTCTCTCTGCCTGCCAACCCCACCTATGCCTCTCTCCTGTCTAGCTATTGACCATTCAGCTCTTTATGAGACCAAGCAGGTATTTTAGACGGGCAAAGTAACACAGCTTTACAGAGTTAAAGAAACGCAACATAGAAGAATGCAATGCATCTTTGCATCATCAAATAAATATTCCGCAGCATAAACAAATGTAACACATCTTAAACTAATATTTCACAGCAAGAAACTAAAGAGGAATGAGAGGGAAGAAGAGGAACAGAAGAGCCCAGAGGCAAAGACGAGAAGGGTAAAGTATTTTTTTTTTTATCCCGTTCACCAAATGAACATGTTACCACTGCTACTTAGGAAACTGTCCCTTTCAATTTATATATTGTAAAACTTTCCACTTTGATAAATGGAGACAAGTGGTAGATTGTAACAACATGCCCTGTTGTATGAACACGCTGTAATTTCTCTAATGAACCAGTATTTAGATTCCACATCACTGTGTTTTCCTAAAATTGTACAATGCTTTCCTCAAAACAAAGAACTGAAATCCATGTTATACTTTATGAACTTCTCTTTGATTATCAGGTTACCCTCAGATACACTACAGCAGTCTGTGTGACAATCCCCAAGATACGACTGTCCAGGGCCCCACCTTTGCTGAGGTGGCTGCGACTTTGCATCTGTGCTCATGTGCTAAGCACAGAAATACAATATTCCATGTGTGACATCATAAATAAGTGGAAATATTTTTCTGTTTGTTAAACTCTGCATCTGTTTTCTATAACTGTCATCATCCACATCATTGCTCACTTTTCAGTCAAGAGTTAACCTTTCTTGATTCATAGTGCTCTCCTTCTAGTAGTGATTTCCTGCTCTTGATGCACCATTGACACATTGACTGGAAGGTCTGTTCTGAGGGATCCAAGGATATGGCTTGGTGGATAAATGCACCTGCTGAGACAACATGAGGGCCTGAGTTCAAATCCCTCATACCTATGTAAAAAGCCAGGCACAGCCAGGTACATTCTTTTAACCCCAACTGGGGAACAGAGACAGGAAGTTTATGCGGGATTGCTGGCTGTCAGCCTAGCTCCAAGTCCAGTGAGAGACTCTTTCTCAAAGGAGTAAGTGGAACACCTGACTCCTGTGGCCTCCATGTACGAACCCTAACACACCATGTGCACAAACATCACACACACACACACACACACACACACACACACACACACACACACACACACTAAAATAAAATAAAATAAAGTAAAATTGAAAATAAATTTACTTAAAAGGCACTATTCTGGTTTGGATGGCGACCTTGATGAGTGAACTTGAACGAGATGAATGGGATTTAAAACAGACATCATGGCACCATGTTCAAATGTACGAACCGGCCATAACCCAGGTTGAAGTCCCTCCCCAGGGTTATGATTAGAGTGTTCCTATTACAGACTTACTGAGAAAGCATGGAAGTCATTTAGCACAAAAGTTTGAAGCAAAAGAAGCAGTTGGCATCAAGTGTGTTAGGAATCATCATGTGATTCATCATCAGAGATGCTTTTGGTACATCAGGATTAAAAATTCAGTGGGCATATGAACATTTACACTCCATTGTTGCTGACAGGACCGGATGGGTAGGATGACTGTGGGGACACCTGGCACTGTTTAGTTCTCTGAATCTGAGCCTAGGGTCATCCTATTACCCTGGATTTCAGGACAGGAAGTAGTGGAGAAGTCCATCTCCTCCCTGGAAAGATGCTAGGAAGCTGATGGGAATTGGCTTGTTCCAGCTGCTGGCTGGTTGCTGCTAACTCTTACCTCTTTCCAGAAGGTCTAATGTGGTTGGTGGGTGTGATAACCCCCAGGCACCTGCACATACACATCCACCTTTGACAAGCGAGTTCTTCCGCCGGCCCTGTGCAGTTGGAGAACACTGTCAGCTCCTGAGTGTGCTTCATGCTTGATACAGCAAGGCCCAGCAAATGCTTCCTTTACTCTTCTGTTCTCAGGGCAGCAGACTTTCCACAGGGTGGACTCACCGGAACAACTGTAAAAAAGGCCCTGAGAGGTAATTTAACTTTTATTAATTAAAAAAAAAATCTGTCTTGTGCACTAGTACAATATCTATAAATAAACTCCTTTAAAAAAACTAATTCATAGGGGTTGGGATTTAGCTCAGTGGTAGAGTGCTTGCCTAGCAAGCACAAGGCCCTGGGTTCGGTCCTCAGCTCCGGAAAAAAAAAAAAAAAAAAAAAAAAACAAAACTAATTCATTAAAGCTGGCATGGTGGAGCCCTCTTGTAAACTTAGCGCTTGGGAGGTAGAAGGAGGATCATGAGTTCTAGGTCATCTTCAGCTACATAGGGAGTGAGGGCAGCCTGGTCTACATGAGGCCTTGTCTCAAAAACAAACAAACAAACAAAAAACCAGAATTAAATAAATATAAAAATTAAAGCAACCCATTGAATATACCATGTATATTCTATATAACAATCTTCTAGCTCTCCTGCAATGTCTTTGCTCTCAAGTGGATGTTTTGGTAGGACTGACCCACTGTCTCTTGTTCACCTGAGTATCTTTTCATACAGATGTGTGTCTGTACTAGAAATGGATGTAAAGTTTATTTCTTATAACCACATCACCTTCGTGGTCTGAATATGTTGTGTTCCCCATAGGTTTGTGTTTGAACATGTGGTCCTACCTGGTGGTGCTGTTTGGAAAGGTTGTGGAACCTTCGGGGGGGTGGCACTTTAGCAAGAGGAAACATGGGGCAGGTTTTGTAGGCTGCCTCACTTCCTGTTTTTTCTCGGCTTCCTTACCTCAGGTGACAGGCAGGCCTAATGCCCTTGCTGCTGACCTTTCTTTGCCATAATGGACTGTGTTTCCTTGTAACTGTAATATATAATGAACCTATTCTTTCCTAAGTTGCTGTGATGAGGTATTTTATTGCCCCAATGTGTAAAGCAACTGAGAAATCTTGAAACTACTCTATGTCCTCTGATGGTTGTAGACACTGCCATTAGCAAGTATGTATTTGGTTTTGTGTCTAGGGTCTGGGTACAACTTCTTCATATATAGTGCCATGTATCCACACTATGCAGAGGCTATGGGACATCACCAAATTGCATTATACATCTGCAGCCATGTTAGCGCCACATAACAAGTACCAGTAGCTGTGGCACAATCTTTGCACACTGTAAATATGTATTGCTCTCATGGTTAATAAAAAACTGGCCGATGGCTTGGCAGGATTTTGGGGACAGAAAATGTTAGAAAGAAGAGCCAAGTCAGAAGAGTGGGAAAGCAGATGGAATGGAAACAGGACATGCAGGAGAGGATAAATCCATAAGCCTCGGGGCAGCACATAGATGAATAGAAACTGGTTAATTTAAGTTGTAAGAGCTAGTTAGTAATAGGCCTGAGCTATTGGCCAAGCATTTATAATTAATAATTAAGTCTCTGGATGGTTATTTGGAGTGGCTGCCAAGACACAGAGAAATTCCACCTACATGCGGTGCCCAAATATCTTGTACCTACATGCACATAAAACCTGAGAAAGCTTTAAAAAGGTTCTAAACACATGGCTTCCTAGCCTCCTGTCTGTCATGCTGGCTGCAGTACCTAGATGCATCCCCCAGCAGCTGCCTGCAAGAGGAGCTAGCCACCAGACACCATGCACTAAACTAAGCAACACCAACTGACATAGTAGTTTAAGATTTGTCTCATGGGATCAAAAAACAACACAGATGCTCAGTAAAGACAGATACAGTCAGAAACAAAAACCTCTAAATGGGTTACAGTGTATTTAAAAATATACATAGGCTTGGGAGAGAAAAGATAAAGGGTAGAGACAGTCATAGACTAAAAGAAATAGTTTTAAAATAATAAAATAAAGTCCTTTAAAAAGGAATAAAGTAATAAAAAATATAATAAGCCACGTAAAGATGGGAAATACACAGAGAATCTGGATCCTATATGTTACTGTGTTGTCTTTGGATTTTCTGATTGCTAATGAAGGAATAATAGCTGCTAAGACACATTAGATTATGAAACTGCTAGATTAAACCAATATATTTTTAAACCTATATATTTTTTAAAATGTCTTGACATCAGATGGAAGTCAAATGATATATTACTTTGGAGAAGAGGTTATGCTCTTATTTCCACAGAAAATGAGAAGCTGTGGATTTGTTCCAGGTTGAGATACATCAGGTTTGATTGGGGAAGACCCCCTGAAATCCTGGCTACAGACATAAAAAAATAAACCTAAAAAAAAAAACCCTACAGAACACATAATGTATATCTTACCTGCTCAAACATAAAACAAAAAAAAAAAATCTTTAACTGGCTTGTATATACCACATAGTCTATATTTGTAATGTATGTTGCCTTTAAAAGCGTATGTATTTTCAGAACAAGGGGACTAAACACTAATAAAAATGGATGGCCCAGGTGATCCAGCATCCAGAACAGCTTCAAGGCTACTGGCTGAGATGATCCAGCCACACAGAATACTCCAGCCAAGACTTAACAATGATCCTGATTTTCTCAAGGTTCCCTCAAAAATGTCAGCACCCCAAGACAACAGGAAGCAGTCTAGAAAAATAATACCCACATCCCCAAAAGATTGGTTGTGAAAGTTTGTTATCATTTAAGAGGTGTTAGTTACAAGTTGTTATTGGTCATAGTCAGAAAAAAAGTTAAATAAAAGAGTTAAATTTAAAGGTCTTTCTAAAGGAAAAAAGGGAGATATGATATAGAAATGAGATAAAAAGGTAGATCATTAAATCTACTTTGATCCAAAAACAACTATTAATCTCAAAATATTTTACATTGGTATGGATTTTGGCTTATTGATACAAATTTAAAGTTATTTTTGTTATACTGTATATACGTTTCCACTCTTGTTTGAGATATTTTTGTATATTGATACAAACTTAAGGTCATTTTTGTTAGACCATACAGTACATATGCTTCTACTCTTGTTTAAGGTATGGTATCATGCATTTAACAATGTAATGTAAATTTCTAGTCCTTGAAAGTTATTATTACAAACTATTTAGAATAAAAAAAAATGAAGGTTGGTAGTTAGTCACCTATTACAATCAAACTTGTAGTCATGTTAGGTATGTTTTTAAAGTCAAACAGAGATATATTTTAAATAGATGGGTGGTCTTCAAGCACTTCAGAGATCTACAGAATATGGCATTTAAGATGTTTTAATAATTTAAGGCTTTTTATGACAATGAGACATGTCTGCTCCTGGCAACACCAATCTGCTTCAGAGAAGATGATGGGCATCAAAGAAACTCTATATGGTGTTTACTTTCTTTGTTGCAAAAGTTAACCAGGGGCAAGAGACTGCCCTTGCCTCAATTGCTGACAGTATGCCTGTCTGAATTGGACAAGCAGGACAGAAAAGAAAGTGACTACCAAACTTACCAAGACAAGGCAGGAGAGTCCTTCAAAATACCTGCTTCACAGAAAAGTCTGTCAGATATTCTAGGCCTGCAGGCTGAAGATGGATGCCCCCATGTTAGAGGAACCTTGGGTAACTGTCCAGGCAGCCAGCTGTTTCTGTCATTTCTTAGTTTTGAAAGTTGTTTGCTCTGCAATTCATGTTTACTCAGATAATATTGTATCTTTTTCAGGTCTTTGATGGGGTTGAAGACAAGATAGTTACAGTTACAGTTCTCCCTAATCATAGCAGAAAGTAAATTAGGTATGAAACTCTGAACTCCTCAGGAGAGGACAGCTAAAGGAGTATTTTCTCTGCCAAACACAAATGGACTGGATATTGTAACCGTAATTCCTACTTGATAACTGTTTTTGTTGTACATAATTTTACTATGTTAAAGTTGAAATATTCCTTTTTAATTAGACAAAAAATAAGAGAGGAAATGCTGTGGAACAATCTTTATACACTCTAAATATATATTGCTCTCATTGTTAATAAAAAGTCAGTTGGCCTATGGCTAGGCAGGATTTTCAGAAGGGTAGAGTCACAGGAGTCATCAGCCAGATGGAAAGGAAGTAGAACATGCAGGAGAGGGAAAAGCCATAAGCCTCGGGGCAGCACATAGATGAATACAAATGGGTAAATTTAAGTTGTAAGAGCTAGTTAGTAATAACCAGAACTATTGGCCAAGCATTTATAATTAATAATTATATATTGATTGATATCAATTATTATTAATTAAGTTATGTGGGGAACGGCTCGTAGGACAGAATTGATCTGCGGTTTGGACAGAAAAGTCAGCCCACACCTTGGAGGATATATGGTCTGCTATTTCACATTTTGAGAGTCTGACAGACCTTATACTAAGTCAGTAGTTCTCATCCTTCCTAACACTGTGACCCTTTAATACAGTTCCTCATGTTGTGATGCCCAACCATAAAATTATTTTGTTGCTACTTCGTAATTATAATTTTGTTACTGTTGTGAATCACAATGTAAATATCTGATATGTGACCAGGGTCATATACTCACAGATTGAGAACCACTGTTAAAGTTTAATGTTCACAAGTGAGCACTGAGAGACAGGAATTCCATCTGTCCTTTCCTCTACCCCAACTTACCCTGAATGCCTCACACCCTGATATAGGATAAGTACACCTTCAGAATTCACTGCTAGTCCTGCCCTGGTTAAATATTATCAGATTTCTGTATTTGAGTGGGCTGTTGGTAACACAGTGACTATGTCTTAGAAATAAGTGCAGGAAGCTCTATGGATTGACAGCCTTGTTTCTGTTTGTAACTTAATACCCATGAGTAGCTCTTCAAAACAATAAAATTGTCCAGGTACAGAGCACTCTATGATAAGAATTCAAGATTATAGGGGTCATCCAAAATGTTTAAAAACTGCAAATTTGAGCAATGAAATGCATCCATTAGACTAAGAAATTTTGTCTCATTTAAAATACTTTGAAGTTTTCTATCACAAACTTCCAATTTCAAAGTCCACAAGCAGCACACTGTTACTTGTATAGCTGTAAACAGTTTTATTTTTTATTTTATCTCTTTTTTTTTTAGTGGGGGAGGTTCAAGACAGAGTTTCTCTTTTTGTAGCCCTTTTTGTCCCAGAATTAGCTTCATAGACCAGGCTGGCCTAGAACTCAGAGATTCACCTGCCTCTGCCTCCCAAGTGCTGGGATTAAAGGCAATCACCACCACTGTCCAGCCTGGATTTTTGTTAGTTTGTTTTGATTTGATTTCAGATAGCATTGCTTTGTATAGTTCAAGCTGGCCTTGAACTCATGATCATCCTGCCTCAGCCTCTCAGTGCTGAGATTACAAGAGTGTGCCTCCATGTTCAGTGCCATAAACATTTTTTATAGTAAAAAATATCTGGATATTCTAAGATAAAATTGACATTAACGGTTTTTCCTTCTTGTGTAGTACTGTTCTGCAACTGTAAAGGCTGAAGTGAATTCTACTTCGGAATTCTGATTCTTTTTATTTTTATTTTATGTGTATGAGTGTTTTGCTTGCATGCACCACATGCATGTAGTGCCTGCAGAGGCCAGAAGAGGTTGCTGGATCCTGAGCAATTGGAGTTACACATCTGTGAGCCTCAATGTGGGGGCTGGGAAGTGAATGGGTGTCCTCTGGAAGAGCAGTCAATGCATTTAACTGCTGAGTCATCTCTCCAGACACTGAATTCTAGATTTTTGTTAGATAGTGATTTTTGTTAGTCAGAGTATTAGTTATTCTCATTATAACGTTGAAATTCTCCCTGAACTGGTAATTTATGCTTAGCCATAACGTTAAATTGAAACAGCATTGGGAAGAAGGGGCAGTAAAGCAGAAGCCAGTCGTATTTATACTAATGTGATAAGAAGTCTCTTCACAAAGCAGGAAGCCAAGAAAATCACAAAAAGCAACAGAAGAAAAGCTAAGCCTTGCTTTATGTCGATTTCTGTGGCATCCAGATTTGATTCTTCCATTTGTACCAAATTAAGACATATTTCATGTGTTTATAGTTTCCTGTAATAAATACAATTTCTAAACATTCTTCTTTTTTCTTCAGTCACTACCTATAGTGGTTAAAATAAACATAAAAACTTCATACTGAAGATGTCTATAGTTGTTACAAGTTAGTAACCTTTCCTCTGATTTCAGACTATTTGAGATAGTAGAATGAAAGTCACATGCACTTGCCCCAAAAGAGAACACAGGTTACAGGCCAACAGTATTTGCTCTATGAACCTGAAGTGAACTTTACTTCTTTTTCTCTGTCCAACAATGCAGCTGTGGTTTAATGTCAACAACACTTGAACTCAGTATCATTTTCTATGGGGAACTCCACCCCTCCCCCGCCCCACCCTACACACATAGCCACGTAGGAAAGTTGCCAAGACTCAGCATATTAAAGTTTTATTAGTAAACCCACAATTCTTAGTGTAGACACACCTATATCCTGTAGAAGGAAAGTTTTTTGTCTTTTATAATATTGAGACTGCCCAAAACCACTCCCCAAGTGTCCCTGCTTTGCAGTCATTATAAAATTTTATTTAGTGCTTATGAATGCATTACCATCACCCCATTCCTGTTACAAGCTCTCACATGCTGGGCAGTCAGTTAGATTGTTTCAAAGTTCAAGAGCCAGTTCCTCTGGTAGATAAGCATGAACGCACAGGGCAGAAGTTACTGTGGCTAATAACAGAAAAAAAAAAGTAAAGGAGGGCAAAGCTCTGAAGAGACAGTCATCTGGTCTACCTCATGATAGCTCCTTGAACACATGCTGCCCCCACAGTGCCCGTCAAGCAGTCCTTGAGCTCTTCAGACTCACTTACTCTGCAGACTCTGAGTCTTCACATTCTCCCCATTATGGTCCCATCTGCTTCTCTGGTTCTTGAGTCTTTAAGATTAAGATTTTCAAATTACTGAAATTTTGATAGCTTAAATGATATGTAATGAAAAAGTTACACTTGAGAAGTCTTAATGAAATGGTGACTTAGAGGGCACTGGGATTTGGCTAGTGAGGAAGCCATAGGAGTCCAGACTTCTTTTCTCTTCCCCCCTGCTTCTCCCCTTCATTCCTGACCCTGCTCTTCTCTATCCTCCTTCCCCCCCAGCCTTCTATTCTCTTCCCTCTTCTCCTGTCCCCACCCCTCTCCTCACTAACACTTCCCTCCTGTTCTTCCCCCTTCTCTTTAAGACAGGGTCTATCTGTGTAACTCTGGCTGTCCTAGAACTCACTCTTTAGACCAGGCTGGCCTCAAACTCAAAGATCTGCCTGCCTCTGCTCCCCAAGTGCTGGGTTTAAAGGCTCCACCGCCTTCCTGGCTTTAAAGGGAGTTTCATTTTGCATAATAGCCTTTACCAGAAAAAGGTAGGATAAAGCCACTGTCATATCCTGGCAGCCCCCAAAAGCTATAGACTCTGAACTAATTCTGCCAACTGCAAAATATGAACATATATGTCTGTGTGTGTGTGTATGTATGTATGTATGTATGTATGTATGTATGTATTGCCAAAGAGTATCCAGTATTTCTTTCATGGTTTCACTAACAGTTCCTACTCCTTAGTGTCTACTCACACTTTTGCTGCCTTCTCTGTTTCCTCAAGAATTGTAACCCATTCCTCTTTGCAACTCTGATCTAGCTCAGAGAAAGGGCATCCACCATTTAATGAAGCTCTGCTAGGGTGCTTCACACCAAGTGGGTCATGTAACCATACGTGTCGTAAAGAATATATAAAGAACCAGTGAGACACTTCTACACATGTGAAGCACATATTCTGCTCATTGCAGGAAAGGCCCTTATATTACACATAAAACAAGCACAGAAGACTGACTAATAGATAGGCAGAATTGAGTACCTCTGGACTCAACAATAATGCTGGGCTGTGTCCCACGTTTTCCTTTTAGCTCATCTGTCTCAGACTTGATGATGAAGGAGCAACATAGAAACACTAGAGAGAGGAGGGATCATGACCTCCTCTCCCCATCCAAAGGGCCATGAAGGGGCAAAGTAGGACACAAACAAAATCTACTCTGCTCCAATGAAACACTCAAAAAGAACTACCTCCCCCTCAATACACACACACACACACACACAGAGAGAGAGATAGAGAGATAGATAGAGAGAGAGAGAGAGAGAGAGAGAGAGAGAGAGAGAGAGAGAGACCAGCAAAGACTTGGAGACCTAGCCTTCTACTTTTGGCAAGCTGTAAAGCAGAGCTTAGCTCCACTGCCAGGGCAGCATCAGGGAAGGCTGCATAGGAACTGAGAACTTCATGCCCATCCAGTGGTAATGTTTTCTCCAGGACACCAGCATTACAGGAAACCACAGGAGAGCTGTAAGTGGTACTGCTCATATTCCAGCAAGGGAGGCATCAGCAGTGAACTAACGTAGAGCCGAATTCCCACCCTGCTTACCTCTTCTCATCCCAGTACCAGTGGAGGTAGGGTGGGATGCTCCAACTCCCAGCTACAGCCTGTAGTAAGGAGGCAGAGCCCCCAGTCCTCCTGCTAGGAGTATGTCAGAGAAGATTTACACAAGGTGCAGAGTCTTAAATAGCAGAACACCTAAAACATCCAAGTTTTAAATAAAAACTACTTATTAGGAGAAAAATATGTTGTGAAAAAAGAAAAACCCACTATCCAATGATGCAAACAGTGACATCGGAGATGTTGGAATGACCCAATGAGAACTGTACAATGGCCATCATAAAAATGCTTCAAGAAGCCATTGTAAACACACACCAAACAAGTGAAAATGTTGATTTTCAATGGAACTGAAAAATAGTCTCAGCAAATAGAAAAAAACAAATAAACATGTTTAAAACCAATGGGAAGGTTCAACAGCAGAATGAGTAAGATAAAAGACAAAACAAAAACAAACAAAACATTAGACACAATGACAGAAGATACTAAACCTGACCACAGGAAGAACAGACTGAAAAATGCACACACAAGAGTTTAAGAGAATGTGACCTAAAATAAAACGACACTTTCCAAGTTATTAAGTAAATTCGGGTTACAAGTTTTATTTTTGAAACGTCTTTGTGGATGATACAAAGAATGATTATCCTAAGAAGGATGTATGAAAATCCTTGGCAGACTAATACTATACCAAAAATGGACCCAGGAAACCGACAATTTAACGCAGCCTTTGAAAGTTCACAGGTTGGAACAAGGGCACCATCAATGCCGAGGAGAAATCACCTTCATTGTGTTACTTATTGCCATGTCCACAGTGAAGATGCTAAGTGATGGGTGATGCAGTCTCTTGAGAGCCGCAGCACAACTTCAAACCGAAGAGCTAAGCAGGCAAAGCCCTTCTCCCGCTGGTGGGGCCCCTTGTGCGGAGGAAAACATTCTTCTCAGGGAAAAAATCTCACTTTGCAAGTGCCAGTGAGTCCTCTAAAGTTTCACCCAAATAAAGCCCACTTTTAAATGGCCCGAGAAAATCCCTTTCGGGGCTGTTTTCAGTATTTGTTTATTTCTAGTGAAGATGACAGGGATTATCTTTGTGCGTGTGCAAACGTAGAGTCCAATTTTTTTTTAATAGCTAGACATATTCAACTCACAAATTTTCCATCCAAGTCCAATTTGTCAAAGTCACTAAATCTGAAGAGAGCCCATCACGATTTGTTTTAAAAGCATGAGACTAATGATTTGGCTTTTGGCGGAGGAGACAGAAAAGACAGACCTCAAATGGGACCTCAAAAAAAGTTTAGTTAAAACTGAAACTCCAAGTTAAAATGAATTCAGAACCACTTTCTATTTTTTAATGTGGCACCGACTACCCTTTACTTAGTTTTATTACAAATAATAAGATTCCAACATCAGGTCCCTAGACCATGCTCACTGCCCCTTTTCCTTTAAGAGAGTCCCAAGAGCACTTCCAGGTGTTAAGTGTCTTTACTCCCAGTGTGTTAATAAAGCATTTAATCCTTACACAGGAAATCTGCACGAGACAGGACAGGAACACCCTGCTGATGTGCTGAGTGTCACACCATGGGCCCAGAGTAGGCATCACAAAGGATTCCCAGTTTTAACTCCACATGACAGTTTCCAAACAATGCAAAAGTGTAGAGGACTGTATAAAACGTAAGATTCTCTCAAAAAAGATGTATGGTGCATTTTTTTTATTAAAAAAAATCAGTCTTCTTGGCTAAAGATTGGTAGATGTGTTTTCAACCTCAACAGGTCTGAAACTGACTCTGGTCTTTCATGGTAGAAGCTGAGTCCAGTGATGAGTTCAACATCCCTGACCCGTGCTCTGTGCAATGCCAGCAACTCCTCAATCCATGAAGAATCCTGCTTCCCATGCTAGAAGGTTGGAAAAATGAAGAAGTGTCACCAGAGAGCACTCAGTCCATTTTCCCAATAAGATCCCCCTCTTCCCGGCCTAGTCACTGAGGACTTTTGGGGCTGTGAGATGATAAGCCATAGGATCCATTTTAGGCATGATGCACACTTTTGAATAGCATATTTCCCAGTAAATACGACATACACGTCTGTTAAATGAGATGTATCAAATTTGAGGGACAGAAAGGAAACTGGGAACAGATGGTTGCATTCCTGGGGGCTTGAAAAAATAGCAGAAAGCCAGGCAGTGGTGGAGCACGCCTTTAATCCCAGCACTCAGGAGGCAGAGGCAGGCGGATCTCTGAGTTTGAGGCCAGCCTGGTCTACAGAGAAAGTTCCAGGACAGCCAGGGCTACACAGTCAAACCCTAATCTTGAAACACCAAACAAACAAACAAACAAAAAACCAAACATGAAAATGGAAACTACATATATAGCATGGTAGAGAAGAAAATGGGAGAAAAAAAATGTGGATACAAGTTCTGGTTGTATGACTGTTCTACAGAAAAACTACTTGACAAGTGCGTTTGTACTCCTTTACCGTATTCTTCTAGAGTGGTTTATTTATTTATTTATTGAGTTCTATTTACTTTTAAATTTTATATGTATGGGTGTTTTGCCTGCGTGCATATCTGTGCACCACAGCAGACAGGATCATCAGATCTCTTGGAACTAGAGTTACAGACGGTCGCTATCTGCCATGTGGGTGATACAAATCCAACCGAGAGCCACTGGAAAAGTAGCCAGTGTTCCCAACTATTGAGCCATCACTCCTGGCCCTGTGCTAGGGTGGTTTTAAAGATCGAGTATAAAGATGTGAGCAACTGTATTATTACATGAACTCTAGTTCCCATAGGAATATGTTAGCTTTATGAATGCATGAAAATGGGGCTGGGAATATGTAAAAGGCAATTTCATTTCTGAAGAGAGTAAAGACCTAGAGAATATGAGATCAGGAAAGAACCAAAGGGGCGTTTCCTGGAAAATGAAAGTAGAGATCATGGTTAAATCAGATAATGTGGACAGAAATCATACATCCTTATGCTATAGGTGTTTCTGAAAATGGCCATGGGAAACCGTCAAAGACATATATTGAAAAGCCTATAGGGCCGGTAAGGTGGCTTAGCAGTACAGGCCCTTGCTGCCAAACTTGGCTGCACAAGTTTCACTCCCAGGACAAATGTGGGAGAAGGAAGGAGCCAACTCCTGAAAGTTGTTTGCTAAGATCCACGTGGCATTTGCACACACACAAGTACACACATACATTATAAATAAATGTAATTGTTTTAAAAGCCCGATGCATTCTTGGGACTTATTAGTTGAAAAATCATAGACAGACTTTTCCCATACAAAGCAGATCAGCAACCTCCCATTTCCCATTAAGCTTCAGTTTCCTGCTGCCTAATACTCAGTCCTCTCTCTGCCACAACCCTTACTCTGGCTTTGAGAAGAGCAGCTAAATCTGTGAACGCCTCGTCAGTGGGTAGTTTGCATTTCTTCCAACATTCATAGGAATGGGTAGCAAGTAGACATAAAGGGTCTGTTTCTTCTGGCTAATGAAACAAATCTTTAGTCACTCCTTCAGAGGTAAAATAGAAGGATCAGTAACTACGTGTGACATGCCTTAAAATAACCCTTTTTCTGGATCAGATCCAATATTTAGCATCTTCTAAGTATGTCGCCATTAAAGAATTGGAATCAATGTTTCCATCAACAAAGGAATGGTAGAGTAGAAGAGAGATTGAGTGTTTGACTCATGCCACTCAACATCATTTTGATGAAAGGATAAATTGGGGGTGGGCCTTTTTATTTTAGCAGCTTGGTGCAGAATTAAAATGTGAAATCGAAAAATCAGGAACCATTTTGAGTTCATGTGGGCTTTGGCCACATGCTAGGTGTGATGGGGCAGAAGAGAGGAATGGCCTGGGTCCTGGATGATATCACTGACTCACAGCATTGCACCAAGACTATATACCACTAAACTTCCTGTCATAGGAAAAAATGGCCACTCACTTAAGTCATTGTATTGATGCTTCAGTTATTTGTTCCAGAACATACTTAATGTTTAATACTTATTACGTTATTCCTATGGGCTTTTAAAACATAAAGGACAATTGATGTATTTAATGGCAATTTAATCTCTTAAGGAAAAGAAACAATGAATGTAAACAATTGTTCCAAAAAATTGGAATGATAAATACAATAGGAAAGATTCTCATAATGTTACATATAGAGGCTTATTTAAATGCTGTCTGATTGCAACTTTAAAACTACTTAATAAGAGTGGAGTTATAAGTCTAGTTTTAGAATCCAAGAATATTCCTATCACAAATCAATCTAGACTTTAGCAACTAGGCCATAGGAGAAGTTTCTGACCAAATTTTTAATGTTTTTAAGAACAAGGTGGTCTTCTGCAAAGATGTGTCATTTTCAAAGATCGATTTAAGGACCATCAGGTTGTCACCAAGGTTGACAACCTGAATTCGATCCCTGAATCCCACATGGTGGAAGAAGAGGACTCCTTATACATATCCATAGGCTTCTACATGCATTGTGCACCAAGACATGCATGCCCACAGATGAACGTGCGCGCAAGCACACACACACACACACACACACACACACACACACACACACACACACACACACCATGCATGCTCTCTACATAAATATATAGTAAAAAACAAGGACCACATTTAACACCATCATGCAGTTCTAAAGCTCATGTACACTCCGGAGTTGTGTTTCTTCCAGAGCAATGTAAGGCGCACACACTATGTACGTGTCAATGTGTGAGGGAGGAAAGGAAGGCTACTTACCGGACAGCTCTCGAGGTGATCAGGCCGGTGAGGCAGAATGAAGGCTGAAGAATCTAAGTTTGTGCACTCTACGGGAATCTCAGAGGACTGTTTGCAACAGGTGAGCACAATGAAGAAGTGAGTTGGAATCAGAATTTCTTGACTGCGGATGACTTTGCTGTTTCTGTAAAACATGCAATATACACTCTCACTAAGAAATATCTAGCCAGGCGGTGGTGATGCATGCCTTTAATCCCAGCACTTGAGAGGCAGAGGCAGGCAGATCTCTGTGAGTTCGAGGCCAGCCTGGGCTACAGAGTGAGTTCCAGGAAAGGCACAAAGCTACACAGAGAAACCCTGTCTCAGGGGAAAAAAAAAAAAAGAAAAGAAAAAAAAATCTATCTTTCTTTTAATAAGCAAATCAGTAGGACTTGCTTTTAATCAAACATATCTAAAACTCAAATTCAGTTAAATAAGCATGTTATAAGAAGTTAAATAAGCCGGGCGGTGGTGGCGCACGCCTTTAATCCCAGCACTCGGGAGGCAGAGCCAGGCGGATCTCTGTGAGTTCGAGGCCAGCCTGGGCTACCAAGTGAGTTCCAGGAAAGGCGCAAAGCTACACAGAGAAACCCTGTCTCAAAAAACCAAAAAAAAAAGAAAAAAAGAAGTTAAATAATCATGGTGTCTCAATATTCCAAAAGATTGATGCTAATAATTAGAATATTCAAATAACTTTTTTCTATTGAAATTAGGGTTTTTTTCCATTTCTACCTAAAGAATATTCAGACAGTAGATATATATATATGCACGTATACATATATATACATATGTATACACATATATTCATCTTTGAACTCTTATAACCAATATTCTACCTCTAGATCAATATGGATGGTCCTTGTCTGCCACATAGTTACAGAGAATGGACCAAAGTGTCTTCTTCCAGTCCTTTCAGAGAGGACATATCATGAGCTCTCCATCCCTTTGACTGAATTTCTATTTTATCCCCAAACTTTAACTAAAAAGAAAAAAATCTAACTAACCACAGCTTGTCATTAAGACTGTAGCTCTGTTTTAACCCTGAGCTTATTTGTTGAGCATCTTTCAAAACTTAAGGTAGTAACATCACTATTTTCCAAAGATGATCCTGTTTACAGTCATAGCATGTAAAACAGATTGAAAATGAGAGTGGCTAAAGCTATTAGTGGGAGACATGTATGTTCTCTTCTACACCCTCTACAACATGGCTTACAGGCCAGCTACGTAAAAAATTTCTGTCTCGATAGATACAGCTAAATTGGCTGAGTGTGGTAGCACACACACCTTTAATCCTCACACTAGGGACACAGAGGCAGATGGATCTCTGACTTTAAGGCCAGCCTAGTCTACATGGTGAGTTCCAGAACAGCTAGGACTACATAGAGAAACCCCATTTCAAAACAAACAAAAATCCCCAAATAGTAGACACAGTTAAAAACTATATATTTTACAAGTTGACATACTCCCAGATGTTTTGTCATGGGATGGTAAAAGAGTTCTCTGTGAGGGGAAAAAATCTCAGAAAATCTCAGTAGAATCTTTGGTATCTGTCTTGTGGTTGTAGGAGCAAATTTTCTTAAGAAAATGGGGTTCAGCTACTGCTTTAATAAAGACCAACCAGGGTAAGCATGTAGCTCAGTGGCAGACGTTTGTCTCACTTGTGCAGGGTTTGACCCCTTCCCTACACATCCTTCCCACATAAGAATCAAAAAGTATCAACCAGGTTATAAAATATTCTCCCTTCTCATTTTATAAAACCAGCTCCACTGATAGCTTCTTCATGACGGTGGTGCCGTCCTTGCCATCCAATGAGAGATGGCTTGATGCTGTGTTGTTAACTCAAGGCCATCAGACGTGAGGCACTACATCTTTGTGTCCCTTCTCATTCCTCCACTCTGGACTTCTGTCGCTGTACCGGTACCATTCTCAGCCTTGGCTTCTAACTGACCATCAATTACACAGAAATCTTAAACCGGGGTTAGCATTCACACAGCGCTCATGAACTGCTCTACTGAATCAGATGGGGGAGACATGACTTGTTTCACTGAAAAAAAATGATTTGATTGAAAACTGAGTAATATATTGAAATACATCATAAAGATTTCAAAGGCTCCTGGGTGATTTAAAAAAAAAAAAGTCTCCTATGAGCACGTGAATTGTGCCGTACAGAAAAGGACCTGCTGAGTAGATGAAAATCCCCCTCGAGGACTACTTTTAGGACTGAAATACGTCCTTACCGCTTCAGGGTCTCCAAGGAATCATAGCGACCATCATAATCGAAGTCAAACACGGGACCGCTGACGACATTGACGCCGTTCCTTTCTCTGGAGTACCTTTGCAGCAGGGTGTCATGGAGGTACCGCCATATGACTGCAAGAGAAGAGAAGGTGCTGCTGGAGTTCCAAAAGCATGGTGACAGGCCACACGGCGGTGTGGAAGCGGCTAACGACACGGAGCAAGGTTAGTCTTTCTGATGATAACTAGAGACTAGGTCAGCGTTGGCTCCCGTTTTAGTGTCAAGTCCAAATTCCTCCACTGCTCACTTTGAGGTTTTGGAGGAGCCTGAAGGGCAAACACTCGATTCAACTCGTCTCAGTATTTGGAAATACGTGCCTTGAGCTGAGGTCATGATCACGTGTCTTAACCATTAAGCACCGATGCACCAGCAACAAGGATTTAGACTCACTACTGATATCTGAATTTGTCCTCTGAAAATATACATGTGTCACACGCAAAAATCTACATAGAGGTGTCCTTACAAATGGCATATTTTGATATTCTAGATCATAAGTCTAAGTAGAAATGCTTCTTTACTCTTACAGGCATCAGATACTAAAATGGTTAAGGATGCCATGAAATCTATTCATTTTAAAAATAAAAATAATTTCACAAACTTACTTAAATAAAGAACCATACTGAAAGTTGATTTATTAGTTTATTATAATCACTAGGTTACTTTACAGGGCAAACCTTACACTTTTTTTTGCCAAAAATGTTTCTAATATTTAAATACAAAGCAAACAGATACTAGACTATATAGAACGCTTTTTGTGTTCAAGTACTTTCAGAGTTAAACTTTGAAGGATGTATTTGATAAGTGCACATTTAATCAAAACCATAAATCCTATTCCCTATCAACTAAATCTACATATACTGAAATCATTGTCCATAAATCCTATTACATATCAATTAAATCTACATATACTGAAACCATCATTAAAGGTCTTTACCTTGAAAACTCTGATACATTGGCACTATATTAGAAGTAAGCAATGCTTCAGAATATATTTGATTTGAAATTCTATTTAGTCCTAGAAAAAAAAGAAAAAGAAAGAAAAGAACTCTTTCATACAGCACAGATAACATTTTGCAATTTCTTGTGGTGGAGAGAGAAGCATTTTTAAAAATTAACTGTCACCTGAAGCCTGTTAAACCTGCCCCAGGTCTAGGAGAAGGAAAACGCAGTACATTTGGCCAAGTTCCTTAGAAAAATAAAAATGTAAACTCATTTCTTTGTGCTGATCATTTACCAAAGAGACACAAATTAAAGTAAGAAAGTCCCGAACCATACATTTTCAAACTTTAACCTTATTTGTTTTATTCCAACTGAAAGAATTCTGTGTTTACAAACTCCTTAAACTTTGTTTATAACAGTCAAAGGAAGGAAGCTCTCAAGTGCTGGCTTCAGCACATCCAGAGAAAACAACCCACAAGTCTGCCCCAGCATGCCACATAAGGCTGCCTTGAGCCAGGACTCACTCTCTTACCTTCCAACAGCCAAGTTTTGCCTACAGACACTTACGGGGGAGCTGAACTGGAAGCTGAGGGCTTGGGCATCTGGCACTTTTGAGTTTTGACTTTTAAGGCTGGCTTTAAAGAGTCTTCTCATTAGCATCCAAATCTGTCACTTTAGAAATGGAGCCATGCCTTCACAAGGGCCATTCTAGAGGCTCTGTAGCAAGCTATGAAAGCTCCTCCTTCACCTGCTTCCTTCACCAATCACCTTCATAGTAACCAAGCTGTGTGTACACCCTTCCTAAGATCCAGATGCAGCCTTTCACTCCCAATGAGTCATCTACCTGAAGTATTTGCACCAGGTCAATTACTCCCCCAACACACAATAAATATACATTCAAGCCTTAGACCATTGTAATGCTTTCCCAAGTATGTTCCTAACGTATAATTTTCACTAGTAAATAAAAAGCCTCCTCTGCGCAGTGCCACAGAATCCTTGGAAGATATTTCTCACTGATTTATGTTATTACTCTCATTGTTGATGTTTTTAATTTGCTGCTGCTGCTCTGACCCAGGGACATGCTAGGCAAGTTCTTCAGCAGTGAGTCACGTCCTCAGACCCAAGAGAGATTTGTAAGTAAGCAAAGACAGAAGCTAAGTGAAGGGAGAGCCATGAGGCAGAGATGGGGAGGTACTTACTTGGCGGAGTGAGGAACCCATAACTTAGCTTGGAATTGTTTTTATAAAAGGAACATTTATGGATGGGACTAAAAGGAATCCGAAGGTCCTGGTATAAGCAATTGGAAAAGTCATCTGTCGAGAGAGAGTCCTGAAGAACAAATAGTGAAGAGTCAGCAGGTATCCGACATGGAGCAGCGAAGGAAGCTAACGAATGAATTAAAGGCAAACGGTGTTGCCCAGGCATGGGGTCACAACCTTCTTCTCCAGTTTCCCATTTGTCTACAGATGTTCTCTAACTGAAGCACAAACACTCTCTACAGTGGTAAGACTATAAATCCCTATATATGCACATATCTTTGGCTGTGATGGCTTCATGCTTTGTTTATACAATTTTAGGCATTGTAGGAAATAACATTTCGATTTCTAGAAATTCTACGCCATCTTCCATATCCAAAAATACAGCTAAAAGTTGCTGAGAGAGGGAGGAGAAGCCACTGAGAACCAAGGTGAAGCCCTCGGGGGTCGTAAGGAATGTGACTTCACATAGCTTTGCGTAGATTAAAAAACAATCAAAATTCAAGCAGAATCAATGACCATCACAAATAAAGGTCATAAGTAACAACAAAGCTGGTGTTCACCAAACATGGTGAGTGCTACATGCTACAAAGGGAAGAAAGTGACTGAAGGTAACCTTCAAAAAAAATTCTTAAATGCTCAAGAAATTTTGCATAATAATAAAATAAACATTTTAATAGAAATGATATGCATATATACATACCCCTATCTTTTTTTTTTTTTTTTTTTGGCTTTTTCGAGACAGGGTTTCTCTGTGTAGTTTTGCGCCTTTCCTGGAACTCGCTTTGGAGACCAGGCTGGCCTCGAACTCACAGAGATCTGCCTGGCTCTGCCTCCCGAGTGCTGGGATTAAAGGCGTGTGCCACCACCGCCCAGCTCCCTATCTTTTTATTTAGGAGTCTCAGAGAGCTTAACACTAAGTTCACTTATTAAGTCTAACTGCTTCCCTCAATGGAGCTCTCTTCAATCCCTTAAGGGCATCTTGATGTCTTACCAATCACCCACAGTTCCTTTACAATTCCCCTTCCATCTAAGCACTATGGGGCTGGAGTGAGTGAGACAGTAGTCTTATTCTGGGATATTTGCACATGCTGTTTTCAAGGTCCCACTGTTCTGTTGTTGGTAGGAGCAGAGAGAGGAAGTAAATGCCTCCTGGTCTGGGCTGGGATCCTCAGGCAGATGGGAGGCAGTGACAGGGCTGAGCTCTCAAGACCACCTTAGATTTGGTCAGTTGAATACAATCCATGTACTCATATAGCCACGCATTTAGAAAAGAATAATTGTGACTGATTGCCAATCTGATTTCCTTAGATTGTAAACCAGAGTCACACAATATTAAAAATAGGGGGTAAAAGAGGATAAAGGAAAACCAGCTACTGAGGAGTTGATTCTCAGAGCCACACAGATAAATAGTGGTAGACCTAAAACTTCCCTCTAACTTTCTGGACTCTCTGTTCAGTACTCTCTTCCTTCAGGAAGAGGCAACAGATTAACACAAGCAAGCTGCTTTCAACACAGTGCAAGAGGTGACAGATACTTGCATTACTGAGGAAGGTGTAAGACGTCCAGAGTGGCATGAGGAGGTCCTGGCTGTATCCACTCAAAAAGTGTTGCTGGTAAAGAAGACAGACACTGTGTTTCTCCTGCAGAAGTTGGGGCCTTCCATACGGTACGGTATTAAGGTCAATAGCCTCTGCTTCAGTCAGAAAGGGAAAAGAAAACCACACTTTATGTTATTTGGTACTATACAATGGAACACTCATCCAGCCCTCTCCTCTTTTGAGGCATATGGAGAAATTAGCTTTCAACCGTAAAAACCATCACAAATACTGCAAAGTACGTACAGAACCACACACAAAAACTTTACTTTTTTACTGGAATATCAATGTTCTACCAAAGTATCACAAGAGGACACAAACTTAAATTACTAGAAATTCTAGTTAGCCAGGACTTACCCTACACACACACACACACACACACACACACACACACACACACACACACACAAAAAAAAAAATCTTTTTCAGACAGTCTCAGGTAGCTCAGATGGGTCTCAAAGTCAGTGTGACCAAGGTTGACCTTGAACTTCTGATGCTCCTGCTTATACCTCCTGAGTGTTGGCATTACAGGTGTATGGCACCATGCCTAATTTTATGTGGTACTGGAAGACTGAACCCAGGACTTCATGCATGCTGGCAAGAGATCTACCAACTTAACTGCATCACAAGCCCCCTGAAATTCTTTAATATTATGTTAATTACCTACTCTTCGCTAAGTAATTAGTAGATGAAGAAAACATATGTGGATATTTGAAGGGAACGCTTAAGAACAAGGGGCTGAAATAAGGACACTGCAGACAACGGTTTGATGGCTTTTTCCTAAGTGTCAGGGGCTTTGCGGAACTATTTTCATTCTGTTTCTTACATCTCCTACACCTGTGAAATAGGTCCTCCACCTGTTCCACAGATGAGGCGACGGCAGCTTGCAGAGAATAAACACTTTCCTTATCGTGTTGCTCCTGAGCCCACAAGCTCACCTCCACCCCAGGTCCCAAATTGTCAGCCTTTACCACATGTTGTACTACCTTGGGGAAAAGATTGCCCAAACCCCAATCGTTACAAGAGTGATCTCACATAGACCAGCTCAAGTCAGGATCAACGCAGAATTGACCACTTTGTTCTAGCAAGGAAAAATACCAGTCAAATCATTGAAAGATCAGAGGTTGCAGCAAAACTACTCTGAGAATCCAGGCCACAATTATGAAATATTGCCTCTGTTGCCTACAAAATCATAACCTTCATTAAAAATGATGAGGAAGTAACTGTAGATAGATAAATCATCCTACATTAAGGAGACAGACATTTACCAGGTATTTTAAATGGAAGTCTAAACTTTCCTATAGACCTACAAAAAATTTCAAAATTTCAAAACATTTTCAACACGTTCAGAAAGAGAAGCATGGCTTTCATGAAACAGGGTGCACACCTTTCCAGTGTAAAATGGAATTTCTTGCACTATGACTAACAGGGTAGACTGACAAAGAAAATTATGTCTCATCAAACAGCTCCCCCCATTTCCTTACTTTATTAATTCTTTGTAAAGAATCCCCCTACCTCCCCACCCTACTCCACCTCCACAACAACTCTCTGTCACTTCCAGATTTCAGATCCAAGTGTAACATGCCTTACCATTTTCCAGGGTCAGGTTAAAGTGTTTCTCAAAGTCCACCACTGACGCAATCTAAAAGAGGTTCATAAAACGATTTTTAAGGATTAAGAGAGAGACATGCTTTAATTCTGTACAGTAGCATTTCTGTAACATTGACTAAGCCAAGGAAGAAGAAGAAGAAGAACAACAACACCCATGTACAGAGTGTTGTGTAAGTCAGAGGTCTTCCTTCTTTATGAAGAGGAGGGTGAAAAGGGACCCGCAACTGTTAAAATAGGACAAAAGTATCTGCAGCCATGAAAAACTATAAATCTGCTTTACAGTTCTCGTCTCTACTCCAGGTCTAAGTAAAACAAGAGGAAGCGTAAAATAAACTCCATCTACTAACGTTATGAACGCTGCTCATTTGGTTCAGGAATTACTGGGTACTTTTACATTCTTACAAGGACGTTGGCACTGTGACTAGGGCAGCTACAATTAATGAAAATGGGACATCGAGTATTATATCCATTTGAACAAAAAACACCCCCCCAAATTTGCACTAGGTTGGGCTGTATTTTAGAGAATGAACATTCAATAAGATGGGTTTACTCTGCTCAAGGAATCCTCTAGAATTCACCACACCCTCAAGGGATCGCAATACCAAGGGATAAAAACAACTAAAAATATAAAAGCTAGATGGGGCCGGGCGGTGGTGGCGCACGCCTTTAATCCCAGCACTCGGGAGGCAGAACCAGGCGGATCTCTGTGAGTTCGAGGCCAGCCTGGGCTACCAAGTGAGTTCCAGGAAAGGCGCAAAGCTACACAGAGAAACCCTGTCTCGAAAAACCAAAAAAAAAAAAAAAAAAAAAAAAAAAAGCTAGATGGGGAGATGTCTAATAAATGGTCTGCATGTGTTTTTAGATTTAATAATAAACATACAGATGCTTAATAACTGTGTTATATCCAATTTTCTACATTTTAATTTCATCTTAGCTGTTTCTGTAGCATTTTCTACACACACACACACACACACACACACACACACACACACACACACACACACACAGTGCTGTTAAGCATTGCAGTCATACCTACCCAGGAGTTACACATGCAGCCGAGGTTATTGGATGGTGATTTGATTGGACACAAATCCAGGAAGCTCTCTTCTTTGGGAAGACTTGGGGTGTAAATGGGTTTCTTCAGAAGGTGATTAAGACTGCCATGACTTCCATTATTAGGAGCTGGGATCAAACCCAACAAATCTGCATAGTTCCAAGAATGGTAAAGAGTTAATTGGAAGTTTCAAGATCAAACAAATTGATTTGTACCATGAGTTTCATTTTATTGTTTTAAATCCAATGTATCTGATTCTCTTACTATTTAATTAGAATGAAGATACAACATATTTAGCTTTAAGCTATAGAAAGCTGTGGTTCCTTTACCCACATAAAGTTTTTTATTATGCTTTAAAAATTGTAGGGGTGTGTGTGTGTGTGTGTGTGTGTGTGTGTGTGTGTGTGTGTGTGTGTGTAAGTGCAGGTGCCTGTGGAGACCAGAAGAGGGCGTTGGATCTCCTGCAGCTGCCTGATGTGGTTCTGAAAACTGAATCTGAGTCATTTGGAAGAACTAGAGAGTCATCTCTCCATCCCAATTGTGGTGTTCTAATACTGACATAGTGCTATACCATAAAAATTCCTGAACTTTTAATTTGTTTAAGATTTATTTTAGCCTGACACGATTGCACATGCCTCATACCTTTAATGTCAGCACTCAGGAGGCAGAGGCAGGCAGATCTCTGAGTTTGAGGCTAGCCTGGTCTATACAGTGAGTTCCAGGACTGCCATGGACTCTATAGGGAAGCCCTGTCTTCTTTTATTTTAACCATGTGTATGTGTGGGTCTATGTGTTAAGTGTGGGCACATGAATGTTGATGTCCACCGAGGCCAACGGCATTGGATCCCACAATATACCAATTCAGAAGTCATGAATCAAGCAGGCGGTACTCATTGTGGCTCTTCCTTTATGTTTATTGACGGTGCCATCCATTCAACCAGCATTAATATCACAGACACCACACCTTCTGGAAACCTTTCACTGCCTCATACTCTTCAACGGTTTCCATCACGGCTGAATCAAATGTCCTAAAATTAAGCCTCAGGCTCTGAGTGTTTTACCACAAGCTGTATAAACGGAATAGGCACGTCATTGGGCGGCATGCTCTGCATAGCCTTCCCGTGGCTCTCAGTCAGGGAAAGGAACACGGAAATGGAAGTATCTTCTCCCACTGCACTCGCATGCCCGCAGAGGTGCCAAGTGTGCGCCGTCTACCCCACCTGTCTGCAGAAGGAATGTGCTGCTCACGCTTACCACACATTAAGTTATAGACTTCAATATTTTCGAAGGAGTCAACTTCAGCGCCGTGTTTGAATGCAGGTCCGTAGCCAACAAAGAGAGCCTGAATTCACCAGAAATGTTAAAGCTTATCAGTTTAACTGTGATAATAACAGTTTAATCGTGTAGCTGATCAAAATTTTATACTGTCTGCACTGCACACATATATGTACATATGCACACATATATGTATATAATTGAGACCCCATGCCCAGTGGGCAGCCTTGGATATTGTTTTAACTTTCATTGTATATATAACTTAAAGAGACCTAGGACATTTACTTTTATTACAATCTTTGGCTTGATGATCAGAACAGAATGAAAGATGAAATAAATAGTTGGGATTTTTTTCCCATCTATGATATGGGACAAACACTTCACCCTGCCCACTTCACAGAGTGCTAGAGAGAGCATCTATGATATGGGACAAACACTTCACCCTGCCCACTTCACAGAGTGCTAGAGAGAGAAAATTTGATCATTATTACAACTAGATTCAGAAAAATGTCACAGTGCCAGACAAAAGTCAGGTGTCACCTCCTTTCAGACCATAATCATGATAACCTCTCATCAATCAAATCACTGACTTTTTACCATGAGCCAAAATAGTTCATGGAGCACAGATATGTTCAAAATGACCATTAGACACTTAGGAAAGAGGTCAGTAAATCCCATGTCCACGGAAACATGAATACAAACTACTAACAAGCTCCTTAATTCCGCCTAAAGGAAAAAAGCTCAGTAACTGTCTCACTCACTATATGTCCAGTCTGGGTCTTTACAACCAACCTTTCATTTATCTGACTTTCTTCAGGTTAATCCTACTGGAGGATTATAAAAGTGGAGAATACTCACTTGCATATTTGAAAACAGATTGTCAGAGCCATGAAATCCACTTCCACAGTATTTCCTTTCGGACGGATTCCTAAATTGTGACATGACATAATATTATATTATAAATTATAACAAATTAGTAAAGTAATTCTAGTCATTAAACGAAACTTCAACCACACCACTATTTTTGTTCATAAAGAACAAGTGACAGTTGGTAAATCAATTTAAAGCAAATAAAACCACCTGGGTTGGAAACTCCTGGGTATTGTCCTTTATACTATATCGTTCAGAGCTGACTTGTTCATGAAACAAAAGACAGAGGTGACCAAACCTTGGCACAGAGATGGAAGGAGCTTAGAATGCTAATTGTGCAGCTGTGACTGCAAAAAAAAAAATGCCATTTATCTCTATTCTGCTGGGTTGCAACTTCTCCTGTAGGTTATGTAGATTTGTAAAATCTCCATAATGATGAGGCTTATAATAATGCTCAGATGTAGTATTTTGTTGTTATTGGAGGTACTGGGGACTGAACCAATGGCCTTGAATATCCTAGCCAAGCACTTTACCACTGAGCTATATCCTCACCCCTCATCTTTAGTATTTAAATAGTCACTATATACCAAACCTCCCGAGGGTAATGATTGGCTCAAGATGCATCTTCTGGACTAAACGCCCAGCTCTCTAATAGGGTGGAGAGAATGAAACTGCAGTGACAGAACTGTGGTTCACTGCTTAGGTATTGTTTGTCAGGGGCATTTGTCACAATTAATGGATGGTTTTAAGGGTGACTACCAAAAGATTTAATGGTCAAATATTAGGATATGAACAATATTAATCATCCAAATATTTTAGTGAGTACCCCATCAAGCTGGGGTTTCTTGATGGCTTGGTATAAGAAAATGAAAAAGAGCAGCTACATATAATAAAGATACTTGCTTGTTATAAAGTGCTTTCATAACTGGCGGCCTTGGAAGGGTTGTTAGAAATGACTATTGTATAGAAGGGACACAGTGGTAAGTGGTAACACATTAATGGAGATCATTAGAAACAATCAACATGGATGTGAGCAGCCAGAGCAACGGTTCTTAGGTAGAACTGATCATCTCTCCCCAGGAGATGGTTAGCAATGTCTAGAAACATTTTCAGCTGTCATAAGTGGAAAAAGAAAGCTAAAAACAAGTTCAGGGTCCTGTCAAATTTCCTATAATGAACTGAGCAGCTCACAGAATTATCCAATTCAAAATGTTTAGAAAGTTAGAGGGAAAAACATCTTATATGTATGTTAGAAAGGGGCCAGTCTTCACCTTGAATGGATACTAGAGCAGGCTGAGCATGCCCAGGATGTTTACAAAACTTACAACGCAAGTTGCCACTGAGGGTCCAAATAGAACGTCAGGGGCTCGATCCTGTCACTTTTAGCGAAGTGCAAGCGCTTGGGTAAGAAGTGTTTCAGGTATGGCCTAAAGTGCTGGTTTGGCTCCCGGCACTGATGTTGCAGAAGAAGAAGGAAAAAAAAACTGTTATTCTCTCGTCATCTGGGCATACATATCTCTTGAAAAATCCCTTAACTTCAGCAGATAGGCTTTACTCACAAACATTTTACCTGCCAGTCAGGAACACACAGGTACTGGTAGGAAACTAAGGGTTCTTGCTAGCTACAGAATTTGAATGGTAGTTGAAACTTTCATAGGGTGTTATAATTATTCCTGAGTAAGAGTCCTAGGACTCTTAGAGTGTCATTAGGCTACAGTGGAGTTACAACTGATATACTTATTTCACATGCCCTGTTAAATACAACTCTAAAAAAAACTTTAATACTTAAAGTGTATCAAATATGAAATATAATATATACAAAACTCAGCACTCAAACAAAAATGTATTTTTAAAATAGATATGTAGTGTAAAACCAAATCAAAACCAAGACTGAGGATGTGCAGTTCAGCGGGACACCATGTCCTGGCATGTATATTACCAAAAATAGCAATAACTAATGAAAAAATTAAGATACTCACAGAAAGATTTTTCACGAGGCCTTCATAATTAACTAAAGGGACAAACAAAAGAATTAATAGCTAATGATATATTACAATTAAAAATACAAATGATACAGATATTATATTGTTACATTCAAACTCATCAACAAAATATCAAAACATATTTTTCTTGCCTTTTTTGAGTAAAACAGGGTCTCATGTATCCCAGGCTGGCCTCAAACTCATTATGTAGTGGAGGATGTCTTTGAACTCCTAATCCTCTGGCCCGCAACTCTGGGACTAAAGGCATGTGTCACCATGCCCAGTCCATGTGGCACTAGGGATCAAACTTGGGGTTTCATGAAACTAAGCAAGCTCTCTGCCAGTGGAGTTATATCACCAGCCCCCAAAGTATTTCAATAAGTATTTCAAACAGCTCATTCATTACATCACTGCTTGGCCACTGCAAAGGATAGACAAATCCTTAGATACCTCTCTGTAATGATGGCCAAGAAATGGTGTCACGTTGGTACATAAAAAGAACACTAATACATTATCTATCTACCCATCCATCTGTGCATCCATATGCTTGCCCATTCATCTACATCTGCTTGTTTATTCATCCATACACTCATCTATACAAACATCTATCTGTATATCCATCTAGATCTAGTATAACTTTACTGTGTAACAATGAAAACATATGTTTTCGATACATTATAGAAAATACTTAGGAAGACATATTCCAAACGTAACAAGTTGGCCCTAAGGAGAAGAAATGAGTTGTGATGTAGAGAAGGAAATTACTTTTTTTTTTCTCTTTGTATATTTCACAATGCAATGACAGTTCTAGAATTTCCAAATAAAACCAACACAAAGGAGAGAGCACGTAGATTGGTGTAAAAGCTGAGTGTAAAGGTAAGGTCATTAGATTGGCCTAGTGAACTCCGTGCTACATATTAGTAACAGTCCAGTTTTCTAATTTTCCTTGACTTCTCTATTTGGTTCTACATAAATTGGAGAAAATTACCCAGACACAAGAATCCATACTGTATGTAGATAGAGGAATCGATATACAGCTTTTGCTTTAATCTGGGAGATTTGGAGCCCTAACTGGAATGAAGCTGTAGCCAAACACCACCCAGGAATGTCCGTCGATATATGTTAATCTCAGCCATTCCATGCCAAATGTCACCCAGGAATGTCAGCTACATGTTTTCTAACAGGTTATTATCCAGGCACAGTCACCCCTGAGTATCCACGAGCAATGTCTCTAGGGCCTTCCCAGAGATACTAGCATTGTCAGATGCCAAGTCTCCTACAAAACGATGCAGTCTTTGCATATAACTTATATGATCTCTCTGTGTATTTTAAATCATCCCTGCATTACTGACAATGCCTTGCAATTCAAGTGAACTACAGCTAGTTATTAGACTGTATTACTTAAAGAATAATGACAATAAAAATATCTGAACATGCTTGAAAGAGACACCTTTTCTTCTTTTCCTCTTTTCTTTTCTTTTAATCCACAATGGGTTGGGTCAAGGGACTTCCATGGAACCTCTCTCTGGATATGGTTGTATTACTTTTCCAATTAAAAAAACAAAACAAAACAAAAATTTCTTGTTTTTTGGATATGGAGCCCCTGGTTTGTATATATCTGCACAAAAATTTTCTTGCCATGAAATGTATTTTTCTTCATTAATATTCAACCATCTCTACTGAAATTTATTTCATTACAGAGTCCAAACCTAACCCAATTTTGATAATTTAAATATATTTATGTTTTCCATTGCAAAACCAATTATATCAAAAATATAAACAAAACCAAAGATGTAAACCAAAGTGGGGGCAGTAGATCTTAAAGACAGAAGTGAGCTTGATCTGCAGAATAAGAATCTTTGTGTGTGTATAGTTTTGTAGACCAGGCTGGCCTTGAACTCAGAGATCTACCTGCCTCTGCCTCCCGAGTGCTGGGATTAAAGGCATGCGTCACCACTACCTGGCAATAATAAATATCTTTAATCATGCCTTGGCAGTTTGTGTTCCCATGTGGTCAGGAGAGAAGATGAAATTACTGGTCTTACTCTGTGGAAAAGATGCATGCTATTGCTTTGGGAAATTGTTGAAGAAAATAATTTCTTAGTAAAGGAACTGATGATGGTCTACAGAATGCATAATTTTTGGTGCATTCCTCTTCATAACATAATATGACTTTAAAATGATGTGAGTTATTTTAATGGCATATCATTCATTATCTAACCTTTAAAAACACAGCTGGATTTTTCTCATAAGCAGTGTATAAGACTTAATAAATAAAGCATAAATTGTCATATGAAATTATATTAAGATCACCAAATAATGTTTAGTCCAAGAATATAAAATTGGTAAAGTGGTTAAGCTATCTTCACTCTGATAAAACTCACTTAAGCACAGAATATCTGCATGGAGATTTAATCATGCTTTCCTATGGCTGATATACATTGATGTAGAGCAATACATTTTCACTAGTGCTGTCTAAGGGTAGCAAATAGTTCCACTCACATGAATAGTATTTCTCTGGAACGTCAGTGGGTCTCAGTCGAGCAGCAGGTCCATAGACAACTTTAACATTGTTCACATCCCCCAGATACTTATTCAGGTACACATACTTCTTACAACTGCCTTGCTCCATGCCTGGGAGAAGTAAACCACAGAACATGTTGAAACATGACTAAAGAAAGCAACACATAAAGCCTTCTTTCACTTTCAGAGTTTGTTTTTGTTTCTTTGTTGTTATTGTTTGTCTATTTTGTTTTGTTTTGTTTTGTTTTGAGAGAAGGTCTCTCTATGTTGTTCCTGGAACTCACTATGTAGACCAGACTGGCCTCGATCTCACAGAGCTCTGTTTGCCTTGGCCACTCCATACTTCCAGAATTTAACTGATTATATACACATAGAATTCAGTGCTCATAAAAGTTGAACATCTGATAAGACACAAAATGTCAGCTACATGCACAACTTCATATTTTTCACTATATTTCACTATATTTGTGTGTGTGTGTGTGTGTGTGTGTGTGTGTGTGTGTGTGTGTGTGTGTGCCTCCATGTGTATATATACCACATGTATATAGAGGAAGCCAGAGGATATTGAACCCTTGAGCTGGAGTTACATGTGATTATAAGTCTCCTGATGTGAGTGTTGGAAACTGAACCCAGGTCCTCTGCACAAGCAATTAACACTCTTAATGGCTGAGCCATCCCTCCAAATTTTCAATATATATGTTCCTGTTCCTTCATCCCCCAAATTTTAATTTTAAGTGTTCCTTCTTATTGACGAATTATGGTATCACCATGTGAGTAAATTATGATGTCTTACCACAGTTGAAGAGGGTGATTTACCCCAAATCACCTCATATTGAACTGGAGTATATGTCTGAAGCATGAGATCCCTAAACATACAATATGTTAAGACTGTTTCCTAAGAGAGCTCGCTAACTATTTCTGAAGCAAAAACAAGCAATATTAGCAAAACAAAGCAGAAAGAACCTAGTTTCTATTTTCTTGCATGGATGGTATTCTGTAGTCCCAAAGCTGTATATAATCATGTATCACAAAAGCTGCATTTTGGGGACCAATGACATAGCTCAGCTCAGAACCCATGGTGGAAAGAAAGCCTGACTCCCCGAAGTTGCCCTGTGACCTCCACAAGCACACTGTGGTGCATGTGTATGCTTGCAAATAATTAATTAAATTAAAACTGTCAATAAACTATATTGTGAGAAACAGAAATAAAAGTAATATTTACCACCTCCAAAGTCAGATTTACCATGCTAAAACAAATTGAAGAAATACATAAGAATGTGTCCCAGTTAAAGTTAAATTTTATGCTGGAGGTCATTAACACTTTAAATTCTGATGTAGAGTTTTCTTAAAGCAGAAATTAGATAGGGTATGGCTGGTGTGTTCACAAGTTTCTTTAATTTTATGCTTTACTCATATTTTATATTTAGTGTGTTTTCCCTAAAAACTATTCATAAGAAATGGCATTTTTAAAAGATGTATTACCCATAACAGTCAGTAGAAATAATGAAACAAGAGTCAATCAAGCCACCTTTTAAAAAACACTGGTTCATCTATAGAGCAAATGAATGAAGTCAGGTTACCATGGTCTGAAATGAGGATGAGGTTCAGGCACCTATCCAAGCTCAGGTACTTCAGGCCATCCATCAACATGCCAACCATTCGGTCAACCTTCTGCAAGGCCTTGATGACCTAGGAATGGGAAGCAGCCTTGTGTGATACACTCCACACGAATGCTATTTCTACATATTCAGAGTCTACTCAAAGGAAAGACAGAGGGAAGGAGGGAGAGAGGGAGGGAGGGAAGGACTACTGAGGCAATGATAAACTATGATAAATGCACATTAGACCAATACTGGTCAAGATCATAAAAATCTGCCAATCATTAAGAATAGCACGGTCCAGATTTTATATTTACACAACAATATTATCTGGGGCTCCTTCATTAGCTGGTTCCTCCCTGAGATCCAAGTATCAAACTCAGACTAGACTCAGTTAAACCAGAATAATACTCCCTCAAGTCTGTAGTGTCTGGGTGGAAATCAATGCAGTCTTAGTTAGCATTTCACTTTTCACTATCAATTTCTTCTTGAACTTTTTAATCATTTAAATGGTCACTGTATGAACACAATGTTTCCAGATTTTTCAAAGGGGTTAAAGTTAATCCGTAAATGTTTCATCTAGTGCTATGTACTTTTAAAAGAGAGAATTAGACTCTCAGGAACGGAACTCTTTATTTCTTTTGTACATTGGTATTCCAAGGCTATGGAAGCACTAGTAGTTTGGTTAGGCTGCTTTCTGGCATTTTCTTTTTCTCTCACCTTATAAAGGAAGTCTTGCCTGTATTTTATGTACTATATCTTCACTTACAGCTTGTACATCTCAGTTTAATATGAGACAAGCTCCCTTAACATGGTCCTCCACTCACAGGAAGACAGCCAAACAACATGGATTTTAAATTTTAAATATTAAGGTGATTTTGAGGTGCCACTAATACAAAGAGAGTTGAATCAAGTTTACAAGTTGATGAATATGATTTGAAAAGTAGGGGGCTCCATCCTGAACAAGAACATATCAGAAAAACAGGAAAAATGAGCAAATCAGAAAGGTTTGCACTGATCTTAATCATATGACATAATAAACACTTTTTTAAAAGCCAAAGTGACCTTGTCATGGGCCGTAGGTATCAGTGAAATAATAAAAATTAATAATCAAAATAATAAAAAAATCACTGTATGGTCTGTATTGGACTGCCTGGTCAATTGTCCAAACCATGACAACAACTATGAGAAGAAACTATGAGTTTCTCTAGACCTGCTATGATATGGCCAAGTTCTGGTCACGTTTCTTCACAATCCTGCCTCTAGCAAGGAGCATGTATGCTTTACTGATGATAGAGTCAAAGTGAGGCTGCCCACTGCCATAGAGCTGCAGGACACATGTTTTGGTAGAAAGACTACAAAGGACAGAAACAGACTTGGCTGAGGACCAGTTTCCCTCTCCTTTGCCTGATATGAAAGCAACACAAAATAGTATCTGCTATTTCAAAGGATTCAACTCCATGCCAGACACAGGGCCAGAAACACACAAAAAGATGGTCTTATTCATCAGTTGAAATTCAAGTGGGGGAAAAAAAGCCGCACTGCCTATCCTTAGTATTACATTCAGCAATATTACATCAAGGAACACAGACAGGACTACCCAAAACAGAGCTCACAATGGACATGCCAGACCACTGAGAAGGATCCTGGAGACTCACAAACTATCCAGCCTAGGTCACGTGAGCAGGGAACTAGCATGAACTTGGGGGTACAGGCTTATCTGCTAAGAAGAGTGTGGGCTTGTAGTCTGTCTTCCAGACTCATTAAGAGGCAACAGATGATTAGACAACACCCCCCTCTTATTGTGCCCAACAGAATTCCCAAGTCCTGAGTTTCTATTTCTATTCACGTCTTAGGCTATAGATAAGAATTCATGTATCAGAAGGAAACAGAACGTGGAAGCACAGAGGGAGAAGCTCAGGTCACCTTGGGTGCTAATACCTCCTGTACTCCATGATGTCAAATGGCATGGCGATGCGAACTCTGAAAACAGTTACGTGCTGTTTTAAACCACGGTGAATGTGGCCAGGAACTGGCTAAGTTCCTAAACTCTGGCTGGTCAAACAAGACACATTATGGCCTTTACTTCCTAAGCTACTGGTTCCCATCTCTAGAGTCACAGTAACTGACATAAATAATGATTGTTTGCCTGGTTCTGTACTTTTGATGGTGTCTTCCATCCTTTCAAGTGCCGACTCTGTTAGAAGCATGGCTCCAGGCAGGAGAGTATCTCCGAAGAATGATGAGAAGCTGTTTCTGCTATGACACTCACTACCTGATATTTCCATAGAAATTTGGAGTCTTGGATACTTAAAGACTTCTCCTAAAGCACTTAAGTTTGAGGGCAAATAGAGAGGATACAGAGTAGATAAAAGATTCTGAATTGAAAAGACAGGTGCTGGTGGTGGTGGTGCACGGCTTTGATCCCAGCACTCGGGATGCAGAGGCAGGCAGATCTCTGAGTTCAAAGCCAGCCTGGTCTACAGAGAAAGTTCCAGTATAGTCAAAGCTACACAGAGAAACCCTGTCTTGAAAAAAAATTTCAGAATTGAAAATACACAACTTAGGGCTGGGGAGATGGCTCAGAGGTTAAGAGCACTGACTGCTCTTCCAGAGGTCCTGAGTTCAATTCCCAGCAACCATATGGTGGCTCACACCACCTAATGAGATCTGTTGCCCTCTTCTGGCGTGCAGACATACATGCAGATAGAATACTGTATATATAATAAATAAATCTTTAAAAAAAAAAAAAGAAAATACACAACTTAGTTCAACAGTTCAATTTAGCACTGTAAAAATGTAAGCATTACCAGTTCTCTCTGCTCTCATTTTAGTTAAATTGTTCTCTTTGGTTGGTTAAGTAGACATTTGTGTAATATTCCTCTTTCCATAAACCATAGCATTTTACTTTCCAGAAATCATAGTACCTTACAGAATGTTCTAGAAGCCCACTCCAAGGACACTAAGCTCAATGAATCTTTCATATACAGATAAGAATGAACTTACCTCACTGCTGACAGGTCCATGTGAATGCCCTGAGGAATCTGGTTCTTCTAAATACAGAGTGTAAAAGTGTGGTCTAAATCAAACAGTATCAAAATGTAATATTTTACGAACACATTGAAAAACAGAATGGAAATAATAATTCAACAGTTGATCCTGATTAAAAATCCTACAGCACTGGGTTAACATTACTAAAATTCTGAGGAGTTATTTACAGGCTTGTGATTCTTCAAAATGAAGCTGTAATTGTTCAGTTTCTTTGGATATAAGACATCACAGCAAACAGCAGTTTTGTCTGTTTGTTAGAAGCACATGATGTCTATAAAACAAAGGAGGCTTTGTACCAGAAATGTCAACATACCTTTCAGAGCTAGGAAGCTGTAGCCAGCGAAGAACAGCTAAAATTCTATCTTCAAATGGTACTGACCTAATAAAATTAAAGACGAGCAAATTAAAACAAGTCTGCAACCACTGTATGTCAAATGTCAATACTTTCCTCATTGGAAATAATATTAAATGTAGCCAAAACAAGCTGAGACATCTATTGCATTTGAAATTATTTGAGGTTTATTTGCCATTCTATAATTCCAGCGCTCAGGAAAATAATGCAGAAATACTGTGGTTTGAGGTCAGGCTGGAGTATAGAAAGATCCTGCCCCACAGACCCTGCCCCACAAAAGGTACTTTTGATGGTGTCTTCCATTCTTTCAAGTCCCAACTCTGTTAGAAGCATGGCTCCAGGCAGGAGAGTATCTCCGAAGAGTGAAGAGAGGCTGTTTCTGCTATGACACTCACTACCTGATATTTCCATAGAAATTTGGAAATACAAAGATGCAACAATCTTCTCTTAAACAGTGTTCCAGATCTCACCATGCAGTAGCTCCTACCTATGTCATCTTTAATGCATCCATCCTTTCCTTCTCTTATTCTTTTTCTTCCTAGAGTTAAAATATGTAGTTCCTCTATGCTCAGAACTGTTTCCCCTGTGATCTCTCTCTCTCTCTTTCTTTCTCTCTCTCTCTCTCCTTCCTTCCTTCTATGCTTTTTTAAATTTGTTTGGTTTAAAACAGAAGCTGATTATGAAACTCAGGATGACCTTGAATTCACATAGGGTGGCCTTGATCCCACTCTGTAACCTAGGCTGTCCCAAAACTCACAACCACCCTGCCTCAGTTGCTAGCTACTTGAATTAGAGTCTTGTACCAACATGCCCAGTATTGACTCATTCTTTTAATCACTGCCCAAGGATCTGAACTTATTTTGTCAGCATTTCTACAAAATGTTGGTCTGATTTTACTTTTATTTATCATCCACCTAAAACTCTGTAAAAAAAAGTTCTGATCTTAAAGATCTTTACTTCACAGTGTCATTCAAATGTTGGAACTCAGGACTCAAGAAAAAGAGTACAAGAGAATTATAAATTGTTTTACATTACAAAACCTAGGAAAAGTTCATCTACACCTACCCATTATACACTTTGTAGATATCTGGTAGAACTCCATCAATTTTCACATCTGATCCTGGCCAGAAGTATGTGCCAGACTTGACCCGCTGATGATTAGCTGTGACCCAAATCTGGGGAAGAGAATGGAAGAAAGTTCAGAGATAATGAAAACATTAACCTCTGGAGAGACAGGAAGCAATACCAATGCATTCTTCTCTGATGATGCAATGTTTTCAAGGTCAATAAGTTCCCAACAATTATCATGTACATGAAGTATACTATCAAACCATGGTATTTAACATTTCTATCCCCTTAGCATTCCTTCATATTATTTAAAAAGTTAGATATTTGAGAAGCTGAAAATATGAATTACACTGGTTTGATCATTATACAGTGTGTACACACATCAAATTATCACAGTATGCACCATAAGCATATAAAGGTAAATAATAATTAATAAAAATTATCATGCCAAACAACTACAAGAGAGAAGACTCAAACCAGAAAAAAAAAGAAGATAGTATAACCCAAATCTATTTCTAAAGTAAACTTCTCTTAAAGTATGCAATCATACATACACATGAGTGTCTACATTCGCCTGCCCTACAGAAGGGATGGCCAGAGGCACGAGGAGATCAAATAGGTTGCTAAAATTCCTAGGGAATCAGTTTATTTTTTTCTGATTAAAATAAGTAAGAATAATAAACTATTTTAGTGGCCACAACAACCAGCTTACCGGCTGGCCTTTGTACCACAAAGGGTTGAATTTCTCTTTACTTTTAAGTGAGAAAGAAGCATTCATTTTGGGATCATACATCTTGTTGTCGATTATGCCGTGGGATTCTGGATAAAGTCCCTAAGGAAAAGAGCGATTGCAGATTAGAGCTCACATTGCAAAACAAATGATTTCATCCTAATCTAAGATTTAATTATTCTCTTGAACAATGCTTCAATTACATCCTCCTGATATGAACACAAAAAGGTGAAATGCCCACTCACTGTGACGATGCTATAATGATTGGGAAACGTTTTTGTAGGGTATACAGGCCTCATGTTTTTCGTGTATGTTCCACAGTTTTCTAGATAAAAAAAAAAAAAAAAAAAAAGACATTGCTATTAGGCATACCATACAAAGTAATTATTCCAGAATGCAGAGCAAGCAGCCAGATCAAAAGTAACACAATTGCTACAATGAAAAATAGGTATTATTTATCTATCTCTACTTCACTCCTTTCCATGTACCCAGAATGGCATCAAGCTTGGTGTATAGTAAAGAACTTGAACTTCTTCCGGTCTTCCTGCCCCCTCCTCCTCAGTGCTAAGATTACACTTGTCCAACATCATGCCTGGTTTATGTAGCCCTGAGGATTGAACCCAGGGCTTCATGTGTGCTGGCCAAGAAGGCCCCTCCTACATCTCCAGACCTAATTGGGTTTTTTTGGGGTTTTTTTTTGGGGGGGGGGTGTTGTTGTTGTTGTTGTTGTTGTTGTTTTTTGGTCACAAAACCAGTAAAGTGATTAAGCCAAATAGGCAGTTAGCCTACATTTATCAATGGCATTAAGACGGACAGTTTGTAATAGCATGATGCTTGTAAGATCTTGATACTTAATGATCAAATACCTAAATTAGAGTAAGTGTAAAGAAAAGAGGCTACATCCTCAGCTAAATCTGCAAATGAAGACTAAGAAGAGGCAGCAGTTGAGGTGACGTCATCCCAGAAGATAAAGCATGAACCAGCCATCAAAGAATGAGCGTATTAGCTACTTTAAAAACAAGAGGAAGTCAAGGAGAGCTGAAAAGGTGGGCATTGCTGATGGATGCCCTCCTGGGTTAGCCCTGTGTCTCACTCTCCTGCACTGTCTACTCTTGGGGGAGGTACATACAATTGATGATTCCAGTATATCAAATGCATTACCTGAAAACGTTCCCCAGACTGGTGTGTGCCTGCATATGGATGACCTTCTGAAGGGCTCGGAGTCACCAGCCTCAGCTCTCCCACCCCACATACTCCCAGTTACCCAGTGCTGCAGTTTAAGCTAACTAAGCCTTGATTTGGTTTAAATGTCACACATAGATGCTGACAGCTCCTTAACTTTGCATTCAGGAGCCATGTCAGGTACCACGGAGACAAGTCTCCTTAGGGAGGGACAAAGGGCCTGATTTACGTCAAGTATCTATCTGAAAAGATTATCTTCCAGGTAGACATTAAAAACTTAAAATTTTAAATTAACAAAGAATAATGATATGCATGTGCATTTACTGAGAGTAATTTTAATGTTAAAACAATGTAATTTATTTGTCTAGGAGATATTTTAGAATTCTAGGAGAACACGACAAATAACTGCCCATTTCCACTTATATTTCAGGCCTGTAGAACACTACAACTGTTAAGCACTGACAACTAACAAAGTCTAACTGTTGTTGAATCCATACATGCTCTTCCCTCTTTCAAAAATGATGTTATAAGTGACTAATAATCAGATGTAAAGCTTCAGTTTCAACATTAAGAAAATACTATCCTGTTTCATCAGTAATTTGGAGAATAGTTTTTCAATAAAAGCTTTAATTAAGGTAAAGAAATTGAAGGTGGGCATGGCTGTGCATGCCTTTAACCTTGGGAATTGGGAGGTGAAGGCAGGAAGATCAGGAACTCAAGGCTATCATTAGCTACACAGCAAGTCTAAGGCTAGCCTAGGATACACAGAACCTTGTCCCAAAAAGAGAAAAGATGAAATTGAACAGATATTCAATTTGACCCAAATGATAGCAGAGGCTAGCTGATCTCTTTAGTAGTCGACAGGAGGACTGTATCAGTTTTCAATTTTTTTCAGCTTTTGAAATTCTATTTTAACAGGAATATTCAGGAAGTAAATAAATATTTTTTCCCAAAGAACCCAAAATTCTCAAAAAAGAATAAATATGAGTAGCCATGGTCAAGGGCTAAGACACTAGGAAAACTGCTAAGTTGGAAGTGTTTTCAGGGCAATTTCCAAGGATCTACAGTACCAGGACTAGAGTTCTCACAAGTTTACTACTCTACAATGGAGACGTTTGGTCCAAGAGTGAGAGCCTTGCACAGTACTTTTCCGAACAAATCCCACCTCCCTCCTCCATCTCCAGAGTCGTGACCCTCCAGCGCTCAGGTCTGGAGTTACTCACTCAGCTTGCTAATAACAGGAAGGAGTCCACCCCAGGTGTGCAAATACTCAGCTCTGAATCCATCCAAAGAAAACAAGAGAGTAGGAGGTGAGTCAAACCTGGTAATGAGAAACAGAAAACTGTGTAAAGAGGCAAAACAGAGATGCATCCAAGAAAGAGTGCCCTCTCCCTGGCGCCACCATAGGGAAGGCTTCTCACGGAGGTCAGTGTGCAACTGAAGCAGGCCAAAAAGTCAGCAAGAAGACTCATGATTTACATGCGTTTATATCTGTATCCCTATTTTATCAAGGAGTAGTTCGCATGCATGTGTCATCAACAACACTTACAAAGGATCCACACCATTCTGCGCTACCACACAAAATCTTCAATCATGCTTCCTGCCATTCTGAAAGTTCGGTCAAATGCTACGATCACATTATAGGATTTTCATACGTCCTAAGAATATAAATTCGACAAATAGCCTTGCCTAAACTACATTTTTCCCACTAATTCTTTTTCTGAATAAACCTCTGTCTCCTCTTCTGTCGATGGTGCTTCATCAGTCGTAAAATATATGCTATAGGTAGACTTAGGTTGCTTTCTTTTTATATGCTGAGGAGCAAACCCAAGGTCCTCCTTAATGCTAGGCAAGTGCTCTCCCACTGGCCTTATTTAATTTTTAAGTTCAACATAATTCAAAGAGATAAGTATGTGATGCAGAAGCTTGAGAGACATCGCCTTCGTATATTGAAACAATGAAATCATTTAAAGCTAGGGATGTTCAAACATGAGTTCACAGAGAGACACAGAAGGTGTGTGACATAGAAAGCCAAAGAGAAAGTAAAACACTCCATACATCAGGTGTACTAGGCGAAAGAGAACAGCTATGAATTCCAAAAAAGCCAAGGCTCCGAAATCGTGTTGCCTCAGGTTCGCTTGCAGAGGGGAGGAAAGCTGCGTCACCAGATAACTGCGAACACACTTCCCACAGATAGTTTCTCAGTACTTTAAAATCTGAAGGCAAATGTTTTCTTTCTTTTATCTTCTCAACCTTCCCCTTTTAACCTCACACCCAGACCTAAAAGGAACCCCATCGAAGGAAGAGCTTTGTTCTACAACGTCCAGTAACTGCTCTTGATAACATAGCTCTCCTGGGAGATCATAGTTAACGGTGTATAGTCTCAGTCAATGCTCACAATTATGCCAATCAACAAGAAACATAAAAGCGAGTTAGTGGACCACCAGGTAAATGCACTGACATAAAATTACCCAGAATAGTATGCTCTAAATTATGGCAGGTGTTGTATTTTTCCCTATTACGTTTTCAAACAATGATCAAGGTTTAGAAAGAAAAATTCAGCCAACTCTAAATGTTTAGTACATCTCAGCATTTAAAAAAACAAAAACAGCCGGGCGGTGGTGGCGCACGCCTTTAATCCCAGCACTCGGGAGGCAGAGCCAGGCGGATCTCTGTGAGTTCGAGGCCAGCCTGGGCTACCAAGTGAGTTCCAGGAAAAGGCGCAAAGCTACACAGAGAAACCCTCTCTCGAAAAACCAAAAAAAAAAAAAAAAAAACCAAAAAAAAAAAAAAACAAAAAAACAAAACAAGAAACAGCTTAGACAGGAGTTCCCCTTTTCAAAAAAAAGTGTGATGAGAAATTATATAGGTTAGATTCGGTTTTTGTTGTCATTACTACTGTCTCAAACCAGAAAGTTGTATGACAAAATCAATTACATACATGAACAAAATAAGCAAAAATACAGGTTTAAAGTGTTTTAAAGTTTGGAAAATATTATTTCATACCGGTAAAAAAATGCATGTCTTAACATAAATAGTTCAAGAGAGAACACAGATGAACTACAAAACTCACGTAAACTTCCTCTCATAGATGTGTTATTTATCCTAAAAAAATGTATGCGATTTCAAAAAAAAAAAATTAAAAGAACTGTAACTGGCTACAAGTTCAACACGAAAACCCCCAAAAGAGAGTCAAGATGTTTGCTTCCAAAGGTTCCAAACACCACACCACCAGCAGTCCTGGGTAACAAATGCTATTATTTATGGTATGACTCTTTCCACTAGCTTCCAGAGCCAGGGTCACACCACAGTCCTCTGCAGAACCAGCAGCGAACACAAGGCCTGGTGAAAGCTACTGTTTCATCAGTCAATGATTTATTACTATTTTTAATCTTAATTTAGAAAGAAAAAAAAACAGTCCTTCTAAAAAAGGGAAAAATATGTATGTCTCAGAACATGATCTTACTCTTCTGGACACTGTGGCGTATCGATGTTTTCACATGCTTCTTCTACCCAACTTGTCTTATCTGAAATATTTTCAAAAAAAAAAAATAAAATAAAGTAAGCACACTTGGTAATGGCAGGAACGCAATGTTTATCAGACACAGCAACATAGATCCCCCGAAGCAAAACAAACAGACATCATGAGACATTGACAGAAGAGAAATATCATGAGTACAGAGAGTTGTTCTGTTCCAAAAATAACAGTTCACACCAGCGAGAAACCAAAATACATAACTGCAAGATTAAAATATACTACGCATCCCTCTGTCTCTGAATATTCTGCACCCACGGATTCAACCAGCTACAGATTGAAAACATTTTTTTTTTAAATTGTGTCTGTATTGAACATTACAGTTTATTTCCTAAACAATGTCATAGATACGATGTTTTCATAGCAGTTGCATTTTATAGGTAATGTATGTAATTGAAGAGCACTTTAAGGTATGTGTGAAGATATGCACAGGCTCTGAGCAAATGCTATGTCATTTAGTATAAGGGACATTCTGTCAGTGGACTGGAGCCTCTCCACGGGTTCTTCAACTTGTCTCCATTAAATACAGGGACAACTAAGCCATCTTTGTGAGGACAGAGATATCCTTTTCCTTTTCTAAGTCTTAATGTTTTTCAGGCAGGATTTATAACCTGTCCCAGCCACTCTACAAAATTGGGACTTTGTGTCTTAGTTCCCTCACATGGAGAGTAAGATTCTGTTATGAGATTTCAAGAAACCTTGTAATGCTTGAACAAAACACTGTTGTGGGATATTTGAACACTGTGTGAAAATGGATTGCTGTGATTGGTGTAATAAAAAGCCAAATGGCCAATAGCTAGGCAGGACTTCCGGAGACAGAGAGGCCTCTGGGAAGAAGAAAGGCACAGTCGCCAGCAAGATGCCAAGGAAACATCATGAGAAGTACTGAGAGATGAGGTAATGAGTCACACAACAGAACGTAGATTGAAATAAATGGGTTAGTTTAAGTTATAAAAGCTAGTGGGTCAAGCCTTTGTTAAGGATGAACTTTCATAATTAATAGTAAGTCTCCGTATCATTATTTGGGAGCTGGGGGTACAAGGAAAGACTTATTATGAGACATGATAGTGCTGTCAGCATCCTTCACAGTAATTTTCTGTCCACAGCCGTTCCACCCTGAATGCACGTGATCTCATCAAATCAATTTTGCACCAGCCCTAGCTCTGCATGGCAGACTCTGTTCCTTTGTTACAAGGAAGAAGGGACATAAAAGCCGGCCAGATCTGGAAGAGGATCTTTACACAAGGACAGCATTAAGTATGAAGGTTCTGTATAAGGCACGGAGAGGGTGTCAGGAATCGAGAATAGAATGGCTGCAGATAAAATCAGTTCAACCATGTACAGACAATAACTGTCATTAAGCTGGATGACCAATTACACATTCTTAATTCATGTATACATTTGAACCATTCTGTAATAAAAGTCTTTTACAAGTCTTTTTCGGCAAATATAACTGGCCCATCAAGACAACTGATAACTGTAATGAGAAGAAACAGAGCAGCTAGTATAAAATACAATGCCTATGCAAAAGCTCCTTAAGACCCTGGAAGAGGCCAGGCTCCTGGAGAGCCTGGCCTAGGGAAGTCTGACCTTCACACACAAAGCTGTAGTTGATGCAGCAGTCATTGTGAGCCTTGCAGTCGTCTGAGCAAGAGCACAGAAATCTGGACAGCCTCTTCTCACCACACCTGAATTTGTTGCAAGTCCATGTGTGTGCTAGAAACCAACATTAAAAAAAAAGACACTTACAGTTCAAATTCAACACATCCATAGAATAATCACCATCTCGGACAGGAGGCTGAAGGTCAACGATGCATTTCGTAACTGAGTCCTGAGATTCTACCTCCAGGAAGCCACTCTGAACTAACAACTGGCAAACACGGAGGCACTCACCACTTATTATTTCGCGAGAAACCTGGGGTTTCATTGTTTTTAAATGGGGACTGCATCATCATTATTATACAGACATAAGAAAACCTTGGCTGGCCCCAGTAGCGACTGTCAGGGTTCTCAAAGTTTCATCTAAAACTATGCATGGCAATAAACAACTGTAATCTTCCCAGTGCTCCCCGCAGAAGCATAGGCAGGAGAATGCCAAGTGGGAGGCCAGCCAGGGCTATAGAACAAGACCCTGGTGTCAATATATATAAAGTTGATCCCTTCCTTATCTCAATTTTTCCTATTGCAATGGTTTTATTTTAAAATGTTCAATGAATAGTCGAGAATTCTTTCTTTAATAGGTCCCTAATGAAAGTATTCACATATTTTTAAGTATCCTTTCAGGTCTTAGTTTAAATGTAAATTAAGCCACAAAGGATTTTTTTAGCATCCATGAAAAACAGACACAATTTTGTTATCCATAAAACGTTTAGCAAAGAGAGATTAAGTGAAGATTTTCCCCTAAGTGTTGAAATGGAAAGGCTACAGTAGAAGACATGGAGATTCTAAATTAGAAAATGGGGAAAAAATGATGTCGGGCATGGTAGATCCAGCCTGGTTTACATAACAAGTTCCAGGCCAGCCAGGACTATATAGTGAGACCTTGTCTCAAAAAATAGATGATACACGAGATAGCTAGATAGATAGATGGTTGATAGGTAGATAGATAGATAGATAGATAGATAGATAGATAGATAGATAGATAGATAATAGATAGATAGATAAGATATAGATAGATGGATGGATGGATGGATGGATGGATGGATGGACGGATGGATGAATAGATAGACAGACAGACAATAAAATAAATTTATGTCTAGAAAAAGAAAAACATTGAGTGAGTCAAATCACAGACTTGGAAGACACATAGCTTCCCTGAGATCTTTTCCTGATGCCTGTGACCCTCCTCCTTTCCCTGCCACACTTACTTGGAGCCACACAGGTCTCGTGGTAATCCAGACAGCAGTTCCCAAGGCCAGTACAGGCAGCATCACAGCGACAGTTGCTGAACGTCCTCTCAAAGCAGCGGCCTTTGCAACTTTTTACTGAAAATTATGAATATGTTAGATGCTGCCAATCACAAAATTCCAAAGCATGCACTAGCTAAGGTACCCTGACCCAAGACACCACTGTGGAAAGTAACTCACTTCTGCTGCTTAGAAACCAAGCAATTTTGCAAAGAGAAACAATGATTTCTAAAGTAAGGAAAACTAACTTTCCTAGCATGGTCTGAGGAAAGGGAGAGGCCATCACAGGGACAGCTGTTACTTTGTATGCGTCTGGCAATTATTAAAACAGTACACACTACCTTGAGCTCACATTAAAATTGTCGTGTTTTTTTGATTTCTTTGATGTGAGGTGAAATTACTTCATTTCATGCATAGGTTGCATAGGTGAACACAAAAGCCCAAGTTTTCACTTACATTAAGCTTGAGCATATTTGCTCTAAGGTATCCTAACTACACCAGTAAAACTGGCATATTTCAAACAATCATCAAACATTTTCGAAGAGTAATATTATAACAACGGGGTAGTTGAACAGGACACAAATGTATTCAATTTTGAAAACTGAATCACCGAAGAAACCATCTGGGTTATAGGAGGAGACACTACAGAATCAGAAGAATGACCACTGAAATGGCCTGTGGTTCACCTTCTTATTTGTACGTTGATTTTTCGGTGCTGCACAGATCCCACTCTTGATACCACAAAAACACAAGTAGGAGTGTGATGATTTCATTTCTACGTTGAAACTAGCAATGGCAGAAAAATCTAAAGCCCTCGGAGATTCTGGCCACCTAGGGATGCTAACTGGTCTCCTAGTAATCTCCAGAGTTGCTTTAGCAACCAACTCCTTAGGGCTTGGGGCACAGCATCTCAGTCATTCCTTGGGGAGCTAGAGACGAGGACCGCAGGCACCATACAGGAGCCTCTGGTCATGTCTTCATGGTTTTGTTTTGTTGTTGTTGTTGTTGTTTGTGGGGGGAGTTGGTTGTTTTGGTCACAGACCTTATTCCACAATTTAATATAAAATTTTGTAACCAAAAAACTTTTTATGACTAAAATAAGACTTCAGGAAAAAATGCTTAAACCAGCATCAAATTTATCAAATTCACAATATCTGTGGAGTATACACAGGACTTGGAGATTACAGTTGTCTCAGTCACACTGTAATGCAGAATACACACACACACACACACAGATTTAAGTGTACATACATGCACACACAGAGACACACACAGATGCACACACACACAGATGCACACATACACACACACACACACACACACACACACACACACACACACACACAAACACAAAAGCACACAGGCACAGAGACACACCGCACCCCACAGTATTAATTACCTTCTTTAGAACAGCTTGGTTTCAACCCAAATATACAACCAAGAATCGTTGTTAGCACACATACTGATAGAACCTGTCAGGAGAGAAAAAGATGATTAGATTCTTCTCAAATCCTTCCAGTTCCCCATAACTTCATTGTTTTTAGTGATTCTGACTTTAGTAGTGCAGGTGTTTCCAGATGTGGCAGCTGGTCATAGGGACGAACGAGTTCACTTTTTGAACCATTTCAAAATATACACTTGTGGTTTTTATGCACTGTTCTGAGCGTGTGACAAATGTCGATAGACTTACTTAAATGTCAGCAAATTTCTAGATCATACAAAGTTAACATAATGAGGAAAACACTTGGCTAATGTGAAGGAATTAGCCAGAAATACTGTAATCCTTAAAAGAGGAAAATCTATTAAGAGACTCAATTTCCTACTAAAGTCTAGGAACATTCTAGGCCTCTTTTAGCTGTTAATGCACCAACCTAAACCTAACCCCGCACCTTCAGATGCTCTATGCAAGTCATGGGGATGACCGCAGAAGGCAAGGGAACCGTATTCTGGACCCGAGCATTGCCGTGAGCTGAGCTGTATGAGCTGGGATGATGCTTGAGAGTTCCAAGCACCTGTTTACTCTTCTATTAAACTTAAGAGTTGGACTACACCCATCTCTCAGAATCCTTCAGTATTAATACTTTCTGCCTCCTCATGACTCTTGCCTTTAACATTTAAAAGTAGACCGAGTTTGCAACCTCTGAGGCCAGTGAAAACTTTTGAGAGTCAGAAGACAAAGGAGGAAGATAACCCACAAAACAATCCTTTTTTTTTCCATTTCCTTCAAAGCACCCTGGAATGTCAGCTTCCAGGGCATTTTAGTAAAACATTCGCTGAGAAAGGATGTGTGCAAACGTGCTATGTACCATAGGGAAGAATAAGAGCTACCCCTGGGAGCTTGGGAGTGTGGGACAGAAGAAAGAGAAAGGGTGTGTTGATTAGAATGAGAGGGGTCATAAGGAGGTTCATGGGGGAAAGTCTTTGGTTAGGCTGTGAATGGAAGAAATGACATGATACTGCTACACAACGTTGAAGGAAAGAAAGACTTCGAGCAGGGAAATGTCCAGAAAGACCAGCATGAGGCAAGACTCTAAGGGAGGAAGGCACATGAAAGGTGCCAGATGAAGAACTAGCAGCATATTTGAACTAGAACAAAATCTACCACAACAAATACAAAGGGCTACAGGTGCTGGATGGAGGTACACAAAGAGGTGTAATATTGTTGGAAGCCAGGACAGAAGTGGGAACAAAGAATGAGGCAGGATAGTGGGTGTAAGGTCTCCATCAACTCATGGCTTCGAGCACACTAAGTAATGCCATGAGCCGGTCTCTACACAAAATGCTGAACATTCACACACAACTTGTGCTTCTGACGTGCCTATCAAGTGACTACAAAAACTGAAGAGGAAGTATACAGGGACTGAAGGGAAACAGCAGGTCTATCTCACTGCAAAGGAAAGGGCAAAGGTGTGGCCTGAAACACAGCAAGACTGAACTCAGGGCTTCTAAAGACATAAATATGCCCAAGTATACACACAGTAGTCTCCCTTTCTCTGTGCCTTCGTTTTCCAATGTGAGTTATTGGCTGTAGAGTCAATCATCATCAGAAAATATTAAAGGGAAAATTGCAGAAATAATGATTCATAATTCTTAAATTGGACACTGTTCTGAGTAGTTCAAGAATGTGTCAGTGTCCTCTCTCATTCTGGACATACATCTTCTTGGCATGTGTCTATGTGGTATATGCTACCTGTCAGCTGTTAGAGCAGCCATGGGCTTTCAGACTCCCTAACACAGTACAGTAGCACTGACATTCAAGGAATTCTTGACAGCAGCCTACTAACACCATGTCCCAACGCCTCTGCTGTTCACCTCACTGCATCTCCTCACAAGAAAGAGGAGTGTAGTTCAATTAGGTACTTTGAGAAAGACCACATAACTTTATGACATTATATTGTTATGATTGTTTTACTGTATTATTGTTTTGATGTTATTTTATCAGTTTTGATGTAAATATGTGTCTACTTTTTAAATTAGACTTTAATAGGTGGATAGATTAAAATATATATACATATATGAGAGAGAGAAAGAGAGAGAGAGAGAGAGAAAGAGAGAGAGAGAGAGAGAGAGACCGAGACCAGGACTACCCTCAGTTTCAGATAGCCACTAAGCGTCCTGTATATATTTTGTACTAAAGGGAACTATTAGCATGTCCATAAATATGGGGAATTATCAGATGAAGATATGAATGGTAAGTAAATAAGGACAAATGGGCAGGACAGGGTATCAGAAATGGGAACTAATAGAATTCTCTGGGCCCCCAACAAGTAATATAAACATGGGATTCTACAGTAAGGTAATTAGCAAAATTTCTTTAACTGTGAATTATCCATATAAATAGAGGAGAAGCTAATATAACTCATCTACATTTCATACACTGTAATTTCTAACATTAAAACAATCGAGATTTAAAGTCTGTTTTGTAGGTTCTGTCTAGAATAGTTTAAACAGTACTTATGTACTTACTCCCTCTCATCTATCACACAACTTACAAAGTAAAGATCTTATCTGTGCTATGAAGAGTCATTTTGCCTTCAAAGTTCAGGCTGCTATCCTATCGTACCCTTTGCACTTCACGAGTTTAGTCACTTCCCCTAGGGGCTCCCTGTGGTGGTATTGTGTTCCCCAAAATATTGTGTACCCTAATAAACTTATCTGGGGTCAGAGAACAGAAAAGCCACTAGATACTTAGGATAGTCAGTGGTAGCACACACCTTTAATCCTAGCATTCCAGAGGCAGAAATCCATCTGCTCAAGGATACAGCCAAGCATGATGACTTACGTCTTTAATCCCAGAAAGTGAGCCTTTAATCCCAAGGAATGATGGTAGAAAGCAGAAAGGTACATAAGGCGTGAGGACCAGAAACTAGCAGCATTTTGGCTGGTTAAGCTTTTAGGTTTTGAGCAGCACAGTTCATCTGAGAGTCATTCGGATATGAGGACACAGAGGCTTCCAGTCTGAGGAAACAGGATCAGCTGAGAAGTTGGCCAGGTGAGATTAGCTGTGGCTTGTTCTGTCTCTCTGATCATCCAGCATTCACCCCAATACTTGGCTCTGGGTTTGATTTTATTAATAAGACTTTCTAAGATTCCTGCTACAACTCCCCATTCACAACCACCCTCCTCACACATGTCCACAAAGCAGCCTTCAGTCCATTCCTCTGGCTTCCTGTCTTCACCCACCAAACTGTGCTAATGTCAATATTCCCACAGTGAGCCACATCCTCCAAAACTCCATTTACAATTTGTTTGAATTTCTTTTTTTTTTTTCTTTCCGGAGCTAAGGATCGAACCCAGGGCCTTGCGCTTGCTAGGTAAGGGCTCTACCACTGAGCTAAATCCCCAACAATTTGTTTGAATTTCAATTCCAGCATTATCACTTTTCTCTTCATTTCTGCACGTCACTCTTATCCCTCAACTGCCTCAATTACCCACTGTTATAAAATGTCATGTAGGCATGAGACTGGTCGGCAGGGTAGCAGTACAAATATCTATTTGTACATGTTGCTGTCTGTGCATGAACTGACTGAGAGACGCCTGTCCAGCAGTCACTGACAGACTCTGAAATTCCTGATAGGACTGGCCTACCGCTGATATGCACCTGTTATTTACACAGTAATCTACGCACTGCTGAGCTAGCAACAAAGTTTATATCTCATGTAATTACTCATGGTTAATAACCTAAAATTCAAACCAGGTTGTTGAGAAGCCAGAGTTATTTAAGTCAACAGTGGCAAGTGACGTATCAGAGGCCAGGAAAAGCAGCACCGCGTATATACAGTGACATGCCAGCAACAACTATCTAAGCGCAGTTCCTTCAAAACTGGTCGAACTCAACAAACAAAATGCAGAAACCGGTTTAAAAAAACTCGTGTCCTTTTTCCTCTGTGACGGAAGCATCTTGGGGAGTTTGCCGCAGATACAGACAGGGCAGAAGACTGAGTAAAACAGACAAAGGCAAAACACCCACACATGCACAAGAGCCTGGGCGATAGGAAGGTGGATGCAGCTCAATTCTTGGTCAAGCAAGGAGCATCCCCGGGAGTGAGGAAGTCACAGCAGGGGCTCTGAGGTCACGGGAGGGATGCAGACCACACCATGGGAAAGGGTGGCATTAATGCAGGGATGATGACGACGACGAAGTCATCGGGGACAGAAAGAGAGAGACCCTCAGGCTCTGGTAGCCCAACCTGACCTATGTAGACTACAAGGGACCCGGATGGCATGCAAGTCTATGAAGACTTGGCACAGCCTGGGAATGAGAAAGGGAGGGTCAACAGAGCAGAGAAGCAGACTTGGGAGTCACAGTGTGGGTGGAATAGCTAAACAGGGTCAAGTAGACATGGGTATGTGTGTGGGAGACATGGAAGGAGAAGAACAGGATGGAAAGAGCTGATAGTAAGCAAGCATTTAAACTGTGCCCTGTAACCACTCAAGGAGTGACCGTGGTACAGGCAGCTCCCCGCCCTCTTGTTAATTAGCAGAAGGCACATGCTTCCGGTTTTTATAATCACTTCTTCACTGCCCAAAAAATAAGTTCCTTGTATTTATATTTTATAACATAATGCGTAGCACAGAATTACAGCACAAATGTAACAACAAAATTAACATTTTTCATGTATCCTTATAGACACACACACACACACACACACACACACACACACACACACACACACAAATTGCAGTATCTGTTACTCTATAACATACCCAGTAAAGATCATTTTAGTGGGAAATGTCCCTGGGACATTTTCAGAACTGTGAATTCTGACTCAGTTTGGTTTTTCTTCTCAAAGCAGTTTCACCTGATGCCCAAGTCCAGCAGGCATTTATTTCGATGTTTTTATTATGTGTATGAAGTGTACCGCCTGCATGTACGCATGTGCACCACAGAGGCCAGAAGAGAACACAATGAACTGGGTTTCCCGATGGTTCTGAGGCATCATGTGGGTGCTGAGAACTGAACCCAGGTCCTCTCTGCAAAAACAACACGAACTCATAACAACTCAGCCTTCTCTCCAGCCCCTCACCAAGCTTTATTTACCTCTTAGACAATTCAGGCATTTCTAGAGTTGAATATTTTCTTGAAATTTATTTAAAAAAATCATATTATCCTGGAAAGCTGAGACACATGAAGCAAAAGCAAAGTTGTTGAAATGGTTTGCCTCTATGTCGAGAATATTTATTTTTTAGTTCCCTGCTTGTTTAGTCAGGGTCCTCAACTAAATCATTAGGTTTTTCCTTGACATTAAAGAGACGAAAGACATGGACATTTCACAAACCTCATTTTCCCCACAGATTCCTCCAAACACACTATCATTAATTTTATACTACATTTATCTATTATTTAGTGGTGTGTGTGCATGGGTGCAGGCATGTGTGCACAAGTCAGAACTTATGGGGATCAGTTCTCAACTTCCACATTTGGGTCCTGAGGACCAACCTCAGGTCTTTAAGCTAGACACCAAGTGCCTATATCCACTGAGCCATCTTGCCAGCTCCACGTTAGTATTATTTTAATTTGCATTCCTCTTGTTTTTATCAAGTATTCACCGAAATGTGAATGCCCACTTGTATGGATTCCCTGAACTGATGGCCAGGGAGGCCATGAAAGCAACTCTGAGCCTATGAAGAAATAAAATGTGGGGAAAAGGACATTAACATAAACTCATGCAACAGAATTTGATAAGAGCTACAGTAGAAAAATGCAGAAGATGCTGACCTGCTGGTAGAACTGTGGAGAATCAGAAAGGAGAGATAACAAAAGGCCACACAAAGATATTTGGAGGAAAGAAGTCACTTCCTTCTCTGTCAATAAACAAACATTTAACTGTCTGCAATGTGTGATGAAATTAGGTTCATACAGAAGACATTGTACTGAAATACCTAATCTTGGAGCATATCGGTCTAGCAAGAACATCTCTGGAATGAAATCTTACATTAATGAGAAAGACGTGAATCAGCAAGAAGCAACCTGCCAGCTAACCAATAAAATCCCAATACATGGTACAGTGCTCCTACAGCCCAGTGCAGGTATAGAAGGGAACGTGGAATCTGAGAAAATAACCACAATAATAGCTGTCACTTCTACAGCACGTCCCACATTCTTCTAGAGTTTTATATTAAGTCACTTAATACTCACAAAAACATTCTTAAAGCAATTACAATGATTAAACCAGTTTAAGGAAACGGAACCATGGGGAGATGAATAATTTGCTAAAGATCATGGAGTTAATTGCTAAAAAGTAGCAAGCCGAAACTCAACAAGGAGTGGGGGGCACAGAGGTTATGGAAGAGACATGGAAGGTGGAGAGATCTTGAAGCCTTTAACTGTAGAAGTAACATGGATGGATTGTTCTAGAAACTTATAGAAAAAAAAAACTTTTGGCAGCATCCTGGATGGCTGTGGTATGAGTCCACATGGTAAACTAGGTCTTGGCTTGGCTGCTTCTTTTTGGAAGCGAGCTGCTCTTTGCTCCTTTGGACCAGAGTCTCCTCTCTTAGGTTACAGCAGTCCAGACCACAGACATGAGTTAGTTTATTTGCCTGTCTCTGACGGACTGTGAGCTCCAGGCGGCTATAGACGTATTTATTTACTTCTGTCCTTTCCACATCTAACAAGGCGCCCTGCACATATTAGTCCTTCAACAAATAAACCTTGCCGAAAACTGGCAAGCAGTGATTGAATTGAAACATAATTTTGGGAAAGAAGCAGAAATCCCCCACTTTTGCCTCTTCTGACGTGACCCGGTTGGTCCATTTGTTAAGTGTCTTTATGCCTGATTCACATAAAGGATACCAACAATAAATACATACAAAACCATCAGGAAACAGTCGACTGTTGTATTTAGAATTCCAATGTGAGAGGTGAGGAAAAATGCTGATATTTTATGGAGATGAATTAAGGGACTGCAATAGCAATCTGACCTCTAACCTTTGGCCAAGCTGAATGCTTTCTGGAGAAAAAAAAAAAAAAAACGAAACAAAACAAACCCCAACTCTGTGAGAACTCAGACCTCAGCAGCAAGTTAGTTTTCTGGGGACTTCCTCCAGTGTACACGGCAACCAGCCTGAAGCAAATCCAACTTCTAGGGGACACACAAAGGCAGACTCTAAGTTAACATCTTATTGAAGAGCTTCTAAGTATTGTGAAGTCCAAAGCACATATTATAATCTCCTTCTGAAGTCCCCAAGTCTACCCAGGCAAGTACTGATGGGCATCTCTCTTCAGTTGTATTTGACCTATCTGTAGATCCTCCTCACCCCCAACTACAGTGGAATTGTATGTAAAGGTACTCATGTTACTGGAAATGGGGAAAAGAGGCTGCAAGCCTGAACAGGCACATCCCACAGGTACACCTCACACTCGGTAGGTATCCCCATCAAACACTAACACTGAAAAGCGCACACCTGCCTGGCAAAATGATCCACAGCTTCAGACAAGATGGGTCAAAGCCAATTTGCTTAATCAGCATTTCCGAAGCATTTCCTGAGCAATATGGTGCTAGAAACAGACCACAGCAAAATCATTTCATCGCCCTCCTGTGACTTACATTGTGGTGACTTCTAGGAAACCACCAGCCATGAGGCTTGAGAAGACTTCGTAGTCTCACTAGGGTTTCCAGCTTTGGTTTGATTTCATTTTTCTATCTATGAACGGACCAAGCCCCAAACATAATGCACAAGAACTTCCCAGGCAGATCCCTGGGACTAGAGGTAAGTCAGAGATTCCACTGGGAACATCCAAGTTGCTGAGAGAGCCAGGCCACCCAGAGATTCTTCCAAGAGAACAATCTACCATACTGTCATGAACATTTTAACGAAGCGGAGTTAGTTGACAACCTTTCTAGCTTCCTATTTAAATAGATAGATAGACAGACAGACAGACAGATAGATAGCCATACACATCTTTTCAAAAGAATAAAAGAGATGAGAAAGGAGATGGAAACTTTTTGTGACTAAGGCACACACACACAAAAAAAAAATTATTAAGCAGAAGCAGTTTAAATTATTCTTCTGTGTCACTACTGACTGAGTCTTGGATCTTTTCCTAAGGAGAAAGAAAGATAATGATATCTTTACCTTTCCCAAGACGACACTTCACAGATTAAGACAGTGGAGGCAAAGCCCTCAAGCTAATGGGAATCTGACAACAGGAAATCCAGTGCACAGTGCTTACTGACTAAACACAGCAGAGTCGGCTGGACTAGTCTCAAAGACAGACGATTCTATCCGATTCTTCCATAAACTAAAATGAATAATCCAAAGAGGTCTTTGGCACCTTGGATACTTAAGCCAATACCTACTTCATTATGCCTCTGCTTTTTGATGAACTACCCTTGACGCAAGGACTCAAAGCCCTCCTCTCAGAAACCAGAGGAGTTGTAAATTAGAATTTTAAAAGGGTTTGAGAAGGATGGGTTAAAATGAAATATCAAATTTAGAAGCTGGCCTTAAAAAATACAAATTAAATTATAAGGAAATTCTTCAAATTACAGCAGTCCTCAGTTAACACAGCTCAGAACCGTGAGCAGTCACATTCCACTACAAACTTCAAACCTCTGACCTGAATTCAGACATGAACTGCGTTTAGGGCATGATGATCCTGAGCAAGGCGCATCCTCTGCCATCCCTCCCCTGGGAGAATACAGGCCTATCTGTCAATCTACTTCTCCCTGACAACTTAATCTCTTACATCTTGTAAGGGAGAGGGCTCTTTGAACACGGGCCACTGGAATAAACTATGAGGCCTCGAGCACCAGCCCCGGCGTGGAAGAGAAATGTCAGGAGCTCACCTTTGCCATGTCCTTCAAATGAGAGATCTATCAGGGCAATCTGCAGAGAAGCGATTTATCGAGGGTAGCACTCTCTACCTGTGCTCACTCATTTGTGTTTAATTGGTACCAAGCATCCTCAAAGAAAAGAATAAATGGTATCTACAGCATTCTGCCTCAGTGAGCAAAGGACTCCTCCAGTATCTCACCATGTGCCCCCAAAGACCATTTCTCTCTGAAGTTCAAGGCCAAAGAAGAAAATGTCCATCTGATAGCATCTGCTCAGCTTTGATGTCAACTCCCCACCATGACTGGTACGCCTTCAGCGGCAGCTTGAGACACAAGCATCACAGCCCTGTGCCTGTGCCACGAAATCCCACAAAGGCAAAGTAGGACCAATTTTCAAAAGGCTAGAAGGCACACCGCAGCTGCAGCCTCCCGCGGGGAGAGGCTCGGTTTCCACTCACTGAGGTGGATGCCCAGGAGCGATCACAGAATCATTCAATATCACCACTGTGTTTTTTCTTGCTCTGATTGTTTAACTGCCTTTTGTCTTCAACAGAACTAGAACGTTTTGTATAACAAAATATTTGCTTGTGCTTCTGAAGAAGGGTAATCTATTAGAGAGAGATTTGGGGCTGCCAAGATGGCTCAGCAGGTAAAGACACCAAGCTTCATAACCTAAATTCAATCCTCAGGACCCACATAGTAGATGGAGAGAACTGGCTTTTACAAGTTGTGCTCTAACTTCCACAGTGCAAACTGTAGCATGTTAGTGTCCCCCACATACAAATAAATAAGTAAATAAATGAACGAATGAATGAATGAATGAATGAATGGATGAATAAATAAATGAATGAATGAATAAATAGATGAATGAATAAATAAATAAATAAATGAATGAATAAATAAATAGATAAATAAATAAATGTAACTTTTGTCTTGTTTTGTTTTTGTTTTTCGAGACAGGGTTTCCCTGCGTGGCTTTGCACCTTTCCTGGAACCTACTCGGTAGCCCAGGCTGGCCTCGAACTCACAGAGAGATCCGCCTGGCTCTGCCTCCCGAGTGCTGGGATTAAAGGCGTGCGCCACCACCGCCCAGCCAAATGTCACTTTTTTAAACACAATGATCTTGAAAAAAGTGTCCAGTAGAAGGAATGCCCTATAAAAAATAAAACGGTAGATGGAAAAAATATTTAAAGCTCTAAAATGAAAGGCTAAAGAGCCAGCTCAGTGACTGAGGTGCTTGCCCAGGACCTAAGTCCATAAAGAAATCTTGTGATCTACACTTGCCTGATAGTAGACAGTAAGACATTCCTTCATTCCTCCCCTGAAGGGAGGACTGCTGCAGACAGAGGCCAGGAGTATTGTAGTATACGGGCCTTGCTGGGTGTCCACACTCAGTGTATTACCAGTAGATGTTCCCACACGGGCAGCTGATAACTGCCAGTAACTTTAGCTCCAGGAGATCTAACACCTTTTTCTGACCTCCACAGGAGCCTGCACATACGTGCTAACACGCACACACGTTAAAAACAAAAATTACATATTTTTAAAGATATCAAAACGAAATGACTAGAATGAAAGATGGCCAGAGAGTTTTAAAATTTGGGGGACAGTATACAGCTTTATAAGCATGACAACAAAACCAGAAATAGAAAGCATTCACTTTCATTTAAAGTAAAAAAATTGAACCAGTGAGATGGCTCAGTGGTAAAGGCGTTTGCCACCAAGTCTGAGGACTTCAGTTTGACACCTCAGACCCACGTGGTAGGAGAACTGACTCCCAGAAATTGTCCCCCGTCCCATATACATATGCAAATAAAGAGATGTAACTTTTCAGTCAAAAAACTATAAATCAATGAGATTAACAGGTGTCAAAAAGATGGGTAACTTATAATTGTCAGCAAAGATGAGCAGCAGGCAATTTCATACTGTCCTCACAAATGCTCAAATTCCTTTGAAGATCATTTAACTGAATCAAAATTCAAAATGGGACATCTTTTACCCCTGTGATTCCAGTCCTATTAATTTCCTCATAGAAGAGCTCACATAAACACACAAAGATGTACATAAAGACATTTATTGGAGCATTGTGATAACAGCAAAAACCTGCCAACAGTGGATATGGGTGATATTAAGTGTATTTATATCCATACTTCTTTCAGCGGTAGTCCATTATTCCTGCCTTACAAGCCCTTAGAAACTGGAATTTCTCTTCTCCAGAGCAGGTCACTGAAACACTAATCTTTCTGTCTGGTAATTAGCCATAAAGAAATCATGTGACCTACCCTCGCCTGATAGTGGACACTAAGACACTCCTTTATTCCTACCCTGAAGGAGGGCAATCTCGTTCCTCCCCTGAAGGGAGGATTGCTGTAGACAGAGATCAGGTGTACTGCAACGTACAAGCCTTGCTGGGTGTCCACATTCAGTGTATTAGCAGGAGATGCTCCCCTTTTTGTCAGAGTTCAACATCTCTGTCCATGCCTCAATCATATATGAAGTGAAGTCTTCATAAAAATCTACCCCCCCAAAAAAAGAGGGTACCCAGGGAGCTTCCAGACAGCTGAACACACAAAGGTTGTTGGCACCGAGTGTACAAAATCCTCACCTCCTTTTCACACATCTCTTCATCCACATCCTTTTGCAGTATTCTTTATAATAACCATAAATGTGTTTCTTTGAGATACGTGAGCCCTACAAGCAAACCGTTTAATGACAAGTAAATTGGGAGAAGCCTAACTCATAGCCAGGCAGTCAGAAGTAGAGGGTGAAAACGACTTGAGGCTTACAATGACCAGATAAACTGGAAGAGGAGACTGCACCTCACCCACACCCACCCCCCGCCACAGACCACACCCTACCCCACGCCGTGACTCTGATGCCATCGCCAGGCAGGCAGAGTTCGAACTAACCTGAATGAGAGGAAGCTGGATGTCTGCAACTACAGAAGGACTGTCCTGTTTGCAAGACCAGAGGAGTCCGCACAGCTCTCAGCTGTGGAGTCGCAGAAATCTTCCCTACTGATTGTTGTGGTGTGAGAATGGAGAGGAAAGGCAGGAAAAACTTGGTTGTTTCCAAACGTAAGTGGAAATGAAGACATCATGATAAAGTCACGTGATGTGAAGTACCAACTAATCATTTTGAATTACGGATATTCCCTGGAATATATGCCCTTAAAGCTGCCCTCTGCCATGCCTCCCCTGTCCCCCTCCCAGGCCAGGTGGTGGCACATGCCTGTAATCCTAGCATTCCACTCGGGAGGCAGAAATGGGCAGGTCTCAGTGAGTTAGAGGTCAGCCTCGGCTGCAAAGTGAGTTGCAAGACAGCCAGGGATACACAGAGAAACCCTGTCTCAAAAAACAAAAAAGAAAACAAAAAAAAAGGAAGGTTCTATCCCCCATGTAAATGCTTCCACAGAATAAAGCAGTTCCTCTCCTAACAGGCAGTGAGGAACCTCAAAACCCTGTACACAGAGACCACACTCCGAAACTCCGAAAAGGAAAAGGACACGCCCAGCCAACCCCTACGTCCTCCATGCCTGCACACAGCCAACACTGCTTTTATCTGATGGCTGCAAGAGAGACCAGAAATACATCTGCTCAGCTAACCCTTTCCCGGATTCCCCACTCACTAAACACTAGCCCAGCCAGCCCTTTCCTGGATTCCACACCCACCAAACACCACAGGAGGAGAGTTAAGAGTCTGCAGAGCTGCTTACCACATGCTGAGAAGAGATAACCCTATGGTGCTGGCTAGTTTTATGTCAACTTGACACAAGTCCTCCTCGGAGAGAAGGGAACCTCAGTTGAGAAAATGTCTCCATAAGACTGGGCTGTAGGCAAGCCTGGAGGGCATTTTCTTAGGCTAGTGACTGTTGGGGGAGGACCCAGCCCATGGTGGATGATGTCATCCCTGGACTGGTGGTCCTGGGTTCTACAAGAGAGAAGGTTAAGCAAGCCATGGGGAGCAAACCAGAAAACAGCCTTCCTCTGTGGCCTCTGCATTAGCTTCTGCTTCCAGAATGCTGCCCTGTTTGAGTTCCTGCCTCAGCTTCCCTCAATGGACTGTGATACAAGATATGTAAGCCAAATAAACCCGTTCTTCTCTGAGGTGCTTTTGGTTGTGGTGTTTCATCACAGTAATACTCACCGTAATTAAGACACACACACAGAGAGAGAGAGAGAGAGAGAGAGAGAGAGAGAGACAGACAGACAGACAGACAGACACAGAGACACAGAGACAGAGAACAGAATACCTCCAAATGACTTATAAAGACATCCCACCATCAAGATGAAATATGGCCAGGTGTGGTGACAAACACTTGTTATCCCATCACTTCGGAGCAGAAGGTAACGTACAACTTCCTTCCAAGGGAATAATATAGAGAGAGACAACAACAACAACAACAGCAACTGTCTTTACAGAAAACCAAAAAACAAAAACTTCAGCCAGGTAATCAAGCTTAGTATCATCAAGGATAAGCCACATCAACAACATGTTCCTTTCTATAATGTGTAGAACAACACTTTACCCCTTCAGTCTGCCCCCCAAAACTACATCATCCAAGTCTAAGCATGAGAAAAAAATATCAGACAAATCCTAAATGAGAGACATGCCACAGAATGTGACAAACCTCTCCAGACTGTCAAAGTCATCAAAAGCAAGGAAAGTCTGAGACATTCAGCTAAGAGGAGCTGGGGCAGGGCTGTTCAGTGTAGTGCGTCATTCCTGGATGGGGTCCTAGAAGAATAAAGACAAGAGAAGAGGAGCCTGGCGCCACTGGTACTTATTTAATACAAGCTTGTCTATGTCGGCCACAGGAAAGGTATGGGATCTCTGTTCGAGCTTTATAACTTTTCTGTAAATCTAACATGGTTATAAAATAGAGTATTTATTGGGAAATGGAGAAAGAGGCAAAATTTGTACTCTACTACAAAATTCCCCCTTTGCATAAAACTGTAGGTCTATTTTCATTTTTTAAAATGTATTTATACTCTACATGCAGTTTTGATTCATATTTTTGAGTGTAATGTGATTTTGTAATCATTTTTGTTCATTAATAAATCTTTTAAATTATCTGTATATTTTAATTTTATGGGGATCTACAGGGTGGAACATGGAAATTAATAAACAATCTATGGTATTGTTATGTGACAAAAAACAAGATGAATGTTTGAATATTTATGTAATGTGTGATCAGTGTATGGACATTATTTGCACATCTGTTTCCTAACTGTATTGGACACTCTGTCTAGCGCTGGACACTCTGGTTTAATCCTCCAGGGATGAAGGAATTCTACCCCAGCTGTTGGGTGTGGTCTCCTACGGGGATTTCCTTGGCTGAGGAAAGTCACATGGTCACTGTCTTCCTGAGACAGCTGATCCAAAGGGTCTGAACAACTCCAAAGGATTACCTCAATTTAGGACAGTATATGGCACAGCAAAGACTCCACTAAATATAGCTGCTGCTGACCATCCATGAAGCATTCCAGCTCTCCTTCATCCTCTGCACAGTCCTATGTGCTTACTTTCCTCCTTTCCAGGGTTCTGAACCCCAAGAGCAAACCCTGATGAAACCTAAGCACACCGGTCTAGATCTCCAAGTCTGTCTCCAGTTCTGTTTCCCAAGAACAGCAAGGCTGTAACACTGCTTCCTCCTCAACTGGGGAGCTCAGAGAAATGACCTTGCCAGGTCCATTACCCAGGCTCCTCGACTCAAGCCAGCATAAGCCAATGGAAAATAATGGCAAGAGACTGAATGGAAGGAAGGTGAGGAGAGAAAAAAATATGGGTTTGCAGGATATGGTAGTGGTGAGGAAAGGCACATGAGACCCTACCCCTCTTTGTGGCTAACTACCAATGGATTCACGAAAAGGAGCCATCATTGTCTCCAATGTGTGCCCGCCAAGTTCCAATGGATAGTTCCAGACCCATGGCCACACAGACCCTCTGGTTAAACTCAGTATTCACAACACATGACAAAAAGCCATGAATGTGAAAACGGATTTGGAGGAGGAGTGTGGGGTGATTGGTGGAGGTGGGAGGGAAGTAAGAGGGGGCAGAAAGAATAACCAGAACGTATTATATACATGGATGAAACTGTCAAAAGATAAATTTAATTAATAATAAAAAAGAGTTACTGGAAACAAAGAAAGAAATTCAAATGCATTTCAGTTATATCTTTCTTTTTACTGGGAACAGTATTAAAGGGAGATCAAGCAAACTTTAACCTTGAGAAAAGCCCAGTAGTTGCCCCAGCACAGCTACATTGGCAACGTAAAGAGAGAATTTAGAAACAGGTAATGGATATGTGGGCTTATAATTAGGAAGGGAGGGCAGTTTTCCAACCATAACAACTTTTAACATGTTCATTATGACTTAAGTCAATTTAATTACAC